>NC_069131.1:48786796-49136796 GCF_026914265.1 Mya arenaria | reverse complement strand
TGATATTGAGGTCTGATACAAGTTGGAATGGTCGCGTCCACATCGAGGTCTGATACAAGTTGGAATGGTCGCGTCCACATCGAGGTCTGATACAAGTTGGAATGGTCGAGTCCACATCGAGGTCTGATACAAGTTGGATTGGTAAAGTCCACATAGAGGGGTGACACAGTTTGGAATTGTTAAGTCAACCTCGTTGGGTGATACAAGTTTGATTGGTATAGTCCACGACGAAGGAGGATACAAATTAAATTGGTAGAGTCATTATCGAGGGGGGTGATATAAGATGGATTGTTAAAGTCCACACCGAGGGGTGATACAATTTGGATTGGTCAAATTCACATCGAAGGGTGATCTAAGTTGGATAGGTAGAGTCCACTTCAAGTGGTGGTATATAAGCAATGTTCTTTCCGGAAATATGACGTCACCGCATATAGATATAGCAATTTATGACTGTATGCGCATTAACATTAAAAGCTAGAAAATATTTATTTAAAAATTATAACATAATGTCATTTAGCTAATGTACACCAAATTGTTTCAGGTCATTCGTTACAATATTTGACTATATTATGTAATATGCAGGCTTGTGATAAGCCAAATGTTTGTAATTAAATGAAATCTGAACTTAATATCGCTGGTCTTTAACACTTACAATACTAAATCAAAAAAGTCTCATTTTTTTCAGAAAATTCGTAATATGAAACCATCAAAGGGCGTATTGAAGAGTATACTTGTGTTTTTAACAAAACTTCTTACAGGGTTTTTTGGCACTGAAAGCAAAATAAATACGGCAGCCATCGCTCATTCCATTTCGGTCTCACCGGAAGATAAGATTTTCAAATTTTCGTTCTCCACAACAGCTTAATGTGGCGACGACTACCGGAAGTTTCAGAATGTGGCCAGTGTAGTTCCTTATAATGATCTTCAGATTGATATAACTCTGCATAGATGGATTTCAGCCGTATAAACACTTTTTTAATTGATATTTTTGTCTCTTTGTTATCAAATTTCAATTATTAAATGTGCATTAAGGTTGAAATACAACAAAATATTAAAAATCAAAGACAATTGACATTCTTTACCGATCTGATATTTTTTGTATGTATGGTCACGTGATTAAGATGGTGGCAGTGATTACTGTACTGTAAGGGAAGTACCAATGCATGGAGATTGGCAACTTCAAAGATTTTGGAATGTTGCGCTTGACAGTTCCACTTTTTTTTAAAGCGGAACAACATGATTGTGTCATCTGTACAAACTTGCAGAGCGAATGTGCTTTTTGCAATGAATTGACAGTTATGTTTTTTTTAGCTTTTTGAAAACCTTCCCGAAATAATGGTATCTGATATGTAAATTCCATATTAATATATTATTTTTATAAAATGACACCACGTTACGAGAATTAAAATCATTTAACTTTTAGATACTTAATCTAATACGTCCATATATCAGCCCAGAGGGTTTTTCATTTTCGACTTTAGGCTATCGGAGGGACACAACTTTCATTGTACCGCCGCGGTACTGAATCAAGTAACAATTCTCTGAACGGGATATCTCTCTCTCTCTCTCTCTCACCCCGGTCCTTAACCACATAACGAGCGGGCTATCTACCTACCCAGCACTTAACCCTTTAACATGCATAGAACGGCCGATGTATCGCCCCTGTATTTTACATATTAACATGCAGTTTAACCGGTGATCTCCCAACCCAGTTCTGAGCACATTTACATACCATTGAACGGTCAATTTACCACCACAGTACTTAATCAACTAACACGCAACTGAACGGGCGATCACACACCCCAATATCAAAAAAATAGCACGCAGCTGAACGGGCGATCACACACCCCAATACTAAAAAAATAACACGCAGCTGAACGGTCAATCTTCCTCTCCGAACTGTACCAATTAACACAACTATTGAACGGTCGATCACACGCCTCTACACTAAATCAATTAAAACGCTGCTGAACGGGCGATATCCCTCCCAAGAACTCAACCAGTTAACACGCCGTTGGGTGTCGGTTATATAGTTTCAGAGATAATAACACATTGTAATATGATCAAATTGTTTACTTTGACCACGTCTGACATATAGCTTCCGATTAATCGACATTTAGCGTCATGTTATTTGGCTCGTAAAGCGGGCGTCGTCTTAGTTGCATTTCGAAGCAAACAAGTTAAAAAGGTTTAAATCGGAAAAAAATAACATCTGTGGCTACAAATTAACGGCCTTTCGGGTAGCCAGAAATGAACTTAATTATGACGCTGAAACAATTTTAACAGCAAAATGCTTTAGCCCCATATGATTAAGACATTTCTGTTATTAGTGTCAAAGCATCCTAGTATGTTTACAATTTAAAATCGATCCATATTCTTTACATTCTGTGGTATTTAGCAATTGAATATATTGACTATAACTCTAAATAATGACAAAGTTTCAAGTTACCTATTCGTAGTTTATATCTGGAAGAAGTAAAAGGGAGTAGACACTATATCTATTCATGTAAATGAAAAAGGTTACCTAACCATGAAGTTATCATAACCCACTGTAAAATTATATAAACATGGTATTTGTAATAAACAATTAAAAGTATTTAAAATATCTTAACATAAATAAGCCATTGATATACCGAGTATTTTTTTTTTTATAAATAATAGCATCATTTCTCGTGTTTGTGTGCTATACATATATCGGGATAACCTCATCAAGCGTCCTCGCATCCGGTCTCCATGTGTCAGGTGACGTTACATTGGCGGCTATGTTGACCGTGCACGAGGCGGCGACAGGAGGCGGATGCAGTTCACGTGTTCATGTGTCCTCGGTGATGCACTCGGAGGCTGTAACGTGGTACATTCAAAACCTGAACAACTTTGGTGGACTTCCGTTTTCAATCGGTAAAACGTTTATATAATTGCTATCAAATAAATGTTTTATACAGGCACATAAATCATTTTTCAATTTTTCTATCATTTTAAAAATAATTTTACCAAACTGTTTTTACATTCGAAAAAAATATTGATTAGGCTAAGACTTAAAGCTAAATTGTGTATAACTTAAAAACAATGTTGATATCTAGAAACTTTAAAATTGAAATATAGTCGAAACCTGTTGGCTCTACATCGCTTGGCTCAATTTCCTCGTTGGATCGAACTTCATATAAAGAACACGTTTATCTTAACTCTATGAAAGCATTCCCGCTTGGCTCGATATTCGCGAGGTTCGAAGCATTTTGGCCGGTACCAGGGATATCGAGCCAACGGCTTTCGACTGTAGGTATAAACATGTTTTGAGAGTGTTTCTTGTCCAATTGATTTCATATTCATAGGTCACGATTAAGATTACAACAGACCCATTCTGACCCCTCTTTTTCTTAATGGATCGCGTCACAGCTATATGACTAAACGTATGTTATTTCCTGACTCATCATATCATTTTAAAGCTTTATTGCACTTTCACCGTCGTTTATATAAGAATCATTTCGATGATACTGATGAGTACTTTGTTTGAGACGTAATATACGTATTTCAGACATGTACTGTTTAACTATTTTTAAAGAGATAATTGATGTTCATATATCTATCAATTGTTTTGTATTTTTGTCACCCTAATAATACCTCATATATCGTCCTTCTTTGTAAAACGCTATTTGATATACAGCGTGATTACAAACTCTGCCGATTCGCCTACTTATATATGCCATTGAGAAGTCTAGATATTTAATAAAATGTAAGAGATATAATCAAATCAGAGATTCATAAACCCCAAACAATTTAATTGAGCAATAGGTCATGTGTTTGTTCACGTGTCATGGCATTTAATACCGTCTGGTTGTTAATTATACCTCGGTATAATACCGATTTGACAAATAACATACTTGAAATATTAATAATATTCAGTCTTTTGAATGCACTTACAATTGTAATGTTCGATTCAATTCAAAAAGCCGTATATTGATATTCAGGTATGGGAGTTAACCCAGTTTGCATACTTTTAATGAAACTAATACAAGTTTAAGACGCTTCTTTATTGCAACTTGGTATGTCTAAGTCGTATGTAACTCTTATTGAGATTTTGTAAAACGTTCGGGAGTTGATACAAGTTGGATTGGTTGAGTCCATATTGAGATCGAATGGGTTCATGCAGCGTCTTAATAGAATGTCACTTTCGCTATCATCCCTCCATATGAAGTCTTACAATCCAACTTGTATCCACCCTCTATGTGGACTCTACCTATCCAACTTGTATCAACTTTCGATATGAACTCTCCTTATCAAACTTCAAGCAGCTTTGTATAACAATACAATGAAAAATACAGCGACAAGCCGTGTAATCGACAATTCAAAGGCAAGAGCCCAGACGGCAATAAATTAGAGATACAAGTTTATAAACACAACATACACAAATACAAACACTACAGACAGACAGACATACGGACGGGCGGGGGGGGGGGGCGGGCGGTCGGACTGGTGTGCAGGCAGGCAGGCAGGCAGGGAGGCAGGCAGGCAGGCAAGCAGGCAGCAGGCAGGCAGGCAGGCAGACAGGCAGGCAGGCAGACAGACAGCAACTGTAAATATAAGGATACAGACGGTCTAATATAATAGCAGTTCTTAACATACTGTTTTCTAATATCATTAAAAGATGGACACACAGAGACAAAATGAAATTTATCTTAAATAAAGTTGAAATTAAAACAAAAACAATATCTGTGATTCCGTGCAATATTATTTCTAGCGTATCTACCGGTTTGAATATGAAGTATGTACACAGATAGTCGTAGTTTACAAAACAATATCGTAAACTTTTGGGCAAAATGTCCAGATAACTTTCATATTCAAGACAACTCTTAAAATGTTTATACATATCTAAAACTGTGTTTTTATCTAAAGTACCATACAAATCTTGTTAAATCGCATCGTATATTCTACAACTGAAGACTGTCATAAATGTATTAACATAAATATTGTGAATATCATCATAAACATAGTTAAAACCAAAATCATTTACTATATTTCTAATGCTATACATCCAATTACGAGAAACTTTATCACAATCATACTTAGCTTGTGAACAAACATTTTTAATAATAATAATAATAATAATAACAGTGACTGCAACCTTAAACCAATATGACAACAAAAGTACATATCTTTGAATGTATAACTGGTATCTACCTAATTTGCCATAAACAGTCGCATTGCAAGTATTGGTTTTGACTTTTAATAATCGTTTACGAAACTATAGATGAATTCTTTCTAACTCCTTTGATTTGGTGTACCCTCAAACCTTCTCTGAATAATTTAAAACTGAACCAACAAATGCGTCAAATAACTGACACATTGTTTTTTTGTTTTAAGTTATACTCTTGACATTTACAAAATAAATCATTCATTGTCATAAGGGCTTTGCCAATCAAGTATTCCTGGTTAAGGCTAAAATTGCCAGTATATTTAAACACAATACCTAGATAGTTAAAGTCGTTAATAATCTGTATATCACGGCCGTCATCAGTCCATCTTTCGTAAGTCAATAACCCGCATCTCTTACGAAACACCAGTATCCTTTCGAAATCCGAATTTGGCATCCGAAATAATATTATGTAATTCGCAAATAAAAATCAACACGCTTATTTATAACAATAGTAAACAGCTAACCTGTAATTACAAACATCAGATTTTGAACCATTTTATTTTTAAATGCGTAGTTAAAATATCTACAGCTTCGATAAACAAGAGGCCCAAAAGAGCCTATGCTCTACTGACATGGCTCTTGTGGTCATTTTCAATCCAGAGCATGTACGTTTGAGTAATAGGCAACAAATATATAGTCACTTTAAGTGTTTGGGTTATCAGAATGCTGCACGTTCAACATCTGAGGACAGGAAGTGTTGTAAGCAGATTAGTTGCATGAACTATTTTAATATGTGCCAAGTAAAGGTAATCTGAGGGTAAAAAAATATTTGCTTTCAAAACTGTACTCATCGTCAAATTTCATTTCTGTAGCTTTAAAGATAAAAAGTCGGTCAAAGGTCAAAGTCAAGGACATCCGAGGACAACGTTAATGCTTGTTTGCAAAACTCTTCACATGGTCAAAATTTCATTACTGTAGCTTTAAAAATTAATAAGTAAGTCAAAAGGGGCCAGCTTTTGCCAAAGGGGCATTATTTCAAATGTTTTCAATTGCATCATATGATGCTTCACAACAAATATCAAAGGTATGGGCCTTGTGGTTTGAAACAAGAGAATTTTGAAAATATTTCTTAAATAAGTCTCTAGGAAAATAGTGACACCCAGGGCAGTGCCAGTTTTGACCCAAGAGGCATAATTTGAACAACCATGGTAGTGGACCACTAAATAAAGCCTTGTTAAAAATAGCATGGATTTGCATAGTGGTTTCAGACAAAAAGGTTTTTAACATTTCCCAATTTAAGTGTGTGTGGGGGGTCCGTCCCTTACAAAGAAAAGAGAACTCTTCCCTGGGCCTCCGTCAACGTCGCTGAGGTCGTTTGCATTTGCCGCACTGGTCCCTTGTGGGACAATCTCCGTGGGGCGTGGGGGGGTATAATGACCTCAGGGGCATAATTTGAACAAACTTTCACAAGCAGTTGTGACTTTACATGTAAACTTGGCTAAAATAGACTTCGCTCATGTAGACTTGACTAAAAATAGACTTAGCTTAAAATCGCATTTTTTATACTCTCAAGACCCATAATCCAGGCATGCATAGGCAGTTCTGGCTGGTTTTCGAAAGGACCTGAGCTCTAATAGAAATCTAAACACTGTACAAGTTTCATCGAGATACAATTAAAAATAAAGACTGTATCGTGTTCACAACCAATTGTTTACACAATAGCATTTTTTATACTATCAAGGGCCATAATCTAGGCATGCATGGGCGGATCTGGCTGGTTTTCGAAAGGAACCAAGCTCTAATGGATATCTAGATACTGTACAAGTTTCATCGAGATACAAAACTGAAGACTGTATCGTGTTCACAAGCAATTGTTTACAGACGCACGGACGCACGGACGCACGAACGCACGGACGCAAGGACGCCCGGATGCACATAATACGTACACATTACCATTGCCTTTGGCCAGTAGAGCTAAAAATCATTCGACATATTATCTCTGTCATAGGCTTTAAATCGTTTCAATGAAAGCATTTATAATTTCTTGTAGTGATATAGGTTCATCCAAGAATTATTTGGTTCATTAAAATTATTATTTTTATTAAAATCTTCTGCATCATGATTAATACCATCTTATTACTTAGCGTTGAAAAATATTCACGAAATTCATTTAGTGGTATTTTGTTTGATTTATTAGAAGACTTAGGCTTAAAATGTTTCCAAAACTCTCTAGGTTTGCTCTTTCTTATTCTTCTATTCTCTTATTGTAATCAATATTTATTTTTATTTTTTTTTTACAAACAATATTCTTATAATATGTTTTCCGACCACGTAAAATTAATTTGTTAAGGTCAGATTGATCAATATTTAAAATTCGAACTGCTTCTAAATACACGTTTCTTGCAACAATACAGACATGGTCAAACAAGACTCAAAGATAAAAAACATTTTTAACAACAAGTGTCTGTTTAGTCACTTCAATTTATATTACGCTTCGTGACATCACAGGCATTGATATTCACGAGACGTGCGAAGATTCGATGTCAGCGACGCAGACGGCGGTTTTTCTAATGAACGGCGTACATTCCGGAAATGAGACGTCACCACTTATAGGTATAACAACACTATTTCCTGTATCTGAACCTACATAACGTGCATATCTGTCATCCTATGATGTATTTTACGTCCATCGTACAACTATTTTATGTTGTGTAGAGTTTGCTTGTGACTTCACATTGAGAATATGTCACATAAATTATTGTTTTTATTTCAGGTGTATTGGGCCCTGAAAGCAGAACGGATGCAGCGGCCGTCGCTCCTGTCCTCGGGTCTGTCTCACCGGAAGTAAGGCTTCTGCAACTGCAGTTCTCCACCCCAGCTTCCGGTGGCAACGACTACAGGAAGTTCCAGAATGTGGCCAGTCTAGTTCCAGACGATGATCTTCAGATTGAGGTAACATAATTATTGTGTCGTTCTTTGCACTAACATTTAAATATTCAAACTTCAATTCAGATAACATCACAATTTTTGACTCGAATTGTCGTACTTGACACTTATACAATGATTCGGTTTGTATATATTAATGTAAAACAGTATTCCGCGAAGAAACGATAAGATTGAATGAAACTAAATTCTAAAATATCTGGTTGTGTCACTTTTATGATTGAAAACGCATAACAGACACAACTTCGAATACGGCATCCCCGTGGCAGCAACGATTTTTGTAATATGGCGTCTGACTGTTCTTCTTTTGGCTGAACTATCGGACCTCGTCACCTGGAGCCAATGTCATGTTTCGCTTAGTTATTTACATAGAATAGTACGTCACGTTCGGAAAAATAATATCCTTCAAAATACTTGACAACTGTGTTTGACAACTACCGCGAACGTCTATATAAATGACCGAATCTTATTTTAAACATATGCACTTAATGTCCGTCACGAGTGAACAAATAGCGTCTAATAACTCGGAGCAACACTATTGATTATCACGGGATCATCAAAAAGTAATATATGTGTACGCTTTACACCGTCTTTGCATTGACCAATTGCGTTAAAAGTCGAGGGTTCGTAATTGGTTTACTAATGAATAAGTTATGTAAGTACTATAGTAACGCTTATTTTTAGTCTTCTAAGCAATTGAGTGGGCAGTTCGGGAATGCTCGGTGCTGACTTATTGTTTAGAAGAACTTAAGTTTATGTTTTCAAATTATAATTCTTTAAAATTGTTCTTAGTGTGCAGTGGAAAATACCAACAGTTGCCCTTATATACCAGTGCGCATTCACGAGCCTCTAAATAGCTTAACTAAAAACACAACTTTGTCAAAAACCTTCTAAATGATTAAATATGATTTTTTTTAAAACGATCCGTTTGGTGGAGGTTCGACCCTAAACAGTAACATAAGTTCTGTATTAAAATAAGGGTAGGGATTGATCACCAAGGTGATTCTTAGATTTTTGTCCTAATAATATATTCTCGCAACAGATATAACAACCCAAAAAGCGGTGAATCATTCCGATAGTTAACATTTCAAACATAGGACATACTTTCAATTAAATAAGTTTTTCTTTCTAATAGATAAATGTGTTTTTTTTTAAAAATGCACTCGTAAACCATTAAAAAATTTGGTTAGTCAAACATACACGTATAATAGTAGCATTGAAATCGTTAATTGCTTTTTGCGGTGTTTAGTTGAGTATGTCGATTTAACAATGCTGTTTGAATGTTGAGATCATAATCGTATTTAGCCAACTAAGATTATTGAAAAATGGATTAAGAGAATGCCTGTAAACAATACGCAGGAACTCTTAATATAATCTGGTAGTATCTTTAATTTTCAGTATGTTCTAATAAATTTTAATTGATCGAAATCTATGTATATCCAAATGACTTTTCTTAACCTTTTTGACATTTTTAACCTCAAGGATTATAAAATAACGCAATAATTAACATGTATCAAAACCGGAAGTATAATCTAAATGTAGCGCGCACAACGTCACTACGAAAACGGCATATCACGTGACTTTCATAATGCCAAAAATATAACCCGATTAAATACTGTATAACCTATAACATTTAAATTATTAGTTTTATTAGTTGTTTAATTTCATTGTCTGATTCGGCTTCGTTATATTCCAACCTTGAATCAAACTTAAGAATATTGAATATTTCAGGTGATGGTTGCAACAATGGAACAGCTAGGTTGGAACCGGATCGCAGTGCTATACCAGGATGACGCGGGCGTCCGGCATTTCTGGGAACGGCTACAGAAGTTGACCAGCGACCGAGGCATCTGCGTCTCCCGAACATCGGCTATCACCGTCACAAACGGCATCAGCTCAAGTCAGATCACATCGGCGTTGGAACAAGTGATCGAGGATGAGATCCGGTCTCGTTTACTTCGGAGACGCTTCTGTCGCTGTTAAGCTGTTCCGCGCAATGGATGCTTCTGGGTACTCTAACAGCCCCGTCGTCATGTTGTCGGAATCGGCATCAATGCAGATGACCGTGTTCAGGCGCGCAGACGGCACGCTCATAGGGCGATCCCGGGGTACCATTTCCGTAGCGCCGCCCTACATACCTGTAGAGGAGTTTCTACAACACTGGCGTGCAATATTTACAAACACGACCGTCTTTCAACAGCGCAGCGCCATCAATCCCTGGTTGGATGATGTATATTATGAGGTCACCGAATGCGATACAAAGGATTGTACCATCAATAATATGGAGGCTATTCTATACAACGCTACATTTAGGGACTACTTCGATGATTTATACACATTGTACGCCATAGCAGGCGCGCACTTAATCGTGAAAGCAGCTAGGAATCAGTATACAGGTATTTGTGGTTCAAATACAGGCAGCATGGGATTGTGTGAAGATTTAATTGCAAATTTCAAACCTGGTTGATGCAGTAAAGGGCATGGACATTAATTTTAAAGACGATTTTGATTGGAAGTAAGTAAACGTCTTGAAATGTAATTAAATTATTATTAAACTCATCCTTCATGTCGATATCAAGTCATCCTATTTCCTAACGATAATCAAAAACATAGAAAACACTATTCACATACCCTTTTGTAATTTTCATTTTGATCTTATTTTCCTCTCAGTTCCGTGAGTCGCTCAGTATCCAAACCTTACATTTTAGTGTGTGTTTTAGAATCACTGTTAAAAGGAACAACTGTCCATTTAATGAAAGCTAACAAGTTATGGTTTTAAAGATGAACAAAAGTAAATTACATTTTCAGGCCTGCGAGCCTGCTCAGTGTGCCCGCGATTTCACTATCTGCCGAAATGGAAATAGACGATGACAACAAAAAGTACGAGTTGTACAACTTGCAAGCCGGGGAAACGCTTGTTAAGGTGTTTATAATATATATACATGCCTTCAAAGAATAAAGAAACAAATTTAATTTTTGTTTGGACAATATCAAATATAGTCGGCGTCTTTATAAATTCATTTTTTTATAAATTCAAATTTTCAGTTTCTATTTTTCTCTATTCGGAAATAATCTAACACAAAATAGTACACCATTGTATGTAAAGCATTTATTATGATGATACTTATAGCATAGGTGATAATACTAGTATTATACTGGTATGACCTGTCAAATGTACCTCAAGAATGACGAACCTAAAACATTATTTTAACTGAATTAAATGTCCGCCTGTTTAAGGTCGGTGACTTCACCAGCGATCGGCTAATTTTAGATACAAGTCTCATCCGTGACTACAACTGGGATATCGAGTTAATGTGGCCGCAGCTACGTAAGGCAGTTTATCCCTCTGGTCACGATTGTGATGAGTGTTACTCTATTTCCAATCTTCAAGAACGCTATATTGTCGACGAAAGGGACGCGTATATTGTCGGAATTAATCCCATTTTAAAATCAGACGGAGAAACCGGGTGTGGTGAGATTTCTACGACAAACACTTATGCTGTTGCTGATGCGATTCGGTTTGCAGCCAACCAGATCAATAAGAGCAATTTGTACTTTTCACATTTAAACATCGGTGTAATTGTGTTGTGTACGTGCAATAACCCTATAGTGGTGCAAAGAAAGATTTACGAATTGGTCAAAGAAGGTGTGATGTTACGAGATGGAACAAGACTAAACGTAAAGGACAAAATCATTGGATTTATTGGTGATGTTGGAAGTACCATCAGTATTTCCGTTGCCGAGGTTCTTTCCCGTCTCAAATACGTACAAATCAGTTACGCATCAACTAGTCCCGCCCTCAGTGACAGAAGCAAATATCTATATTTTATGCGTACAGTAACACCTGACGACGCTCAAGCTAAGGCAATGGTCGCTTTGCTACACGATCTCGGAGCGGACTATATACAAGTCATTTTCAGCGCGGGAGCGTACGGCGAAGGTGGACGAGATAAAGTTAAAGAGGAAGCCTTCGAGGCTGATATTTGTGTGTCGCAGACCATCGAAGTTAAGGAGCAAAATTACCATCTAGTTTATGACCAATTACTCAAACTGCAAGCGCGACGACTGTCATAGTTTTCTTACGATCTCACATGGTGCAGCCTCTGATGGTCGAACTGCAGAAGAGAGTGAAACCGGGCGAATTTATGTTTATTGGCTCCGAAGCGTGGTCAAAGAATACCCAGATACTAGACGAAGATGATAAACAAATCATGCTTGGGTCTTTTACTCTTGTTCTTGAAATCAATCCCGCCAGTCTGCTTGTGGAACACACGAAAAGTTTTGACCCAAAGCCACTTGACGAAAACCCCTGGGTCACGTTATATTTACAAGAGAAACTTGGCTGCTATTTTAACACAAGTTTTAGAAAGACCTACGCAAATGTATGCGCTTTGGCTGATCCACTGAACAAACCAAATTTTGTTCTGGATACTTGGTCTACCTCAGCGTTTGTAGCAACTCGTGCAATGCTCATGGGAGGTCACCAACACCATATTAACACCTGTGGCACTGAGTCTACGTCATTGTGTCCGCAGTTTAGTAGTCCCCGAGGTAAGAGTTACAGTTTATTATTGACACGTGTAAGTTAATATTAGTTAGCGTACCGTCTTTAAAAGTGTTATTGTAGTTATATTTCAAAGTCCTTTATTCATATAATACCTAAAGGAATATGAATTTATATATAATTTGCAATTCCCCTCAGTTCCTAAAGGTATGAATACTTTAAATACAAAATAGCTTTAATTTTCTAAAATCATAAAGAGATAGACAACCTTGTCCAGCAAATCCGGTCTGTCGAGCTTGACCTTGAGGGTAAGGGTGATGACGTCAAAGTTTTCACTACGAATGGGGACGGCAACGTCGGGTACCGTATCTACAACGTCATTCAAGATGCAGGAGACAGGTCAAGATTAGAGTATAAAGAGGTCAGCAAAACTACAACTACAATGTAACTAAATTAAGATTCTAGGATTTATAAATGCCATCTAAGGTTCAAGTATGTTTATGTTTTTTTTTTACTCTGAAATATAAAGTTACCAAGAAACAATCTAACGCGTTATTTGCGTTAAGCTTTTAAGTTGCTAGATTCGGAACAAAATAATAATTTTCAAGATAAAATGGTTTTAATAATGATGTGTTTAGGGTATGGTTGCTTTATCGAAAGAAAACTGTCTTCTGAAATATAATAGGTTGGTCAGTACCCGCTCGAAGGGAGCTTTACTTTCAACCTGAACAACGCTCATGTGTCACGGGAGGCTGTTTCCATCTGTCCAAACATACAGACATGCAAAGGATGTACGAATGAAGTCACTACAGTACATCCACAACCAAAAAGGTACGTACGCATACTGCTTAACAAGGGGAAAACGAGTGTGTATAGGATGTGTCGTGTTGCTGAGCTTATTCACTCTCGCCTTAATGTGGGACCCATTCGGCGCACAGACAAAGTTAATAAACATTTTGTAAAGGTCCTTCAAATTGAATTGTAAACGTAGTTGATGCGGCCGGTGTCAGTCGGCTACTATATCAACACAGACACAAGGGACGTATGCACTCAATATTTCTGAATGCGTATGTCGACATGTCGAAGGGCATACATATCATTTTAAATCATAATCCTTCAAATATAAATGCAAAGTGAAGTGACTCTACTGTCTGTTTGAATGTACAGACTACCGATACACTGCAAGAGAGGCATTTTTTAAACAAATATGTATCGTGGGCATGTTATTCATCGATTTATTTTCGTTAATGTGGAAAAAAACATTGCCTCTCTGTTTTTAGCATTTAACCGTTTTAAAGGCAAAAAATAACTAGTAACAACGACGACAATATAGACCTTTGCCTGTCGAATGCTGTACGTTCATCCTATTGAACGTAACCGCTAATGATATAGGCACAAAGAATTATATCCCAACTATTCGCAGGCTTCAACATAATCACAATCGATCAATAACGTGTTACTTGCAGAATGAGTTAAAATGGTTTAATACGAAAATATTCTATACGTCAAGGACCAGTTAAAATGGACTGCTGATCTGTAATAACCAACCAAAATGCGACATTGTCCATCCAAAATTGAAGGGTCAATTAAAAATGGATAAGATATTAAAAAGTCAAAGGCATTTTCATATTTATTTTACTTGTATACGTGATTTTTTAAACGATACATTTTTGTTTTCAAGGCTTTATTACCACTGTTTTATATTTCCGACGGTAGACCATCTGGTAAAAAAGAAATAATAACAGATTTTCATTCAGAAATGCCAGTGCGTTTTATAAGTTGTATAATTATTATAATTGCAGTGAGGCAAATGTTGGAATGATAGCCATCGGGTTATTTGGAGTGGCGATGATCGCCGTTATCGTTCTTGTTGTTGTAATTTTCATGGTGCGACGAGCTCATATCAAAGACAAAGGTAAATAATTGTTTTTGTTCTTGTGGTTGTTCTGTTGCGACGAGCTCATATCAAAGACAATGGTAAATAATTGTTTTTGTTCTTGTGATTGTCCCTTGGCGGCGAATTTATGTTGAAAAATAAAAGTGAGTTATTGTTATTGTTCTTGCAATTGCTCTATTGCTGCGAGTGCTTGTTTGAGACATAGTCAGTTATCGTTGTTGTTTTCGGGATTTTTCAGTTGCGGCCTATTTATTGATTGTTGTGCATTGGAAATGTGTTTGTGATATAAGGCATGCGTTTAAATATAGCTTTTATCTTGAAGCGAAATACAAGTTCGACATTCGAAATCCTGTTCATATTAAATCTAAAATAAAAGCTACTTGGACAAGCCCATCAGACATAAGTTCATAAAATCCCTGCTTAGAGGCACAACTTATTAAGATACCGTTATTTGAGTTTTTACTATTGTTTTGTGTGCTCATTTCAGAACGATCTGAATGCTGACAGAATCCACGTTTTTGTCAATGCATTATAATTATATTTTATCGCCTAATCGATTTATGCCTGTTTTATGAAACAAACCAACGACATCAACAACTTATTATCATAAAATAAGTATAAAGCGATATTTTGGTTTTATCTTCTTTTTCATATTGATGTTAATCTTAAAAATGCTCAGTACTGAATGTGTGAATATTTCTATCCAGACACGATCTACTTACACCCAACGACATCTGAAAGAGACCACACTCAATCACATGTGTATCAACGGGATATGCATTTCATGCAAGTGCGCCTGGAAGCTGTAGGAAAGTCCCCGGAAACAACCCCGCCACCATCCCACTGTAAAAATAGTGGTGTTTTTCATGACATAAACTTACACGAAGATAATAACAAGACAGATACGACCCAGATATCCAATATGTGATTAGTGTGTTGATTATAACACTGACCACCTCGAGTGAATTTATGGATCATCATCATCATCATCATCATCATCATCATCATCATCATCAATCATCAAAAGCGCCATCAACAGCAGAGGCAGTTGCAGCAGTATTCATACAAAACTAACATTTGCTTTATAATCAACATGATCCTCAGAATACTCAACTCATTATGTATCAAATTAGTACTCAAAGCGTTGACGCTCCCATTTGTAGTTTTCCGTTGTTGTATTGTCAGTTTGTGATCTACAAAAAGAAATTTCCATTTTATTTTTTTCTCTCAAATTTGTATTTTGTGTTTACAATTGACTTTAATGTTGTTTTTTTGTCTTTGTTTACTCGGAATAAATATCACCAAAGCCGCCCTTTATAAAACAAATATTCAGAGACGAATGTAAAGGATGTGAGGCAAATCAAATCCGTTTTAACCTCTCCAAAACATACATATTAATAAATTTCTTTCTAATCAACTTCCGATATTTTCTTCTGCATTGCTTTTTTAACTCGTCGAAATTTTATTGACATTCGAATCCATTGGGGCATAAAACTAAGTTCCTAACCTTCCTAACCTTGCGTTTGTTAAGAATTGGTACAATTGGCGCCACTATCGTTATACGCGTTCCGAGACATCTGTTTTATACCATGCTGACGCAGATCACGTCATGATATGATCCTGTAAAAGCCAGTCACACTGAATGTCGGGTGTTAACAAACAGTAAAAAATTCAAGGGACTAGTAACCAGGTATTCATTGTAAATAGGATCTTTCACAGAGCGAGTCGTTTTTCTTGGACCATTGCAATGGTAAACCTGTTCAAGCTGCACGAAAATAATATATATCGCGTATCCAAACTTCCAAACCCGACCACTTTCCGTTGTTGAAATTTCGCCTTAAAATTGAATAGGTCAATTGTTAAAAAGGAATACTTTTTTAAACAAATTCTTAACTCATTTAGAATTTTAACAGCAAAACATCACGTTACATAAAGCTATTTAAGATCAAGCAAATGTCTCGCTTAAATTTATTTAATAAATGAAAAAAATCAAAACCACA
Source organism: Mya arenaria (assembly GCF_026914265.1). Classification (NCBI taxonomy): domain Eukaryota; kingdom Metazoa; phylum Mollusca; class Bivalvia; order Myida; family Myidae; genus Mya; species Mya arenaria. The sequence continues at coordinate 49,120,321 of NC_069131.1, read as the reverse complement.
GTAATCGAAATCATTAACATATTTAAAAAACAACAATTTTATTTTGTTTTTGTTCTGCAAATAATGATTGGGCAGCTTTCATATATAGCATAAGAACATATTTCAATAAAATACAAAAGTATGCAATATTTCATTCACAAAAAACAATCAGCTCAATTAGTTAATGTTTAAATGATATCCTTAAATAAAGTTTAAATATGCACATGGTTATTTAAAAAACCTACAAACATTTATTCACACCACAAAGTGTGATTCACACTTTTTCTAATAACACATTCTGACACTATTGTTTTCCTTTTTTGACTTATATTTACAAACTTGTACACAATTCTAGTTTCAGCTTGTTTAATGTTTTTATGTGAATGGTAAATATAAAGGCATGAAGCGTCCTCGTACTGTCCACCACCATTGGCTCAACCGCGACCAATGCCTTCACCACAAGAACGCCCTCGTTGCCTCACAGGGACATAAATTTCGTTATCAGCTGCGTCTGAAGAATCTGAAATTTTAATTGCAATATTATTTATAAATTTTCTGTGTAATATATGAATTAAGCATTACTGACACAGTTTAATGATAATACAATAATAAATTGAAGATGTTTTTGAGCCAAACTTTATTTTTCTATTACCGTACATGCACTGCATATAAATTAAATTGATACTATACTTTGAGCTGTGGCAATATGAAAACAAACATGCATCAATCATTAAATGTATATTTTCTAAGGAAAAATATAACAAAATACATCGCATTTACTATATTAGCAGCAAAACAAAAAACTGTTAAAAATACACACCTGAAGTTTCTACCTGGCCAAGTAAATAAGGTGCAGTTCACAAGCGTCTGATTCCTTGTTTTTGTCTAAAATGTTGATGAATATCAGTTTGGGTTCATATAATGAGATAAACAACACGTCTGTAGATATATAATGCATTTCATATAAAAAAAAAAAATAAGGTATGTAACTCAAGCTTTCATGACTTTCCGGAGTCCATTTTTCTGCAAATTACTTAATAAAAATAGAAAAAAATGCGTTTTTAAAAAGTTGCCATGAAAAAAGGAGTCTTTGCACTTTTAAATGGTATGCAATAGGTTGGTAGAACTATATTTTCTTTAGACAAACAAGCCAAATTCAATGTCCCATTCTGGTCTTATTTTCACTAATTAACCAGTACTTATTAATTTGTCTCCACATATAAAGCAGAACAAACAAAATTCTAACCATTTATCATTAATTCGTCAGTTTTTAGCATGATATCCAAATTGTTTTACACACAAATAACAGTAAATCTTATCCCTATAAGATGAACGATAACTCACCCGAACGCTTAATTTCAAAACCTGCACATATTTTGACATATGGGCAAATTGTACAACAAATTGTGTCTTTAAACTATAATACATTATTTCATAAGAATACATTCAATCAACACATACTAGTATTAGTATAGCATAGAATTTAGATCGTACGTATTGAGGAGCTAATATATTAATTTCTCTCAATTTCATGTTTCAATGTATAGTGTTTACAGTATTAAAACAAATTCACCAAGGCTAATTCAGAATATACTTATTGCAGAAATTAAAGATTGTTGCAACACATGGCGTGAACGTGGCGTTTTGTCTGTAGTTACACGTGAAAAGAAATAAATGATTGGAATCTAATGATAGTGCCCAAAATGACATGATATACATTATATCAATAAATAATGCAATTTTTAACAAAGGATGTCACAAAAACGTGGCAAATGCACCCTCCCTAAAGCATAACATATGTCCCTTGATGGTTAAAAACACATTCAATCCGGTTGTAATACGGGCGCCGCCATGATGGACTATTTTTAAAGACCCGTATGTCTTCCTATGTCAGATTTAATAGATAATGCCAAGTTGTTCCGATTGGCAGTCCATGTTCCAGTGTGTGTGATGTCATGCAACGTCCGAACCTGGCGAGCCATGACGGAAGTATCCTTGTGGTATGTTCTGGTGGATGTTAGGTCAAACAGCGTCCGAGTTATATCGGAAGTGTCCTTGTAGTCTATGTTCCGGTGAATGTGAGGTCATGCAGCGCCCATACCAAGCGAGTAATGGTGGAAATGTCCTTTACATTCAGCATGTCATGTACACGGTGATAGAAGAAGTCTGGGAACTTCTCCCTCATGGTCAGCAAAAGTGCAACTTCTTCTCCGAGTTTAAGCTTTGGTACTGAACTAGAATACAAAAATACCAGCCTCCGACCAAAAATGAATTAATAATAACCCGTTAAATAATGAACTTTTTATGAATAGAATACTGTAACAATTTACTTTTAAGAACAGAACAGAACAGACATTTTATTAGACTTATAAAATAGTATATCGTCTTAATACATAATAATATACACAAATCAATGCCACGTGTCTAAACATTCTAATTTTCAAAAGAAATAATTTCATGACTTCAAACAGTAAAACTAATATTTATGAATAATAAATAGACTATAGATCAAAAGAACTAATTAAATAAATTCATTCAATCATACCTAATATGTATGAGTAATAATTAGTATATAGATCAATTTTTAACATAGGCAGTGAGGAAAAAAAACTGCATAAAGTTAAGTCACAATGTTAATTAATGTATTTCTAATAACAAATGCCTCTTTCATATATTTACAAACATTTATAACCTCCAACCTGTCAGTTGAAGTAAGCATATTATGGAACTTATATACAGATGGATTAACATAATACAAACGTTTAATGTACTTTTTTCGTAATAGAGTATAACAACGACAAATGCAAATAAAGTGGTATTCATCTTCTATATCGTTAGTATTACAACATAAGCAATAACGCTCATTGCGAGGTAAATTAATACGAGCATACCTTCCTGTCTGAATTCTTAAAGGGTGTACAGAAACCCTTAATCTAACAAAATACAATCGTAGAGTTCTAGGTACAATATCTAGATAATGCTCATAATCTAAAGTGGGTTTAAACACTCTATACATATCTAAAACTGGACTATTACTAGCAGTTACACACCATTCTTGGTTGAATGTATTTACGATTCTACTTTTAAATTCACTAATGAATGTATTTACATGTATCGCATTGGGATTATCAAACACATATGCAAAACCATAATTATTTAACAAAGTTTTCACATTTGAAACCCAGTTGGTATTACCCTTATTATTGTAATCATCAAGTGCATGATTATACATAGACTTCAGAATAATATTATTGCTATTAACAATTTTAAACCAGTACTTTATAATGCGTACATATCTATTAATATATAGAGGATATCTTCCTAGTTCGCCATATACAGCAGCATTACATGTATTAAATTTCACTTGTAACAATCGTTTACAAAATTTCAAATGGATGCGTTCTATTTCTTTGGATTTACTAAAACCCCATACTTCGGATGCATAATTAAGTATAGAACCAACAAAGGCATCAAATAATTGACAAAATATTTTAGGTTTAAGATCAAATTGCTTGCATTTATATAACAATGTGTTCATAGCCTTGAGGGCTTGTCCAACTAAATGTTGTTGGTTCAATACAAAAGTACCAGTATAGTTAATAACAGTACCTAAATAATTAAAATTATCTACAACCTCAATGTTATGGCCATTATAAGTCCATGTCTCATTTTGACGTGTTCTACCCCGCTTACGGAATACCATAATCTTTGTTTTAATTGTGTTTACTTTTAGTCCCCATGCATTGCAATATAAATTAAGGTTGTCTAAATGTTCTTGTAATTCCTCTGGTGTTTTGCCTAAAATGGCCATATCATCTGCAAAGAGTAATAAAATTAACACAATATCATCAATATTTAAACCTGAATAAACAGACGCAGTGTTATTCAGTAGGTAAAATTCCAAGTCCTCTACGAATAGAGAAAACAATATTGGGGACATTACCTCCCCTTGGCGCAAGCCAACAGCATAACTGAAATAGTCTGAGTAAGAAGTACATGATTTCACACATGATTTAACATTTTCATACATATCCTTTACTATTCTAAGCAGTTTACCTTTAATACCAGATTTGTACATTTTTAACCATAGTGCATTGCGATTAATATTATCAAAACATTTCAACATATCAACGTACACAACGTATAAACGTTTATTTTCATTTAAATAGTTTTCTACAACGGACGTCAATATATATATGGCGTCAACAGTAGAACAACCTTTCCGAAATCCAAATTGGGCATCAGAAATAGTATCATTAGCTTTGCAAAATGCTTCAATACGCTTATTTAATATAGAAGTAAATACTTTGGAAAAACAACTGACAAGTGTAATTCCTCGGTAATTATTAACATCATTAACAGAACCTTTTTTATGTAAAGGAATTATAACACCTTCAGTCCATTTTTCAGGAAAATAACCAGACAATAAAATACCATTAAATACATCACATAAATGACTAGATAAAATATCGACACAATCAATAAAGTATTCATTTAGTATACAGTCGCTACCAGCAGCCTCATTATGTTTTAAATGCTTAATTGCCATGTGTACTTCATTAACAGATATAGGTTGATCTAATTCTGGAAATGTAGAATTATCTTCATTAAAATCATGGTTTGAACAGAAATCCTCTGCTTCATTATTATTACTATCAAAAGTATTATTACTAAGATTTTCGAAAAAATCTTTAAATTGATCCAAAGTAATATTATGATTATTTACTTTATTTTTTGTCCTGAAAAATTTCCAAAAATCTTTTGGCTTATTTCTCTTTAAATTTTCATTTTCCTTCATTTTCTGTCGATAACAACAATGTTTCCTTCTACGAATTAAATCTTTATAATACTTCTTTCGTGAACAAAGAGTAATCCTATTTACATCAGATTTGTCTATGTTATAACTACTTAAAGCCTCCTGGTATAATAGCCTTGCATCAACACAATCGTTATCAAACCAATCAGCATTTTTCATACAACTATTATCATCAAACGATGGTTTATTACTATAGCTAAACACTTTAGAAAATAACGGATCTGCAATATCACGGATAGTTGTTGTAAACCTATCTAAAACACTATTAATTGACATTCTACTTGTATAGTCTATATTTTCAACAATATCGTTTAATACAGGCAATTTTGTAATTAATCCTGAACGAAATTGTTCACGTAGCGTATTATCCCATTTATATTTAACATCACTGAATGTCTCATAACTCGGTGAATAATTATTACAATACAATGAAAAATGTAACGGGGCATGATCGCTCCATTCAGTAAAATCACCTATAGTAAACTTAGATAACAATGAAAAATTACATTCCTTGGTCAATACATAGTCAATGACGGAAGAACCGTTATGAGAATAAAATGTATGTTTACAACTATCGCCAATTCTACCATTGACAATGCGTATACATGAAGATTTACAAAGATCAAGCAATTTGATCCCATGACTATTGTTAACCCTATCAACTGAGGCCCTAACAGAGGTGTAGTCTGGAACATAATCAATATCATCATATACAGTGTTTACATTATCATGTACAATAAAATCACATTTATTACCAACCCTGCTATTTAAATCGCCAGCAATATATACCTTGCCAATTTCAGAAAAATATGTTATATCATTTTCTAGAATATCGAATAGATCAACATTTATAGTATTATATACAGGAGAGTCAGCTCCCCAAATATAGATTGCACATATATACACATCTTCCTCAGTATGAAAGAAATTATGGTCTAGTTTTAGCCAAATAATAGAATCATAATAGTTTCTGACAATTTGAATACCGTTTTCTAAATGCTCCTTAAAATAAACTAAAACACCACCGCTGCTTCTACGAGCGTTTCGATGTTGAAATTTTCTATAATAATTTTTGAAATATAACCATTTAGATCAATGTTACTAGATGAGTTTGTCCATTTTTCATATAAAATACAAATATCATGTGAACTAGAGGGTGTCGTAGGCCAGGTACGCGCGCTTCCCCTGCCGCCTCGCCTCCTTCATCTTCGGAACTAGTACTCTCCTCTTCTAAATTACATCCGGCGGAAACTGTTCGAAAACACGAAACACGGTCCCATCCAGCTGTTTCCACGATTTCCTAACCATTTATCTGTCCTTGAAAAAAGTGAACTTGGCCACAATGTTCCTGATCTTTCCCGTCACCGGCGCGCCTGGTGACCGATGCACCCGCTAAAACCGGATGTTCTCGGCCATCTCGCGGGCGATCTTGAAGGCGTCCTGTAGATGTTGGCTTCCGCCGTCTCACTCCCGCTGGTGTTATCCTCGGGCACCCCAGTGAACACTAAGTTATTTCTCATAGATTGTGACTGTAGATATGAAACGTCGTCACGTAGGGTGTTTCTCTCCTTCTCGAGTCGCTGCATCCTCTCCGCCACTTCCACCGCGTGTATGTCCGCCCCGTCCACTTTGTCCTCCAGACGCGTCACCCGCTCGTCCACCTTCTTCACCCGATCATCAAGGGCTAGCCAAAGTTTTGTAACTTCCTTCTCAAAATTAACCATCCTTTTCTCGATCGATTCAATGGCCCCCAACTTGTTCTCAACAGTTTCTAGCCTACCACTCATAGATGTTAATAAGTTTATTAGATCCCGGTTGGTAGGTTCTGGGTTGTTTTCCGCCATGGTAAAGGGTTCCTCACTTGCAGTTTGCACAAAAACACTACTGTCCAAGTTATCCTCCGCATATAATACAGAATTATTCCTGCTAAGTACTTCACTTACTGGAAGTTCACTGTAATCCGAGCCCCCGGACGGGCCTCTTTGTTTACATATTTTCCGACTGTTGATTTCATTGTCTTCTTATTTTTCGATTTAGTCATTATATCATTTTACACATGTAACATAACACCTTTACTCATTAATCCACGTTCCAAAATTGTTTTAAATACTTGAAATTAATTAATTTTCCATTTTGCTTTCCTGTTCGTAACCAATCCCGCATAATTTAAGTAAATAGATAGTAAATCATAGATTTATTGGAGACGAAATATTACACGATATGCATGCAATTCGAACAAACAAACAGTCACAACCAGAAGGGAATGTGTTTTATGATTGGCCCTAATGTAATGTGATAGACAGAAATTACGAAGTATTTTTCGTTGTATATACATATAAATATACATTTTTGCAACTATATTTTAAACTTAACTTTGCAAAACTATATCAATGTGCATAAACTACTACTAGAATGAAATAACGTTCTTTAGAAATACAATTATATTAGTGTTAATAGTTCAAGTTTGTTTACATATTTCAAATAATCGATTATCAAGTCAAGTCAAGTCAAGTCAACAGTTTATTGAGTAATTAAAGGCCACTGGCCCAAAATACATAACATATAAGAAAGGCATGAGTTGTGTCAGGGTAATTAATCGATACAAGCAAAGTGTAAATAAAAATCATGATTATTTCCCCTTAACCATTAATGTTTAAAAGGAGATGGTATACATAATAAGCTAGTTCAAAAATCAAAATGAGACCTAATAAATAATCCAACATATTGGATAACAGTCACGCAATATTTCCATTACATGATTTAATTATCAAAACTTAATGAAGTACACAGGCAATTTCGGAGAAAGTAGTTTCATTTAAAATTTCTGATATGAACCTTTTGACCACGTTGTAAAACTACTGTTTTGTTTACGTGTTTAAACTATTATGTGTTTATAAAATGATTTAAAATAACTATTTCTAGAGAACAACATTTAAGTTGGTGGACCTGTGGGTTGTAAGGTGCTTAATATCAATATATTTAACACTCGTTTGTACGTGTGCGTGAAATGCGTGTCCGGGTGCATGTGCGTATATGTATTTGCGCTGCAAAGCGAAAGGAGGTCTATGATTACGCATAACACTTGCTTAAGAGGAAATTTAAAATTATTGTTTTAATTGAAATTGAGTATCCTGCCTTCTGTGAGAGCCCCCAACATGAACATATAAGAATGCAACATCTTTCAAACTAATATACGAATATAATTTAATAATTTAAAAAATAGTAAATATTCAATTAATTGGCACTCTTATTCAAAATCAATCCATACACATGTATGTATCTACTATCGTCTCATAAGGTAGAATTACCGTGTTTTGATCATTTTTCTTTCATAAGAACTATTGTTCGACATTTATTTATTTTTTTTAGGAGTAAGAGTGCATCTTTAAACAGTTTGCAAAATTAATTTAGCACAAATCATGACTTTGATTAAAAGCAGTCAAAGACTACCATGTTGTCATTATGATGTAAACGTGTATGTTGTAATTTGGACCAGACTCTTTATTCAGAAATAAAATTGAGTTATGTTGAGCTTGCAGTATCCTTGCTTTACATACAATGAGAATTCAAAATACATTATCCTCATTTCAACAGCCATGTATGTTTTACATGATATTTATTTAATCGAATAAGGAATATTTTATCGCCGAAACTCTTAAAGGTTGTAAACAGTCCTCCCAAGGATCAATAGCCTGAAAAACATGATACACATCATTTATATGATAAAAGTGACCGTCATGCTTTTATTTAAACGGGAAATGATTGCCTTGTCGCGTTTCAATTTAAATTTGATGTCAATATCGGAGAAAAGGTAATAAAACACGCTGAAAATGCACCTTTTCGGAAAAGGAATTGTTAACAAAATTGGCGAGGTCCCAAACCCCTGCCACCATTTTACACCAGTTAATATCAGTTCTGATTTGTGGGGTGTCACTAAGTACGCCCCTCCCCCTCTAACGTCAATAACAGGATTAGCCCTTGCATCTTTATAGTATTGTTGATGCAATAACAAATTATAGAGCTACTTTTAACGCCTTTAAAGTTATTTATCCATAGATCTTATATTGCCGATATTTCTTTACTTTCACAGTTCTATTATAACCGAAATGATTTTAGAATTTATAAACTTAAACATATAATAATTCAACATTTTCGATTCAATATAGATTGATGGTACATTAAGCGAACGTTTCCCTAGAACAGCAATAAATTCATCAAACTGTTCGTGGTAAATCATCTTGACACATGTGCAAATTAGCTTACCATTGGTTTGGCAAAGTAGCTTTACTTGGAATGGTACACTCAAGGAAGTACTAAAAATACAGTCGTAGAGAAATCACTACATATTTTAAAAGGTTGCTAAATATCTGCTATGCAAACATTGTCAACACTTGTTCAGACAATATACACATGAACACAAAATTGTATTGATGTTCAACCACACGCAAGAATACCTAACTAAAATCGCGGAGGTTAAGTGTTGTAACAGTACATTAACTCAATGCCTACTCGACAATTTCTAAATGCTCTGTGACAAGTCTCTTATTTCCCGTTAAAGTGAGCGGGTTTTCTAGCCTTGTTGTAAAAATATACTTGAAACACTACATAAATAGACTATGAAGACGAAAAAGAGACTGAATATATCTACATGTTTACAGAAATATGTTTAAAAACGTATAGCAAAAGAAAGAAAGGAATCATGATAGTTGTCTTTAACAGATACACTCATTCATATATATTGTACATTTAACCAGACACATCAATCCAACCATTTACATTGTTCAAGGGCTTGACAACTCCCCACCAACGTTCATTTCATCTTAACGTTACTTGTTAACGAAACATCCAAAACGATCACTTATTTCTAATGGTAAAGACAACTCGCTTATATATTCTGCGACATAACAGACAGACGCCTTTCCACATTCTCTTATATATTTATTCTCAGTACACTGTTTATATGCCAAGCCAACATATCAGACAACAACTGTGCCGTTTGAAAAAAACACACAGGTCACACAGCCCTGTACGAAAAACCATGAACACGCAGCTTAACGGCCAATCTAACCATCTAGAACCTAGCTCACTTACACTCTACTGAACAGGCAATCTCCCACCCCAGAAATGTACTAGTTAACACCCCTCGGAACTGGCAGTTTCCAGCCCCTGTACGGACAAAATTACCTCACCGCTGAACAGGCAATCTACCCCTTAAGTACTGATCTAGTTCTCACACAACTAAACGGGCAAGCCTTTGTCCAAGTACAGAACGAGTTAACTCATCGCAAAACGGGCGGTTTCCCGCCGATGTACAGAGCATCGAAACACGCTGTTGACGGATGATCTTCCTCTGCTGTTCTCAAACATTTAACACACCGCTGAACGGGCGAGATCGTTTCCTTGTTTTTAATTATTTAACATGCCGCTTTACGAGCAATCTCAAACTCAACACTGAACTAATTTACCGGCGCTAAACGGACAATCTGCGGCCCTAATATCGAACCAGTTTACACGCATTCTTTTTTATATTGTATTATTCGCCTGTTTTAGTGTAAAGATTTTATGAACAGTAATCAAGTTTTATTAGTGCATTTATGTTCCAAAAGAATAACGAAAACACTTTTATTTTAAGCGGGACATGAATACATAACCAAATTGCTACGCCGCCATTTTTTGATTGGCAATTGGAAAGGTTGAATGTGTTAGCAAAACAATTGCGGATAATCATTGGAAATAAAACATTTTCTTAGTTTAAGAGTGTATTTCATGATACGTGGATATTTAGTCATTTTACTTTCAGAGACCAGTATGTTTCGCTTAAAGACAGGTCGATTTCTAGGTAATGATGAGGACCACGCTAGTTGGTTGACAAATTTTAAAGCGTGGGTGGGGTTAAAAATATCAGTAAATTTGTAAATTGTTGTTTGAACTATCCGGGAAGTTCGTATTACGTATACAAACAAAAATTTAAAAATACATTTGAATGCTTTATTTATGATCGAACAGTTGCTTTTGTTTGTAATCTTTTTCGTATGAAAGCAAATGTTCGAACATTCAGCTTACATGTAGATCAAGAACACGTAAACTTAAAGTGTTCTGTTTTGATCAAGGGGAGGTTACTTCTATAGATTTTAAAAGTAGTCTGCCAGATATTTTCACTCCTTATTTTGCAGCGATATTTTCACTGGTGTTATTTCATTGATAAAAATCCGTATTTCATCGAAATGCATGAAAGAAAGTGTCTTATTCCACTAAAGTCTTTCGTTAAGAAACACACTCCGGTAAGTAAGATATTTACATTTTTCTAACAATTCATTTGTAAATCAGCATTTGTCAATGCCTCAATTTAGATTATTTTCTTTTTTAAAATATAAAAAAGCGAACACGGCTTCCACACATTCAAAACGATAGAAGTGTTAAAACACCTGAATGATATCAGCGAGTTTATGTTAGTAGATATATGCAACGTACTAAATGTATCATTCATACTAAACTTTAGTGTCTGAATTGTTTATCACTGACACACTTTTGGGGTACTCTGTTCTTTGATATATTTGCATGGAACAGTTTTTACATGTGGACAGTCATGCTAATTTTTATAGACAATTTATGCATGTAGCGAGTATTCTAGTTATTCCGAAAAGTGTTGTATCTCCGACAGCATTATATACGTCGATTTTTCCTTGTTAAAGACTGCACAAATTGTTCTATGAACCTGTCGGGGTTCGTTCAAATGAACTTTTTCTGTGCAGTCGGACACTCAACTGCGTCGCTTCAAAAAGCTTGCTTTTTAGCGAAACAGTGTAAGTTACGCTATATACATATGGAATTCCCGGTTACATACCCCACTACATTTTTAAATTGGTCCTCGAATTTCGGAGGAGGTCAATTTGCAATGACCTTGAGGCTAATCGTGCAACACCGTTGGGTGCCAAATGTCACAGACCACTTTAATTGATATGAGAACCTGTCGGGTCGCTAATTGTATCAATCTGGTTAGAATTTTGATTTGTCAGTTAAATTGTTCATTGTTTAATCAAAATTTAACCAGTCATTATAACTAACAAATAATATCATTGAACGAGAATAAAGGTTAACTTTAGACAACTTTTATATCAAGGTTTTATGCGATTCATTTCATGCAACTAAATATTTAAAATACTACCTAGAGCGATTTCGTTGGTTTGTACTATTAGAACTCTGAACTCAAGATGTCCAAAAGAAACACATATCTAGCATTTAAATTTCCAAACTCAAACACTGAAACATAAACGTGTGACCACCGATCATTCGATTGTCGTATCTCTCTTGGTGTGTATCCACTACAAGACATACACATATTTCAAATAGGCATTGAGATTATAAAAATTTATGAAAACGTTTAACATATCATTTGGAAACTTCATTCGACCCAACACAGGATACACATTCAAATAGTAAGAATGTCGATACATTCCTACATATAGATTGACAATTTCATATAAGGGTAAGTAGCTTACTTGAACAGGAATGTCTGTGGCAAGAACGATTCCAGAATCAGGATCATATGTGTTTTAAAGCTTAATAAGAGCACATTTATATGCTAATTTCCCTTCGCTTCACGTCTTGTGACTTCTACCAAAGACCCTACTGAAAGCAGATGAGTTTCGTTGGTACAGTTTTCTTTAAAACTGCAAATACCCCTTTTAATGTGTGACATACTGCAAACCTATTTTTTGTTTGACAGGTTAATCATCAATTAACCGACCTCCCATTTTTCTGACTTTATATATGGCTAATATATAGCTACATCTCATTTTTGTACATCAATTATTCTCGATGTGGATTATAAGCTGTAAGACCGGTATCGGCTAAATACTGTATTTCTTCTTACATACAGCCTTTACATGGCCTATTCATTTTGTGCATACAATGGGCGTAAGAAAAACAAACATTTAATTTAAACTTGTTTCGTCTTTTAAAGTGGGTTATGCATAACTTGCGGCATATGACAACACAACAGGAATCCAAATGACATGAATTCTCATACAACTCAAATCGCATATCATTAAGACTAAAACAACTGTTTAAGTGATTTAATAAGTAGAAAGGAACAAATATTTACAAACACAATATATTCACAAACATTTATTAACAGTGAATAGACTTGATACATTTCACAATGTTTGTGATATTTCAATTTCTCCATAACAGCTTTTATCACAGGTTTCGCAATATGACGCCGAATTGTCTTATACATTTGACTGCCAACCTAAAAAAACATGGTCCTCAAACCAATGCACATTATGCATTATTATTTTTTACAGATCACATATTTCACTGCTTCTATACTTTGTGAACAATACAATTAAGCGATTGCAACCGAACCAAACTTAACCGACGCTGACTGTTAATTGACCCGTGGAATGTTCTGGCACACCTTTTGTGCATTTCCGGTGAAATCAGGCGTGCTGGAAAATTCGTTATGGTATCCCCATGCAAGCTGAGTCATGTGCAAAAACGCGCCACTTTTATTTACTTTTTTGGGGTAGTTTATGGAAAATAATGTAAGCCATTTTAATATAGCCGAAATATATGTTAATACATTATAATTATTAGGATGCAAGATGACAATAAGTAAAAGTTATAAACGTGATTTTTAGAGGATCTATTTGATGTCAACTTTGATCTGAAATTACTACGCATCATGACGATTAAAGGTAGGCAATTTTTTCGTTTCGTTCTAGATTGAAAAATCCGACCCTTGGGCTGCGAGCCTCGTTACCAATTTACGCGCGTGACAGTGGGTTGGATATTATCATTTCTGAGCATCTTACGGGTTGACATTGATAAACTTTGCTATGCACAAAATGTGGCCTATATTGAAAAATCACAAATCACTTTACACTCCACAGCAAAACAAGTAAACATAACATGCAAGTTATATCACAACATTATGCAGTATTTTCAATAAAGGTATTACACCAGCCCTCAAACAGAAAACATTTAAGTAGCATTATTAATACAGTTCAAAGATTTCTATACAATCTTAAGATTGAACCATCTTTCGCAAAACAATAGCCACACCTGCTAATGTCTTAAGTCAGAGTTTAAGACTATTGATTAGATGTTTCAAAACCATTTTAATATATTTATTTTTGACAAAATATGTCCCTCTCATAGAAGAACAGGTTAATAGTAACAGATACATTTAAATTTACCATTGGTTGCTCTAGTCAGACCGATTTTGCGACAAATAATAAATTGTTCTTGATCTATGTTTAATAACAGTCTCAAGTCTAAACACGGAACCTGCCGTAAAGCAAATTGTTAAAATGCAACAATAAACAGCAGTGTTCACTATCAATGCTCCTACAAAGGGTTCTTAACAATGAAGTTAGTCAGTTATCGGTCTCGATTCTGAACTATGGTTTATGGTTCGTAATAATCTTTTACTCAAACACAAGACATTAGTGAATAAGGGGCTTGGTTTGAAATGAAACATCAACACGATGATCATATAAGGTACGTTACATCATTGTAACATTTCATTGGAAAGTTAAGTTTAATAAATATCCACACTAAACATTCAGGAACATCCAGGATTGCACGTAAAAAAATCCGAACAAACACATCTCCGTATTTTGTCGCTGGATTCAGAAGACCGACTTGCATAATTCCGCATCAACAAATTCTGCAATCAAAATCAATAAGGTGACGTTAACGCTTTAATATTTTTAGCATAAACTGTGAAGTATGTGATGGATTCCGATTTACATTCTTATATATTGTGGTCATTTAAGTTGGAAGGTCAAACCTTGACTTGAGGAAGATGAAACTTTATTTTCATTTATTATATTTAAGTGAAAACGTATTGTTTCAATATGCCAAATAAATGAATTTTGTTAAACTTCCGTTTGCATCCAAACGCAAAATCCTTCGTGAATTGGAATACTATTCTCATGTTTGTATGACTGCGTTTCAATGCATTTCGATGTGTTTTAATTCAAATAATTTTAATATATCTCTCGTAAAATAAACCCTGCCCTGAAACACACAAAAAGTATCAAGTTTAAAGATGTGGTGTTACAGCGATTGTGAAACAAATAACATCATATTAATTTATCTCGTTGGCGCGATTGCATAAGATCGACAACTGGATTTATCCAATGTCTTTAGGACAAAATGCTTTTAAGAATAAATAATTGACAATTTAGTAACCAATATGTTTCGTCTCAGGCAAAATAGAGTATTTGTTTTGTTCTGTCCTATACTCGGTCGATATTTAGTATTATCTGCATTTCTATAATTCTTCGTTAATAGTTCCTCAGAAACATTAATATTGTACGGATCTCTACCTTTATAGTCTATTTTTCCATCATGGTTTTTATCCGCTCGGCTAATGATGTCCGCAATCTCACGTTCCGTAAAATGGTTTCCAGCACGTGTCAGCGCGTGTCGAAGTTCGTCTGCTGTGATGTATCCATCGTTGTTTGTATCCAGCACCTTATACAGACGACAACGTGTTAGGTTCAGACAAATGAAGAGTATCGGATAAAGTAAGGTAGTAGCAAATATCAAAAGTGTAACATGTATGAGCAGACTGCAAAAATATCCAAACTGATGTAAAACGTGATATGAGCAGATAAATAACTAAAATATAAAAAAATACGTTAGGAGCGTATATCCAGTGTGTCACATTAGGTGCGGATTACAATCAATTAAGAACGGTAAACTTCACGATCCACCAATAATGCAATATGAATTGTAAGGACCGGATATTAAGGCTGCTACATGAATATATGTTTAATATATGAGCCTAATAATATTGTTTAGACATAAAACATCATATAATTGTAAGATTAGTTTGTTAAGAAACTATAGGGGAAAAAAATCATAGCAGTATAAGAAAAAGGCGAATCAAGATGTTATCTATCATGTGTTTCCGGTCTGAGAAGAAACAATCGACTCGACAGCACGAGCACGTAATTGAGCTGTAGTAGTGAAGCTGATTGGTTATTTATACAATCTTATAAAAATGTTTCTTTACGGCATGTTAGTACCACTAAATAAGCCGTGCTCTCTACTTAAATAATCGTCACGAGCTGTATACGTCCTAAGGAATATTCCATCTATTGCTTGCGCGTTGCAAGAAGCTACTTTCCAGTCGAGTTTTTCTGCTTGGTTATTGTTTACTTCTTCATAAATGAAACTAACAAATGAGAAGATGTTGAAAAATAAGTGTTATACAAGTTGCATGGGGGTTTAATGTGTAAGTAGTTTTACCTGAAACGCCGTCTTCATGCGTTCTTTTTCGAAATCAACCTTTATCATTTTCGAACGCATTACATTAAAGTATTCCTCGAAATCGATATACCCATCATCTGCAAGAGAAACGTCGTCTACTATGATGATACAAAAGTTAATACAGGCGGTACTTTTGGTTAAGTTATTATTTATAGCTCAAAAACACTTCTACAAGAGAGTTTTGTGGCATTAGTGATCCATAACAAATTAAAAAGTTGTCGTTTAATTCATAGTTGCGTTATAAAAAGGTCAGAATAATTTAACCTTTCTTTTGAAGAGCCAAACACAACATTCATGTTGATTTGTAAACAAAAGCTGGCGAGCTATATCTAAAATATTTTTCAAATAAAAGCGCTCAATAATAAGATAGTACCAAACCCAGCGGTTATTATAAATACAACTCTTTCGAGTTGTCCAAAAATCATTTAAGACAAACGGAAATTGGCATTTAAAGCAAAACACTGCTGTAAGAAAATATTCTATTAACTAAAGTTTGTCTTTACAGGACGATAATTCGAATTCTTTATTCTTATCGGGTTATTTAAAGAAAATAACGAGCGATGACTTATACATTTAAAATATAAATTCTGGTAGCTTTAGACAATTTCAAGTAGCAGATAGGTTTATACAATATCAGTACGAGGATTTTCCTGGACGTAATTCTTATTTCTACCTTGTTTCGAAATATGTTTTCTAAAACAACGCCTACATAATTTTCAGTGTCAAACAATTGATTATCCATGTTTGAAATGAAAATGTTGCATGAAAACTAGCTGGTGGAACAAAAGAAGTAATTACCGGCATTCAAACAGAAACGATTATTCAATTAGCACTGCACTGCTTACGGACATAATGGAAAAGACTTGTTTTAAAGCAGTCGGTGTTTAAGTTATTCCAATTCAAAAATGAATAAACGTTTCAAGTGATCATACCTTATACATAAGATTCTGATATACAGCAAAACAAAACAGAACATACACTATGATAAACAGTATGCGTTCATACTAATAAGTTTGCATAATAAGGTCATGATTTCATTGGTGACAGTTTTCAAAAGTGTCCAAATTACCTAAGAGAGTGAGCTTGTAAGACACACAATTTCACATTATTGAAAATGCAACTTTTACTATCGGACTCAAATATTTACGAAGGAGAAGTAACGTACCATTCTCGTCATGTTCTTTCACGATACTCTCCAATTCTCCTTTGGTCGGGTTAAAGCCCGCCAGTCGGTACGCCCGCGCTATTTCTGTTTTAGAGATCCGTCCGTCCCCGTTCTCGTCTAGAACTGAGAATGACTGTAGAATTACTGAATAATATAAATTGATAATAGATAAGTTCTTGTTGATAGAATAATAATATATTAGCAGAACAGAATTTTCTTGAATTTTACCAACGAAAGCATTCACTCAAAATCAGAGAATGTTTGATTCGAGTTGAATTGTTAGATCTAATGAGACAATTTGCCAATTAAGTGGAGCTGTGATTTAGTCGGAAAAAGACAAATAACTGAAAAACATGCTAATAAAGAAATGTAGTTAACATCTTTTTTTCAAGTGATTGTTTTCGCAAGATAAAAAGTAACTGCAATCGATATAGGTTGGGGAACATGTTTCCAGCACTGATCACATGACATGGAGTATCATTTGTTTCCAATGCGTTTTGCAAATTGCTTGTTGCCAAATGGCTATTGTCAAATGCTATTTTCTGTCAAATTGCAATATGTAATGATCAACATTCTATGACGTGTGAGCCCTTTAACTTTCATACTTTCTAAAAACCTTACATTTGACTTGATCCTCCCTTAGTGACGGGTCTTTCAGCAGGCAGTCCTCCACTCGCCTGCAAGAATAATTAAAACATTTCTTAATTTAAAATGCACATAAATGCACGAATGCCTGTTTTGTATTTTTCTGATACATTGTTGCCTAATGGTTTTGGTTCTATACCGAACTGGACATTCATCTCATGCAGACAACAACATGAAACGCAAGACCAAATTAGATTTTTCCAAGTTACCAATGCATTTAAAAGTATTGTCCACATGCATTTAATGTGTTAATTAGGCGACAGTTTTATACCATTTATGAAATATGTGTTTACTGCCTTGTTGATTGTGTATTGTGCTTACGAAGTTTCATTCATGTGCCATTTAAAAATATTACACTATTTGGGGTTTGTCTTTTTTTTTAGAAAGTTTCCATTTCGAAAACCATACAAGGCATGTTAATCAAATACTGAATTCACAAGTCTCAATCTCGCTCGAATAAGTAAAAGTGGAAGTTGATATTAAGTTTTCCTTGCCCGAGAATTAAGGACAAAGAATTCAATATGTTAAATTTAATATAAAGACCTTTGGACTTTTAATATATTGTAACCGCAATTTTGTTCAGTTATTGCTGTTGTTTTTTTGCATCGATGTATGAGTCGATTTAAAATGTTGATGGTGTCCCTTTTTCGTGCGAACGGACAAAATTTAAAAGTACCGGGGCGCCCAAACAAAAAAGGCGAGGCAAATATCGAAATAATCATGTGGCGCATTATCGTACCGGCACTTGGTGCATTGTCGTACCGGCACTTGGTGCATTATCGTACCGGCACTTGGTGCATTATCGTACCGGCACTTGCCGCATTTTCATACCGGCACTTGGCGGATTTTAGCCCAACCTTTTGGTTATATTTTATACTGTTTAACGTAAAACGTTAAAAAAAATAATACAAAGTTTATAGAGAGCTAACGATATTCATTGTACAATATATATCATAGTGTATGACTGAAGTGTGTAGTTAACCTGACGGTTAGTAAGCGAAACTATGGTATAATTCAGTCTTACAAAAATAAGAAAATAAATTTAAAATACATGTACCTCGACTGTTTACCAATCAATCTGAATTTGTAGTACAAATAGTTAAAGCGAGTCCGACGACCGCCGGCAACATCCATATCCGTCAAGAATGTGGCTAGGAAATATCCGAGACACTTAACAATTGATCACTTGAAACTTGACACAAACTGTTTATTTCTCGCTGTTAAATAATTGACGCATGTCATGTTTTAACAATTTGGAGAGTAATAGACAAATATTCCCGTTCAATTCTGCGAACTCTATAGAATAAACTTGTAAAAGCACTTTTATACCGACTCCAGTTTTACAGAAAACAGCACAATCCGTGCGCTATTTCAATAAATAAAAAAAAAAAATTACCATGAAATATCACAACCGTAACTCGGTTATTTAAGAAAGGACTCTAAACAGGCTTTTTCTGGTCTATAAACCACTTTTAAAGTGTTATGATAAAAGATGTTATTCCAATATGTCTTTTCTTACGCATTTTAGTAAAATGAAGTTATCTCTGTTTTTAGTGAAGCGATCTTTCAAAGCAATATCACATACGACAAAACACAAGCAAGTTACCGCAGATTTAATTGTTTTATTGTTCTTTATTATATTAATTTCCGGAGCAAAATGTGAACAATGCAGACAAAATGCCTACAGCTGAATCCAATGAACAGTGAAATAATCTTCGTTTGTTTTATCTCTGCTTGTGTTTCGTTAAAAGAATGATTTGTTGAAAATGTCAAATAAAATTAATACCAGCGTTTTGTTTGGTTAAAACATCATTTACTTAAACCCTGTCTCGCTAATTTGCGTTTCAGACTTTATTGGAAACATTAATTTTCAAAACTGAAGAACGCATCTGACAGATCCAAATTTAATATGAATAAAAACTCCTTCGATGTATTAATTTCGTTTAATCAATGGTTCTCCCAATTCATCTTTAAAGCTTTAAATCCGATTAGGATGTTTTAGATGTAATGAGTAGTTTACACTTAGTATTTAACACCATCTCTTTTTGATGTCTTAATGAAAAATGCAAAATTTGAATAGAGGCTTTTCAAACTGAATTTCAAACGCTTTTATACCAGCTTTTCACAGCTGGATGTGAAGTGATGTTATTAGCGAAGTAATGCTTTGATTTATAGATAAGGTGAATTGTGGAAAATCGAAGAGTTATTTACAGAAAATAATACAAAACTTCAATAGAAGCCTATAGATTTTCGATAAAATTAGCTTGTACATCCTAAAAAACCTACAGCGAACTCGGCTTAATCCGTTCGAGAATGGACGACATCGGAAATAGCCATGCAATGCTTTGTTCATTTCAATAGAAAATATCAATTTGAAATGATTAAATTTCATCGCTGCCTTTTCTGGCTATTTACAAAATCAATTGATTAGGTACAACCAATGAATTGAAGAGCAATTGAATTGCGTTTAACATTCGCGGGTAGTTTCAACGTGGGAAACTTGTGCTACAAAATTACGAAACAATGAGGATTACATATATTGATGTTTTATCCGTAGCTAGCAAGTTGCCTTTATTGTGATTGTTGCAAAGATAATTATAGCGGGTACGACGTCCGTACGGGACGGTCATCTCCGTTGCGATAAGATAAGGATATAGCAAGCGTTATTTAACATATTTTTAATGTTCAAATGTTAAAGCTCTTGCCCAATTTATATATTTATGATAATATTGCCCTGCAAAAACCTCGTCAAGGAGAAAGTTCCTAACAAGTTGCTCTTAGATTCATGTTTCTTTTTTGAAATCAACCTTCACAAAAAAGTACGTTTCCGATTTTTAGGATTTTGATATTTGTTACTTTCTTTCACTAAGGATAAATGTTACAATAATACTAATACTAATGCTACTACTAATACTAATACTAATACTAATACTAATACTAATACTAATAATAATAATAATATGTAGCGTGGGTGTGCCAAGACAAAACCACTCAACTTCGGAGTTCGAAAATATTTATTTATACGTAGTCGAACGAAACCTAAAACATATAATAAAACATATAAAAGAATATGCTAACATAATCATATTATTAATAGCACAAAATACAAAGAAAATTGACAGTGATCGGTAAATATATCAAGGGAGATTTCGCGGTTAAATACATAAAACATTCTAAGAACTATGAGTAATAAACTTACCCGGCACGTCTAAATAATAATTAAATATGAATAAATATTTCAGCTCAAAGATAAGAGCGAATATTAAATAAGTAAGAATATAGTAACAACTGTTACAATTGAAATCTTGACTTGCGTCGATGATGATTCAGAACGGAATGATTTATGTGTATATATAAATAAGGGCGTGTGCAGTGAAGCGGGAAAAAGGGGAAAAGGCATAATGAACCAATCAACCACTCTATAAATTTAGACAAACTCGCATAACCAGTATTCACGCTCTGACGCACTCGGACATAGACGGACATTGACGGACATAGACGGACATTGACGGACATAGACGGACAGTAACGCACATAGGACAATAACCACGTAGCACAACACTAAACACGACAATACACACACAATACAAAACAATATACGATATAGAACCATACCTAACACACAAATTGATAAAATACTGAAATATACACCTTGCTACAAATAATAATAATAATAATAATAATAATAATAATAATAATAATAATAATAATAATAATAATCACACTTCTTCGAATCAATGGATCGATGTCATTCCCGTGGTTTCCAACTCTTCACAAAAACAGAATACGTTTTCGATTAAGTTTTATATTCGTTACGGAGTTAATTAAGGATAAATAATACTTTAAAATGTTTGTTTATTGCTTTTGTCTGTGTGTGCTATACAGTGTCACAGCCATAGCTGGTAAGAACTCAACGCAAAACCGGACATATTTATAACTGGGGATTTATTAAAATGCCATATCAATGATACTCAACAGTTGTATGAAATATGTTTTTTTTCTTATCTGGCGAAAACAAATCACTAGGACGAATATACTTTCGAAACGTATCATAGTAGAAAAAATACAACAATTTTTGTCAAATAATTACAAACATTCTTTATGTTTGACCCAATTTAGTAGAGGTAAGTTTGATAAAAATGACGGAGAACCGAAAACAAGTCCATCTTCTATCTGACTAAATTCTATGAAAGAATCCGATTGTAACTCTTTGTTGTTAAGAAAACGATCTTAATAAATGTGTGAGTGCTTTTATATGTGTGTAGTTGTTGTTGTTGTTGTTGTTGTTGTTGTTGTTGGTGGTGGTGGTGGTGATGGTGGTGGTTGAGGTGGTGGTGCAATGTTATTTAAACCGTAAATTTGTTTTAGCCCGTATGAGCAAATAGAAGAAATTATGTGTTTTGGGGATTAATATGTCATTTTTACGTATTTTACTGAAAGCAATTTCTATCGAATTTAATACTTTGAATACTGAATTTCGAAATATTTAGTTTTTCTTATACTTACATAAAAACGTGAAATCGACTACATTCGATGAACTAAGGAATTATCCTTAAATTTGTTTAATCTGTCTTAATTGTGTTAAGAAAACAAAGGTCTATTGAAGATGCCAAATTTAAATTGTTTGATTAAAACATGGTCTTATCAAATCAGGACTCGTAAATTTACTTATCAGCTGTGAATAGAAGCACTTATTTTAAAACTGAATAACACAACTTACATCTCAAAAATAAATTTGAAATAAACTACTTCCTGTGCTTGTCAAAGAAAAAAAGGTTTTTAAGGGCGAATATAAAAAGGCGAGTAAATATTATTTACGTTTTTTTTAGGTCATTTATGGAAAACTGGTGTGCCAAGAAATGAATTGGCATGAAATCGACCAACACATTGAACAGCCGAGTCATAAACAACTCGGTCGGTTTAACATATGTGGTTACTTTGGACATATAAAGAAAAAGGATCGGCAGCTACATGAAGTCCAAACGAGGAGTTTGTGCTATAAATCTTTCGAAACGAATATTTTCAAAAGCAACAGATACCAACAACTTCATAAATCGCTTTTATTATGGGTACAATTTTGCGTATAACCTGGAAGTTGGGAAGTCACTTTTAAATTAATTTCTGATAATTTCAAGATAACTGAAAATCAAAATATAACTTGTAGTATATGGTATTATATGTAACAGTTATAACAGGTATAATATTAAAAAAAGTAATTTGTTTACACACTAATTGATTATGCCTTGGTAACAAGTAGAATATGCTTTGCTGTGCTCATTTCAAATTATGGAGTTAGAATGTTTATCACTCACGCGCGTATCAGTGGGTATGTTTGTTATTTAATTTACGTTTTCCTGGTCTACATGCAAAATCCTCTACTATATACCCTTCATTTGTGAAATGGTATCGAAAATTCTCATACAGAAAAAGCAATATAAATGTTCAATACAATTTTTTAAGATATATTCATTACGATCAAAATTAATTCTTTAATTGAGTATTTGTTCTTAAATAAGTGTAACCAACAATTGTATAGAGGAATAACTAGTATTTTCAACGTCATACGCCATTTGTTAAATGACGTCGCGCTAATCTCATCGGAGCGCAATTATGAAAAAACAATGACGTCATTACACCTTGCGTGTTATACAATATGAACGTCAACTGTTATCTATAAAAAGCACTTGGTGAATGTAATGCTCATAAACACCAAAAGGCAATATGGTTCTCTAGTTTCCGGGACGAAGAATTGTTGAACATCGATTTTGTCCGGGTGAATAATGTCCAAACAAAACGCTTACATATTAATTTTATAACACATGCTATACAATGATACTGCTATGCAATTTCTAATTTGCCCAAAAGATGTAATAAGAAATGTTCGTTGCAAATACAATTACATTTTATGACAAGTACTTTGGCTAAATTAAATCTCTGACTAACCTTTGGTAAATAGATTTCCGCCGAAGAAGAGCATTTTGTTTAATACTCATGACGTATAATTACCGATTTATTTAGTCTGAATAAATAGGAAATTTCTTTATTTACATGTAGTCAGCGAAGAATAAAGAAGTCAGTTAAACTCCGAGAAGGTAAATATATCATAAAACAGTATCGTTTAATATTACGAATCTTTTAAAAACTACGTTGTTTACTTTAAGTTAGCGTTTGCGGCAGATATTACTTCAATGTAACAATGAGTGACATTTTGAGGGTTGTCATTATTATAGGTTATAGCAAATGTGCTACAAATAAAACTAATTGATTTCAGTGAAGTAATATTAACCATAAGTCTAGGTTTATAGTATTCATGAGATATATCCTAATGTTAATAAACTGGTATAATAAATCTTAAAAAGAAACCCCTACAGTTTTTATAGTGACAACGGTGTGTTAAAGCTGCACTTTCACAGATGTACCGTTTTTCCAACTTTTTTTTATTTTTTTGTCTTGGAACGAGCATTTTTTTGCGTAAATATCTGCAAACCAGTGATACAAGAATGATGACAAAATATCAGATCGCATATTATCATATTTCCATTTTAAATTAAATGTTTTGTGACTTAAAACCTTACTGACGGTTTAAAAAAAAAATGCATAAAACATCAATTTTGAGTGGAAATATATGAAAATCTGCGAATTCATCAAGAACAATGACGACAGAATCTTAACAATTGAAAACAGTAGTAAAGAAATATTTTACAGCAGTACATTGTTGGGTCATTAAAAATCGACATATCATCAAGAGGCAGTCAAACATCGGTTTTATTCAGAGTAATGTAATTCGTCCCGCGTACATTAAATGTTGCAGATTATCTTTAAAACAGTTTTTATTTTGACAAAGTAACAGCAGACAAATCTAAATCTATTTAAAAGTCATACCAAGTAACACGGTAAAAATTAAATAAAAAGGTAATCGTATGCTTGTTTTTTACGAAATTGTGCATCAATGCCCTTGAAGACAAATACATATGTGCACCATAATAATAATAATAATAATAATAATAATAATAATAATAATAATAATAATGCACGAGTCAATGGTAACCACGCCCCCCCCCCCCCCCAGGTCCGGGGGTATACCGGGGATAGCCGGGGAAATTGGCCGTGTTTCTACCTTTCAGGTGGCCCCGCAGTTCCCAGTGAATGCGGTGGTTTTGTCTTCGCGCAAAATATAGCGGGGAATTTGCCTTACCTAGGCTCCCTGGGGTGCGGGGGCATTTGGCGGGGATTTGACCATCAGTTCGTCCCCACAGGACGGAGATTTTACCCGGGGTTGGCTGGACCGAAAGTCAAAGTCCCTGCTATTCATCGGACCTGGGGGGGCGTGGTTACAATTGACTGGTGCATAATATTATTATTAATAATAATAATAATAATAATAATAATAATAATAATAATAATAATAATAATAATGATAAAAGTAACAGTAGTAAAAATAATAGTAATAATAATAATAATAATTTATAATAATAATAATAATAATAATAATAATAATAATAATAATAATAATAATTTATAATAATAACAATAATAATAATAATAATAATAATAATAATAATAATAATAATAATAATAGTAATAATAAAAATAATAATAAAAATAATTATAATAATAATAATAATAATAATAATAATTTATTATGTACTTGTCAATGTATATAAATATTTTAGATTCTATCAAAGGCTACCATTACTCTTCTTATTCCCATACCTATCACTAAATAGATGTGTTTACGAATGTGTTGATATATCTACGAATAATGTTCGAACGATAACCGCAGTGTAGTAATCATAATTTATAAACATGGGTTTCCTCCCTACAGTGGTTCAAAAGTTACATGAACTAGCAGTTGTTAAAGAAAAATATAGTAATTCAGCTCTTTATTGTTGAACGGAAATATATGTAAATTATGGTTTGATCGGAGGTCATCGAAACAACTACTTTTGACAAAATTAAAATCTAAAAGATGTTATCCACAAAAGCAGTTGTTGCTTTTTAGTTGTTCCTGATTTCGGAATTATAATTGGTCTACGAGTATAAAGATAAAGAAAAATTGAAGAAATGTAATAAATATTTTATCTTTTAAGTATTATATATAAAACACAAATATCATAAGGTCGACTCGCATGAACAATGTTAAAGGAATCCGAACAGCAAATAGGTGAATTTTAGAAGGCTGCTGACACCTTAGTATTTTGTTATCAGTTAAAAGAGTTTTGTGTGCGACACGACTTTTACCGGATTTTTTAGGGTTTGTTTTGCCTTCAAAAATTACCGAAAATGTCATATACGTCTGAAATCATTTGTAACAAAAAGCATATATTCAAACGGTATGTACAAACTTTATGTAAAATAAAGGCATTTTAAAATGATGCCAAAAATACATAAGTGTTAATGGAAGTAGAGCACTGAATGTTTGAAAAAAATGAAGGCAAAAAGAAGAGCTAAATGTGTAAGGGAGACCTCAGCCTCAACACAAAATACCCTACATTTCTGCCTTTGTTGTTATAAACAATTTAATTCCATGTAAATATTTATATAAATGATACGTACGTGTTTACTAGAGGAGAATGGATTTTTAAATCCGGGAAATTATATTGTAAAAATCTCCGCTCCAGTTTTTTTAACAATGTTTTACAATGGTAGGAACGTACGTCACGCATGCCTGCTGAAATGATCTCGCTAAAATGCCCTACGAACCTTGTGAAATGGTTGTTGAACTGTTAACGCTCAAGATCTGAATAGAACAGTCCGAGGTCTTATATGATTCCACGCCGACGTAGGGTCCCCGGCGGACGTCAATTTTATAGTTTTATCATAGCATGGTTTGGGTGGCGTAAGGGATGGAAGTGGAAATATTAAAGTTTCCATTTGTGTGTACTTTGCATGTATTTGTGGTTCACAAGCTAAAAGAGGAAACAATTTTTAGTTTAATTTTAATTTTCAGAATCAGAAATATATAGTCTGATTATAATCAAATTGAAGAACGAACTGTAAGTAAAATAGAATTTGTCTTAAGATATGTTTTCGTCTTTCTAAATTGTTATACAATTAACAGCATTTTTAAAATATTCCTCTTATATGAATATATATTTTGTTTATAATATCTAATTAAACAGGGTAATTGTGGTTTTGGGTTTTTAGGAAATTATTGCATCAAATATATATGCTGTTTATTTCTGATTTATTTAAACATTTGAACTCTGATTTAAACATTTGAATTTAATAATTTGCCGTAAACGTACGAACAATGTAGTTCACGCACGGTCAAGTAAAATAATCGGGTTGCTTGACCGTCACGACAGTGGGCTAGTAAGAATGTTAACCCTTAACTAGAGTCATGTCGTATTTTTACGATCATGGTCTCCAATCATGTCGCAGTATTTGGATCGTGGTCTCCAATACCCATCCGTTGCTTGTATGTCAAATAGAGGTGCACCCTTAACTAGATTCATGTCGTATTATTTGGATCATGGTCTCCAATACCCATCCGTTGCTTGTATGTCAAATAGAGGTGCACCCTTAACTAAATTCATGTCGCAGCATTTGGATCGTGGTCTCCAATACCCATCCGTTGCTTGTATGTCAAATAGAGGTGCACCCTTAACTAAATTCATGTCGCAGCATTTGGATCATGGTCTCCAATATCCATCCGTTGCTTATGTGTCAAATAGAGGTGCACCCTTAACTAAATTCATGTCGCAGCATTTGGATCATGGTCTCCAATACCCATCCGTTGCTTGTATGTCAAATAGAGGTGCACCCTTAACTAAATTCATGTCGCAGCATTTGGATCGTGGTCTCCAATACCCATCCGTTGCTTGTATGTCAAATAGAGGTGCACCCTTAACTAAATTCATGTCGTAGTATTTGGATCATGGTCCCCAATACACATCCGTTGCTTGTATGTCAAATAGAGGTGCACCCTTAACTAAATTCATGTCGTAGGATTTGGATCGTGGTCTCCAATACACATCCGTTGCTTGTATGTCAAATAGAGGTGCACCCTTAACTAAATTCATGTCGCAGCATTTGGATCATGGTCCCCAATACACATCCGTTGCTTGTATGTCAAATAGAGGTGCACCCTTAACTAAATTCATGTCGCAGCATTTGGATCGTGGTCGCCAATACCCATCCGTTGCTTGTATGTCAAATAGAGGTGCTGTCTTAAGTAGATTCATTTCGTAATATTTGGATCGTGGTCGCCAATACCCATCCGTTACTTGTATGTCAAATAGAGGTGCTGTCTTAAGTAGATTCATGTCGTAGTATTTGGATCGTGGTCGCCAATACCCATCCGTAACTTGTATGTCAAATAGAGGTGCTGTCTTAAGTAGATTCATTTCGTAATATTTGGATCGTGGTCGCCAATACCCATCCGTTACTTGCATGTCAAATAGAGGTGCTGTCTTAAGTAGATTCATGTCGTAATATTTGGATCGTGGTCGCCAATACCCATCCGTAACTTGTATGTCAAATAGGGGTGCTGTCTTAAGTAGATTCATGTCGTAGTATTTGGATCGTGGTCGCCAATACCCATCCGTTACTTGTATGTCAAATAGAGGTGCTGTCTTAAGTAGATTCATGTCGTAATATTTGGATCGTGGTCGCCAATACCCATCCGTTACTTGTATGTCAAATAGAGGTGCTGTCTTAAGTAGATTCATGGCGTAATATTTGGATCGTGGTCGCCAATACCCATCCGTTACTTGTATGTCAAATAGAGGTGCTGTCTTAAGTAGATTCATGTCGTAATATTTGGATCGTGGTCGCCAATACCCATCCGTTACTTGTATGTCAAATAGAGGTGCTGTCTTAAGTAGATTCATGTCGTAATATTTGGATCGTGGTCGCCAATACCCATCCGTAACTTGTATGTCAAATAGAGGTGCTGTCTTAAGTAGATTCATGTCGTAATATTTGGATCGTAGTCTCCAATACCCATCCGTTACTTGTATGTCAAATAGAGGTGCACCCTTAACTACATTCATGTCGTAGTATTTGGATCATGGTCCCCAATACTCATCCGTTGCTTATGTGTCAAATAGAGGTACACCCTTAACTAAATAGAGGTACACCCTTAACTAATTAGAGGTACATCTTATCATATATTATATTTAACTTATCTGATCTTATCATGTTGTCCTCACATGCGGTATAGCCAATAGTTCTAGTAGTCTTATGGTACATCTTATCTTATATTTTAATTTTCTTATCATGTTATACTTACTTGCGGTATATATTTTCCCGTCCATGATATTTCTTGATTTCCTCCTCCAGGTCGATGCTTCCTGCATCCATTTCCGGGAGCCGCTCCATCCCTGAGGCGTCATAGGAAACTGCCAGGTAATCCTACGATATACGAACAGAACAGAACAGAACAGATATTTTATTAGACTTATACAATTGTACATCGTCTTAATACATATAGTTATACATAAGTTCATGTCATTTCTCTAAACAAACTAAGAGGATTTTTTAACAAATTTAAGGCATGTTGTCAAGCAAAAGTCAAGAATTGATTTCTAAGTAACTAACCTTATAGTATGTATTACTTGATAACATTGGCAGTGAGGACAATTATCTTTAGTAGTGTACTTATGTCATGTTATTAATTATTGAGTTGCGTATAACAAATGCTTGTTTCATATATTTACAGACATTCATAATTTCAGTCTTGTCATACGAAGTCAGTAATTTATGAAACTTAAAAACAGATGGATTTACATAATACAGTGGTTTTATAAAAAGTTTACGTATTTGCGAATAGCACATACAAACACAAATGAAATGAAATTCATCTTCAATATCTATGTCATTACAACATAGGCAATAACGTTCATTGCGAGATATATTGTTGCGTGCATATCTTCCGGTTTGTATTCTCAACGGATGTACAGAAACTCTAAGCTTGACAAAGTATAAACGTAAATTTTTAGGCGCTAAATCTAGATATTTTTCATACTCGAAAGAGGTTTTAAATAGTCTATACATGTCTAAAACAGTACTCTTACTAATATTTCCGTACCACTCTTGTTTAAAAGTATCTATCACTCTACACTTAAATTCGCATATGAATGTGTTAACACATATAGCACTAGGGTTATCAAATACATATGCAAATCCATAATCGTTTAACAATTTTTTAACATTAGAGACCCAGTTTACACACCCTTTATTACAATCATTAATAGCCTGGGTGTAAACATATTGGATAATAATATTAGTACTACGATTAAGTTTGAAAAAGTATTTTATAATTCTGACATACCTATTGATATATAAGGGATATCTCCCGAGTTCTCCATATACTGTAGCATTACATGTGTTTATTTTAACTTGCATCAATCGCTTACAGAATTTTAAATGTATACGTTCTATTTCTTTTGACTTAGTATAACCCCATATTTCACATGCATAATTCAATATCGAACCAACAAAAGCATCAAATAATTGACAAAACAGTTTAGGACTTAGGTCATATTCTTTGCATTTATATAATAATATATTCATAGCTTTAAGGGCTTTCCCAACCAAATGCTCTTGGTTAAATGTATAACTTCCAGTATAATTTATTACAGTTCCTAAATAGTTAAAGTTATCAACTACTTCGATAGTATGACCATTATATAACCAATTCTCATCTTGCCGTAGTCCACCGCGTTTACGAAAAACCATTATCTTAGTCTTAGATGTATTTACTTTTAGACCCCATGCATTGCAATACAAATAGAGGTTATCTAAATGGGATTGGACTTCCTGTGGAGACTTGCCTAAAATGGCCATATCATCTGCAAATAGCAACATAATCAATACAATATCATCAATATTTAAACCAGAATTATTGTTATCTTGCATGAATAGTTCTAGGTCCTCCACGAACAAAGAAAAAAGTATCGGGGACATAACCTCCCCTTGACGCAGGCCTACAGCGTAACTAAAATAGTCAGAGTAAGATGCACATGATTTAACACCTGACTTAACATTTTCGTACATATCTTTAACTACTCTAAGTAGTTTACCTTTTATACCAGTATTATATAGTTTTAGCCATAATGCATTGCGATAAATACTATCAAAGCATTTAAGCAAATCAACATAAATTACATATAGTCGTTTATTTTCATTAATATACTTTTGCACAATAGAAATAAAAATATAAATAAGCATCAACAGTTGAGCAACCTTTTCGAAATCCGAATTGCGCATCCGAAATAGTGGCATTAGCTTCGCAAAATGATTCGATGCGTTTGTTTAAAATTGTTGTAAATACTTTTGAAAAACAGCTTACAAGTGTAATTCCTCTATAATTGTTAACGTCATCAATAGATCCTTTTTTATGTAAAGGAATAATTACACCTTCTGTCCACTTTTCCGGATAGAAACCCGATGATAAAATGCTATTAAATATGTCACAACAGTGGCTAGATAATATATCAACACATTCAATAAAATACTCATTTAAAATACAATCGCTACCAGTCGATTTATTACGTTTCAAATGTTTAATTGCGCAATTTACTTCGTTGACTGAAATAGGTTCATCTAACTCTGGAAATGTTAAGTTACTTTCGTCAAAGTCGTGATTCGAACAAAAATGTTCAGCCTCAGCATTATTACAATCAGACGTATTGTTACTAAGATTTTCAAAAAAAATCTTGAAATCTTCCAGAGAAATATTACAATTATTTAATTTATTTTTTGATTTAAAGATTTATACGTTAAGCTAGCATTACACAAGTAGTTCATTTATATATAATTATTATATTATGTCCCAACGGAGTAGGGGAACCGGTCACACATTTTTGGTAGAACATCCCTGATTAAACCATTGAAAGTATTTTGACGATAATGTAATGTAAAATTGTGCTCTTAAAATCAAATATATCTAAACGGCTTAACAGAATGTAAAATTGTGCTCTTAAAATCAAATATATCTAAACGGCTTAACAGAATGTAAAATTGTGCTCTTAAAATCGAATATATCTAAACTGCTTAACAGAATGTAAAATTGTGCTCTTAAAATCAAATATATTTAAACGGCTTAACAGAATGTAAAATTGTGCTCTTAAAATCAAATATATCTAAACGGCTTAACAGAATGTAAAATTGTGCTCTTAAAATCAAATATATCTAAACGGCTTAACAGAATGTAAAATTGTGCTCTTAAAATCAATTGTGCTCTTAAAATCGAATAAAATCGAAAATTAGAATCTAAACTGCTTTCCACGATATTGGGACTGGACGCTTTTTATCACGTCGTGTGTAAACGCGTATCCGTCCAAATCGTGTAGCAGTCGAGACGGATGTGTGTTTATACAACAAACAAAACGTGGTATCAGTCGTATCGTAATATTCCAACGGTTTTAGGTTCAAGTAATGTATCTGTACTCAAATTTTACATATTTCCCGGAATTTCCATTCCGGAAATGACGTCATAAATCAATCGCATTAATGAGTAAGTGCATTTTCTTCGTGTGAACATAAATCAGAAATTGAATACATTCGATACAAATCCGTTAGTAAGTTCCTCAAAAAAAAATCTAAAAAGTAAGTGTATATCGTCAAAAACTCGAATTAGCATATGTCATTAAAATGTAGCATTCAACACATTCTACAATGATGATATGGGTTAGAAAACGACAGTAACGTGATACGTAGTATTAATATGGTTTGCTGTTGTTTTTGTTTACTGTTGGATACGTTAAGTGATATTGATAGGCATATACTATAATTCAATATCATGCGTAAGATCATACCTCTATTTTTTCATCCATATCACTTATGTCCGACGGAATTCTTCTACGTGACGTCATATCCGGTGAATTATCCGTCCGATTCACTATGTATACGTGTTAATATTTTTCTCCATAAAATTTGATTTTCCAAACCACTATTCATTACTATTAACTTAATAAATATTCTGTTCTGTTCTGTTCTGTTAAATAAACTATTCAAATAGCTTCAACATCTTGCTACATATGTTATTTAATGTCTAGAATTGATATCATATCTTATGGATTTTCGACTAAAGGTTACACTTTCCACTTCCAATTCTATATCATCGGTTTTAACGCTTCAAATCCATCGAACAAACAAATGCACAATGTATTGTCTCAACCATTCTAAGTCAGATCTGATCAAAATAAACCCCAAAGACTTATTATCTTCGCATATCCTGTATAGATGTGGTTTCCGGAAGTTCAGTTATTCATCTATTGCTCTGGAATTCCGGTTAAGGCGCCGCATCAATATTTAAATCCTTGCCATGGATAGAGAAAACACAGAAAAATATTTTGACGTATTGATATCGTAATTGTCTTCAACGATGATACAGAATTAGGCCTATCCACAAACAATGTTCCTTAAGGGTAATACTTTATTAATCTGCACAAGACTTTTAGTCCGTTCAATATCTAAAATCAATATTTGTGCAACGTTTTCACATCGGCGCCAGTTCACATAATATGCCTTTTAATATGTCTTAAATACCCAAACAAAACATAAACGTTGATAAATGATTGTACTTTTATCACCAAATATATATTAACTACAAATAGAACCTAAACCATTCATGTCAGTTTCGTGTTAAAATAGGCAGACATACTGTGTCAATATTAATTCTGTTTGACAAATGAACAGTTTATTTGTATCTTTGGTATTTAAAATGAAGTTTTACATCTTCAAAGACCACCGTATACAGTGGAGCGTCGTGATTACAATTGGGTTTAAATAATTCAATCACAATCATATCTTTACATTAAATAGATGAAGAAAAGCAAATTGATCAATTCATGAGCTTTATACAAATAGACTGCTCTTTATATCTGGTGAAGAAAATTAATGAAATACGTAAGTTTCTTTTAATTACAGGGGCTAGTTCACGCTTTCATGGTAGTGTCAAAAACCTTAAAAATATGTTCGTGTGAAACGTAAGCAAATTGTTTTCTTGTTTGAATAATAAAACATTGTCAAAAGTCTTACATAGAGCTCCACTGATAATAAAAATTGAACAATATGGAAGGAAATGGTTTATTTTGTCGAAATGCGTTAGTAACGCTATTTTAAATTGGGCAAATTAAATCTGCGCTCTCAAAGATTAACCGTTTTGTCAGCTTTTTTTATAGTTTGTCTTGTTTCGTAGTTCACTTATTAAATGATGCAGAATTATGATAATGAAGAAAGTTAAAATCTTATAAAATATTCAACTCGAAATATAATACATCCAATTTATTTTTGAATTATTAAACTTCCTTAGGTTGCAAATTCTATTGATTTAGCTCGATTTTGATTACGACAAACTACATATTCAAAAGGCCCACTGCAGCATGTTTATTTTGCAACAAAAGCTTTTAATCCGATTATTACAATATTATTATTCCGTGTATAAAGACCACAATGTTAAATCTTCTACTGGCTTTGTTTACACGTGGAATGTTGTAGACTTACAAAAGTTGTATAAATGTAACACATTTTATTCATTTAAAACAGGCATTTCGCAGTTTCGAAACAACACTGGTTATTAGTATGAACAATGGATTACTGATAGAAGGTGGTTTTGAATGTATTTATACTCGCACTCGGGCAAAGCCCATTCGGCGATAGCCCCGATGAGATTGTTAGTCATATTAGGATATTTAAGCATAGCGCATAGATAAAATGTGACGTTGGTTAAAGCTACACTAGTTCTTTTACGTGCACCAGTGTATAGCATTGTCTCACGGGACCCTATTTAAACGTCACTCTTAGATGACGATTAGTATTGTAGTGGTGTTGCGGAGAATCGAATCTAGATTGACAGTCAAGGGTGTTACCAGGGCCGGGTCCGGAATTATACGTTAGAGGCGGCGTAACTCAGTGGCGTTACCTTTTGCCTTGCACCCGCCTTCAGAACCAAAATTGATTTGAATTGAAGTGTTGGGCGGCGGATTTGTGGTACTGGATTGTGGTGTATTGTGGGCGTATTTTATTACTTTTTTATCCAATATTAAAATAAAAAGTAAACTTAGACGGGGTGGGTCCGCTAGTGGTAACCACTAGATCACAGTACCGCCACTGGTACAACTGGTATAATGATGCACCATCTTTATCTATTTACGAATTTATCGCTTGAATCACACCAAATTGAGAAGTCCGTGCCCTGCTCTTTGGTTACTAGTGCATGTGACAAAGTCGAGTCATATATTGGGCATTAGCGTAAAATTTGTCATTCAATGAATTTTGTAAAAAAAAAATCCAAAAGTTTACAGTTTTTAGCATCAATAGTGTTTGAAATCACAGTTTGTCCATTCTGATGTTATGTTTTCATTGTCAAATTCGCCTTGCATTTATTTTGGTAAATCAGCATCCTTTGTTATTTATTCTAACCTGGTTGATCACTTGATTTAAACAGAAGCTGTCCTGTAGACAAAGTACAATTTCAAACACTAAGTCCGGGCGTAAATAGGTCATTTGCTGTGCCGGACATGACCACGTTAACATTGATAGATGCAAAAAGCATAAAGCGTCAACATGATTCGAAACTAGACAAAATTTGAAGAAAGTAAAAGAAAGTAAAAGAAAATGAAGTCAAATCAATGATAGAAATAAATAAACAATGAATAAAACTTGTTCTAATAGTCTTAGTGCGTTTAAACAAATTAATTTAATCGCCAGTTATATTGATCATAAACTATAACCACATTTAAAGTTGTCATCTATGTTTTCATTCTGATGGAAGACCACATGATTATATTTTAGAAAGAAATGCCTTTAACCCGAAAT
Source organism: Mya arenaria (assembly GCF_026914265.1). Taxonomy (NCBI): domain Eukaryota; kingdom Metazoa; phylum Mollusca; class Bivalvia; order Myida; family Myidae; genus Mya; species Mya arenaria. Next base: position 49,084,661 of record NC_069131.1, on the reverse strand, counting down.
TGATAGCATATTGAGGCTTTAACTATATTTCAATTGTTCTAGCTTGTGGATACTACATTTAACCTATTTATCAAATTTATTAGGTTAAAGCCTGCTTTGTGGAGTATTGAATCAATCAATCAAAGGTTGGAATGAAATTACATGTCAATAAAATAAAGGATTAAGGATGTCAATAGAAGCGTTGACCGTCAGGGGCGAACCTAGGCGTACTTCAGTACCCCCGGGCGAACAAATCATGTTTGGTTACCATAAGATGGCTAGTCCCTAGATCCCGAAATTAGGAATGGAAATTGAAGATTAAGGGGGTATTAGGTACACGTTTTTACGTTGCATAATTAATTGTTGATTTTGTGGATGGAATTATGAACAATGACTTCCATTGGTCATTGTAATTTCATTTCCTGGTGGCGTTAAGCTTTCTTGAGTTGCTAATTCCTTAAACGTTTCCTGCGAGAGGGGATATTCGTTTAGCTCCCACCCCATAAATGTTTCAAGAACAACTATTGAAATACCTTACTATGTCGATATATCGCTTATAAAAAAATACGGACGTACACAATAAAATGCCTATGGTACGCTGCTAGCCTTATCATATAACGTGTACAACTCTTTTGATTATTTAAATCCTCGATTTAAACTCGACCTGGCGGTTTGATTCTGTTTAATTTCACTAATTAACCAATACTTATTCATTTGTCAAATAAAGCGAAACATTAAAATATAGGTAGTAACGTTCATCTTTAAATCATCAGTTTTAAACATCATGTCAAAAATGTTATACACACAAAGAACATTAAATCGTATCCCTTTCAGATGAACGATAAATAACCCTAATGTTTAGTATATTCAAAGCCTGCACATATTTGAGATACGGGCAAATTGTACAACAAATTGTTTGTTTTAAAGCTGCACTCTCACAGATGTACCGTTTTTCCAACTATTTTATTTTTTGTCTTTGAATTAGTAAATTTTTACATAAATATCTGCAACCCAGTGATGAAAGTTTGCTGACAAAAGATCAGATCGCAGATTTTCATATTTCCATTTCAAATTTAATGTTTTATGGCATAAACCTTACTAACGGTTTAAGAAAAAATCATAAAACATTAATTTTGGAGAAGAAATATGAAAATCTGCGATCTGATCTTTTGTCATAAGTCTTTTATAATAGGTTTTCGGATATTTACGTAAAAACCTGCTCGTTCCAAGACAAAAAAAAATTGTCGAAACGTTCAATCTGTGAGGGTGCAGCTTTTACTATGCATTTTTTAATAGTAATACTTTCAACCAGCACATATATGTACATCATAGATTCTGGATCTATGTATTAAGGATATAGCTACGCGCCCGCTTATGCATTTATTCCTCTCAATTTCATGTAACAACATATAGTGTTTATAGTAAATATTTACACAGTTTTATCAATGCTAATTCATGGTAATCTTATTACAGAAATTGTTGCAACACATGACGTATACGTGAACATGTATATACTATGTGTATACTATGTGTAGCTACTCGTGGAATCTAATGATAGTGCACGAAAAGACATGGCATAAAGATGAATAAATGAATAATATCAATACATGTAAATAATGTATATTTAAAAAAGTGATGTCACAAGAACGTGGCAAACGCATTCCCCGGATTTGAGCTTTGGTACTGAACTAGAATAAAAATTACCATTTCTCAATGTTATTAATTGTTTACTGTTCTACATTTCACCACAAAAATAGGGCGACTTTTTCTTAGCAGATTGCACTACCAGGTAATTATTCCAATGAAAAATGTTTGTAATCCTGTACATCTAAATTAATACAAATTGCATCTTTTATAATAAATTCGGTGCATGGAAAATGGATTGTTTAAGATTTTACAAATATACCGATAAAAGATAACAAAAGCGCATCACAGAGAACCGCAATGCATATCTGTTTGTTTTTATCAGCCAAAAAGGGGCGTAACTAGTATTAAAACCAGAGTTATGGGCCTTGTAGTGCATGTTTCGACCCCCGAACTAGGTTTTCACAGCAACGACACCACATCCGACGAATAAAAAACTATTATAATACATAAACTTTTTTCTTAAAAAATAACGACCAGCTCAAAAAGAACAACATGCAATATATTCGCCTTTGACATTTACCTTGCTAAGTTATTTTTATTTCGCCATTGATTTAAATCATCCGGACTCCATTTTCTGACTGCCTGAATGGTCGCCATGGAAACTGGCACCTTAGCAACCGTTGTCATGGAAACTCCATCAGGCGTATCGTTTCTTCTTGGCGGCTCTGCGTGAACCTAAGAGACACAAATGAAGAGTCAGAGTTTGTTCCAAAACCATGTATTCTTATGATCCTTGACAGTACATAAATATTTAAAAAATAATTTCAGAACATAGTTTTATTTAAAAATATCCCTTTTCACGATTTTTTTTTTGAAATTTCGCTAGGTTTGAATTTTCCATGCCGATCAATAATAAACCTTCATGAAAACTAGCTTTGACACTCTTTGAAATATCCCAGGACTGATATCTTTTTCAGTTAACAGCTATATTTTTAATAAGTCAAGGGCCATATCTCTGTATAACTTTTCCTGACGAAAAAAACAAACTAACGTGAATAATCTCCATTTTATCCTCTATCCACATACTGAGTTTCATGAACCTAGCTTTGATACTTTCTGTTATCGCAGGACCGAGATTTTTGTGGACGGAAGGACGGACGGACGGAGGGTAAACCTAAGGTCCTCTCCGGTAAAACAGGTAGGGGACTAATATTCAATCTACAATTCATAAAATAGAATAATTATCTGAACAGTGAACTGTATAAACAATGCATTAAACACAAAATGAGCTTGAATCATGTATTCATTTTGAAAAAAAAGAGCGACATGTGTGTCTTTCAGTCAATTGAGGGTCATAACAAACATATTCAAAGCCAGAGTAAGATGAATACATTGGTATTGGCAACTAGCAAGTTTCTCATTTGAACATCCTCAATGTTTTGGACATATGGCCAACCAGATGCAAGTCTTTGCATGTCATGAACGAGACAAAAGCTTTGACATTACCGTTACATGTTTTGGTAAATTAGAAAGCTAAAATGGCTGAGAAACCGAGTGTTTAATCGATTATTACGGCTATGACTAAAATTCGAAAATAATGTTATTGATTGATAAAAAAGTTAACATACATTCTTTACAATTTTGGAAATTATATACAGTCGAATCCCGTTGGCTCGAACTCCCAGGGACCAGGATAAATACCTCGGGCCTCGGAAAATTCTAGCCAAGCGGGAATGCTAACTTTCATTATAAAGAAATCAGTTTTTTACATTCAGTTCGAGCCAAGGAGAAAATCGAGCCAAGCGAGTTCGAGCCAACGGGGTTCGACAGTTGATTTAATCATTGGTTATTTTGACCATACCACAGGCACAACAGTAGATTTGACCGGCGTCATTGTGTGATTCGTTTGACTAGGGGTTTGATGATCCCTGTCGTTAGACGCTTGCAGCACTTTGTCCATCTCCTTCAAAAGGCCGCCCATCTTGTCCTGAAAAGGGTATTTCCCACTGCAGGTTACATTAAACCATAAGTTTTAATAGCATATCAAAATAAAAATGATAACCGGTAGATCCCATATTATAAACATACATCAATTTTAAAAGCGATTTCCTACAGAAATCATTTCATCGCAAATTGATCCCATACGCTGTTATCGCTGCTCCCACTTACATGAAAAAAACATGGCTCGGGACGAATACAGTAAAACCCAGACAAACTAGTAATTAAACGTTCATAATAATTTTTACCTAAAGTCATAGAAGAGTTTAGCCCCACAGATGAATCCCAGCCAGCCATCTGGTACGTTTCCTTTTCCCATCTTCAATGGAATGATCATTTTACCTTTCTGGAATACGTACTCAGCCTCTGTAATTTACAAAAACATAACAAGTTCTATACGTATATAAAAAGTACGTTTTCCCACCTGGATTAAGGGGCCACCTGCCTTAAGCAACCAATTCGACCTTTTCCCAAAGGTGGCCGCTAAATACAGGTTTGACCGTAAAAGTGTGTAGCTCTCTACTCCTGCATAGTATTCATAACATATTGAATAGATATAATAGTCGATTTATATACTTATATTTCGATATAGTGATACTTTAGTGTGTTAAAGCCCTATCGTCTTTTAACGCGTAGTGAGTTGTTATTTGTTTAATGTAAAATACTTAATATATTCTGTCTATGTACATAAATGCGCAGAAAGAATCTTAAAATGTTGAACAGCAAAGTATACCAATTCGGAAGTGCCTACTAATTGTTATATTGCCTTATTACTTTTAATTAACACATGACCGTGAATAAAAAAAACATGGTTATCCATCTCAGACAATTGGCTACTTTCAATATTTAAGTTTTGAAGCTGAAAAGTTTGTAATTTTAAAAACAAGCTACACAGGCAAGATCTACTTTTTATTGTTTACATTTTCACAGCATTGTTTGTCCTCGCACACCGGATATGGTCATTTTACCGCGAATACACAGTGGTTACGGTCAACCAATTTCATTTTTCTTAGGAAAAACTTATCTTTTTCCTAACATTCTTTAATGTTTTTTACACAAATGGATCTTCCTCCCCATATATGATGTTGGGGCCCGGAAATCACTAAAAATCAGTGATATTTTGCATGCAAATTAGTCAATTGACTATAGAATGTATAGGAAATTATCTGGTGGTAATTTAGTCATTTGTAATGGTGTACTGTACATCAGTGATCCAAAAACTAAGCCAATGTCAGCAGAATTTTAAATGAGCCAGGCTTTGTGGTTTTATCTACTGACCTGCCCTGCAGTTTGGACTATGCTTGTACTTGGTAGACATACACATCAGGACGAGTTCAGCATTCACCACTGCCTCTGCCATCGCCTGTAGAGTGGAGCCACCCATTTCATCTATGTCCATCCACACCTGGGGATATATTTTAGACAATATTCCCATAAAGGGGAGGTAATTCATCTACTTTCCATACCTAGAGGAGCTGATACATACTATTTCCCAAGGTAGGGGAGATAAAACAGTATCCATATATATTGGAGGTAATTCATACAATTTCCACACATAGGGAAGAAAGATAATACAGTATCCATGCATATTGGAGGTAATTCATATTGGAGGTAATTCATACAATTTCCACATATAGGGGAGAGAGGTAATACAGTATCGATACAAATTGGAGGTAATTCATATAATTTTTAGACACAGGGGAGATAATTCTTACCATACCCGTATGAGTGGGAGGTCATTTGAAAAAAAAAATCAAAACCTTTGAGGGATATTCTCAAAAAATGAGGTAACTCGTGCACTATTTAAATTTAGGGGAGATAATTCATAAAATATCAACGCGAATAGGATAAAATATCCACATGTGTGTGGGTAATTCAAATTTATATCTTTTCCAAACAGACAGAGGATATAATTAATACAATATCCATACATTTAGAAGATACTGAATAAGGAAAGTATCCAAATCCATAGAAGGTTATTAAAACAATATTCAAATATAATGCATACAAGTTCAATAATTAATACATTGGCTACACATATGAGAGATAATTCATACAATAGCTACAATTATGAGAGATAAATCATACAATAGCTACACATATGAGAGATAATTCATACAATAGATAATTCATACAATAGCTACACATATGAGAGATAATTCATTCAATAGCTACACATATGAGAGATAATTCATACAATAGATAATTCATACAATAGCTACACATATGAGAGATAATTCATACAATAGCTACACATATGAGAGATAATTCATACAATAGCTACACATATGAGAGATAATTCATACAATAGCTACACATATGAGAGATAATTCATACAATAACTACACATATAGGAGGTAATTCATACAATATCAACACCTAAGGTAGGTAATAAATAAAAGCTGTACCAATCAAAATGAGAGGTATTTCATGCAAATTACTGATATATCTATTTCTAGCACACCGGATAGGCATTTCCGGTGAATTCAGCCGTGCTGGAAAACTCCATTTGGCATCCCCCATTCCAGATGAGTCACGCGATGTGACGTAATACTTTCAATTTCTTTTATGATACACTTTATGTAATCATAATTATGAGATTTAGATAAATGAGTTCCATTAACATTAACTTTACAAAAATGAACTTTAAAAAACAAAACAACATAACCCTATAAAGACGTAATTTCGAAGGAACTTATTGACGTCTGCAGTGAATAAAAATTACTGCGCGTCATGACGTCAGTAAACATCATCGCACGCGCTTTTTGGTGATGTGTACAAAAATGCGCTTTTTATGTACTTTCTTCACAAAAAAATGTAATTTAATTTATGCTAGAAAAAATATCTATCATGTCTGTCCGTTCCGGACATTTATCTATAATTTTCTATCCGGAACGGGAACACATGACAGATATTATTAGTATTGTATCTTCTACTTATGTTTAATGATAACTGTAATTCCAAACTCCGCGCAGTGTTACTTCCCCAACATGCAAATCACGTGACCATATATACTCTATGTAAATTATCTTTAATTTTGAATATTTGTTTTTGTATTTTACCTGATGCACTTTGAAATTTTATAACAACTATCCAAAACATGAGGGAAGAAAAGTGTGATTATGTGGACAACGACGAAAACAAGTTATTCTTATGACGTGTCTGCCATACTTTAAAGGTAACGCAAATGCTGATTCGCCCTTAATAGGCAATCACATTACTTAACGCTCTAACCTTGTATCCATGCTGTTTAATTCTGTCCCTGATTTCCTTAGGCATTTGCAGGTGTGCACCTCGGCCACGTGACTTACCGGAGCTTTTATTTCCCCTAAATTTCACAATTTTTCTTGCTCGCTTTCTTTCTCCTTTTCTATGGAGCACTCAAGCTTATTTCCTGAGCAAGGATAACATAAAATAAAATTATAAACAAACTTATTCAAAAGCATGTAAAAATAAATATAAATCATTTTATTTATCACTGTCATAAATAATAATTAACCAGTCGATAGCTCGCTGAATTCATAATAAGTCGATTTTTCATTACCAATTATGATAAACATTTATCAATAAAAAATGTATTAAGAATTTCTCTTGAGGTTCTATTAAGATAGCTTGATTTCCAGAATAACACAAGACACATTTGTTTTGTTTTGTTAGGACATTTGCATGAATAAAGCTCAATTATTAAAAAACAAACTTGTAAGATAACATAATGGCCTCAATACCATTTTTATTAATGTTTAACAAAATGAGTTTCGTCTTTGTACAGGTATTATTGTTACGATTGGGATTCTTTGTTAATTTGGAGAGAAAGTATATTTCAGCATTGAAACTTGGATACAATATCAACTCATTTTGGGTTTAGAACAAAGCATTATACAGTGGCAAAAAGGTGACATCCGCAACACTTTATCCATATTGAGGCCACAACTTAATAAATTGTGGTCACAACATAGTAACCTGAGGCCAGAATTCACTTAGTTGAGGCCACAAAATACACTTGGGACTGATTGCTTTTGAAAAATTGCTTGTCTCCCCCATTGTGAGATCGTTGTTGAGAAAAAAGATCGACATGAAATTTGACATTTTGGACTGGAGACGAACCCACAGTGAATTGTTTTTTTCACCAGTATTAAATAGTTAAGAGACTAAAGAATTATTGAATAATCTTGGAAAATGTAAACGAAGTTTATATTGTATGAAATTCCAAGCATTATTCAATTATTGATCGGAAACCATTTTTCAGCTCCGTGTCATCGTGACCTTGACTTACTGGTCACAAAATCATGAGGGATCATTTACATGACCAACTTACATACCAAGTATTTAGTTCTTGGGTGCAGGCATTTTTACTGTGCAGCAATCGTTTCTTCACCTCAAGGTCATAATGACATTAACCTTTGACCTACTAATACCAAATTCGACAGGGCTCATCTACTAGTCATGACCAACTAGCATACCAAGTATGAAGTTCCCTGGTGTAAGCGTTTTATAGGTATTGAGCGGAAACCGTTTCAGCACCTAAAGGTTACGGTTTCCTTGACCTTTGACCTACTGGTCACAAAATCAATAGGCGTCATCTACTAGTCATGACCAACTAACATACAAAGTTAAAGATGCTGGGTACAAGGGTTTTGTTTCATTTTTTGAGCAGAAACTATTTTTTAAGCTTAAGGTCACTGCCAACATATTGTTTTTTACCTAAAGGTAACCTTAACTTTTGATCTTTATAATCTCAAAATCAATAGGGGTCGTCTACTAGTTATAAACAACAAACATACTAAGTCTAAGTATAAAGTTTCTCGACCCAAAGGATCTTTCGTTATTAAGCGGAAACAGTTTCTTCACCTCAAGGTCACGGCGACCTTGAACTTTTGCGCAGTCATCTCAAAATCAATAGGGGTCATTTACTAGTCATGACCAACTAGACTACTAAGTCTGAAGTTTCTGGGTCCAAACGTTCTTTGGTGATTGAGTGGGAACGAAGTGTGCTGTACAGGATGACTGACAGACCGGGCAAAAACAGTATGTCTCCCACTGAACGGAGGACACATAATAAACTGTTGCAGATGTCACCTGTATGCCGCCGTAGTAATATGCCAAGATTTCTGGCTTGATCGAAGGAGCCTTGACCTTTCAAATTGAAGGAGAATAGCGCTTAAAAGATTTCAACAAATGAAACTTCATTCTCGGGTAAACTTTTAAACCTTGGCGAACTGAAAAATTGGGGCATGTGTGATTTCAAACGGATTTTCAAAGGAGAAAAAAAAAGTTACATATAGCAAAGAAAGGACCTTTTCTTATTCTTATGGGAGAGTAAATGAGAATAAAGCTATAAAACTTATTTTTCAAGGTGCTCAATTTTCATTTAATCATCTGTTGCATATTTAAATGATGATTAAGAGCAACATTTTAAAGGCCTTTTTCTTCGGCCAAATAACTAAGGCATGTTATTTGTTGTCAAATCGGAAAAAAAAACAATGGACCGATTATTCATTCATTATTAAAAAAACCCTGCTGATCCATGAAACTTTCAGAGCAATATATATTTGAAAGCTAGCAACGTGGACGTTAAACTAAGTTTATAACTTTATCAAGGTTCTGAGAATTAGGTCAGTTCCTTTTTTAAACCTTTTTTAGTAAACAGCTCCTACTATACAGTTCTGCATCGCTTCCGGTTCTTCCCATTTCTACGAGTAGTTCCAATGCTCTCGGATAGCTGGAAAATCATATTATATAAGAACATAATAGAAACAATCGTTTTTATATTCAAACAATTAAATCTATTGAACGATGCAAGCTTTGAAGGTATTTACACAACAAATACCATGGTTCAACAACAAAAATGCAAGCGGGTGCCAACCAACATTCGCCTGTTTTTTTTTATTTCAATCAAAATGCGGCATAACTTAATTATTATTATTACTATTATTATTACTATTATTATTATTATTAGTAGTAGTAGAAGTAGTAGTAGTAGTAGTAGTAGTAGTAGTAGTAGTAGTAGTAGTAGTAGTAGTAGTAGTAGTTGTAGTAGTAGTAGTAGTAGTAGTAGTAGTAGTAGTGGTAGTGGTAGTAGTAGTAGTAGTAGTAGTAGTAGTAGTAAGTGGTAGTGGTAGTAGTAGTATTAGTAGTGGTAGTGGTAGTAGTAGTAGTAGTAGTAGTAGTAGTAGTAGTAGTAGTAGTAGTAGTAGTAGTAGTAGTAGTAGTAGTAGTAGTAGTAGTAAGTAGTAGTTGTAGTAGTAGTAGTAGTAGTGGTAGTGGTAGTGGTAGTGGTAGTGGTAGTGGTAGTAGTAGTAGTAGTAGTAGAAGTAGTAGTAGTAGTAGTAGTAGTAGTAGTAGTAGTAGTAGTAGTAGTAGTAGTAGTAGTAGTAGTAGAAATGGTAGTTGTAGTAGTAGTTGTTGGTGTTGTATGCGCAGTAGTGGTAGTAGTAGTATTAGTATTAGTTTTATTATTATTAGTAGTAGTAGTAGTAGTAGTAGTAGTAGTGGTGCTATAACAGTTGTAGATTGTCTCTTGACAACATATATACTAAATTGAATGTGAATATAATAAACTGGTTTTCAGTCAAGCTCAGGTTTAAAACATCGATGACAAAGACACCAAATTTATGACAAAACACACGATTTGTATGTTTCTTTGTAAATCAGAATAACTAAAATATAATTAAACTATCATTAAAACTTACTAAATGCACATTCCTCACAAGACTAGCCATTGAAAGATCGCCGGGACATGTTGGTTCCCTTCTGTAATCTGTTGATGACGCCACACTCTGCCTCGTTTATTATGCCTTCGTAAGAAATAGAGACCAGAGAGGGTTTTATATGTTTTGATGGACATGTTAAACAAACAATTAAGAATATCGTTAAATAGTATTTACCCTTCATAATGTTACATTGAGACAAAGTACCTAAAATACCTATTTATTAATATTCATATGAACGAAGTACGACCTTTTTATCAATTAAAAAATATGATTATCAGATGTTATGAAAGGTGGTAGTATATACATATTTATTGGGTGATGAGTTGATAGGTCGGCAGTATTTCCAAAATGACATTGAAAACCAAAAAGACGTTCAACTATCAATTTAGCAAAGTAAACAAAAGTATTTCAAGACAAGAACAATGTTCAAACAAAATATCAACAATTACAACCTTTTAATGTGACGAAAGGATTATTACTCAGCACTTATCACACTAAGCGAGTTATATTTATACATTGACAATTTCACAGGTCCAAGTTTCTTGTTAGTGATTTTTTGTTTTTGTGTTCTATGTCTTTGGCGTTTATCCTGTGCCATTAAACAGGGTATATATTTAAACTTTTGGCTACTGAGCTTGTTTTATATAGTTTTTGATATAAATATTGAAAGAAAGTAACAACACTTGCGACATTTAATAGCAACAATATTATCAAATTTTGCCATTTAACACGATGGCCTATCAGGATTCTGAGAAACTATAAACAAAAACACAGCTTTAAAGCAACATAACATATTTACACTAGGATACAATCCTTGTGCAAGATCGCCGCCTGAGGCAGGTTAGTGCTCACCGTCTTCAACCCGGATGTTATGAAATCACATACTTCAGACTATAACTAGTTTTTCCTTCAGCTCTTCACCATTTTGTTTGCCATTCACGAGCGTAGAAATATTGAACGTGACCGTTAAAATCGCTCGAAATATCAACCAGAGCACTTAAAATCAACTATTAGCCTTCCAAATATTCGTTGAAAAGTTTTATCCTCGTTGAACTGTTTTGTATTCCTTGATTTTTTTTTCATCTAGATTTGCTTTAATGGAACAAAACCATTTATCATACCTCACTTTTGTCTACAAAGGTAAAATTCCAGTACCCGAAAATGAGATTTTTTGACTACCAGAAACATTGTTCAACCCTTTTGATGTGACTAAGCGAAAATTCACTATTTGGTGATGTGATCACAGTGATATTTTAAATGTCATATAAGGGCAAATAACTGCTTCAATATTTTGGCTAAATCATGACTTCAATGCCTCCCTTATAAACATACAGCAGTGACGTCAGTATTCAATGTGTACACAGAACATCAGACGACAGGAACTGTCTGCTTTTTTAAGGAATTTTAGCATTTTCCAAAACGGTCTCAGTCAGGCCACATCTCAGAGGTTTTACATAGGGATCAACATGATAGAATTGATGGACGCTAACATGATCCTAAGGGTTGTATTCCACTGCAAAGTGGACTTTATACAAAATGCAGAACATTTAAAACACCTTCCAAACCATGTGCAGTGCCAATATTCGACTATTGCAGCGGTTTTTTGAGTCAATCAGCAACGCGCAAAGAGATTTGTGTTTAGTTTATGAGAGTGCACCAATATACGACACATCAAGCATTAACAGGGGATACGGGATGGTTACCCAGCAACTATCGTCGTTAGATAGACATGGCTAGATACTAGAATCGCTTCGTGAGAACAGACTAACCAAACGTGTATTACTTACCGACTACAACAAGGGTAATGATTAGTGGTGTACTATTGTGAAATACTTTTTAACCTCTGGGACTTATTCCCCATTATAATCAGAAAACATGGGTCAATCTTGATGAAATAGTCACACATAATTGACCGTAATAATACTAAACCGGAACAGGGTGTGAACGAAGTACGTATAGAACATTCAAACATTCATTTGAAACTGAGCGGTACTTGCAGTTAAACCTTGAGAGAATGGAACTATCCCTACTGTCCAAGACACGGTCTTTGAAATTAACTTTACGTATGGAAACTGGCAGATACGTTGGGGAGACACCGGTACACTTTGTGATATGGAACTGATGGAAAATGAACAACATTTTATACTCTGCTGTCCTGTGCAAAGCAACATTAGAGACCAATACATTTTGTTAATACTAGGATTGGCTGTATTTAGCTTTGTAAGTGACACAGATAAGCTTAAACATCTTAATATGGTTGTATATCCTTCTAATTAGCCTAGTATCTGCATACTTAAAACGAAGAAATTCGCTTTATAACTTATTTAGCACTTTGATGTCCATTAAATTTACTTTACTCAGTATTTTTTTGTACACATATCAACATTATAACACTCTATAGCATTGAATGAAACTAGCATAGAATAGAATAAGGCTTTTTAATGTTCCCGTTTTATCTATGGTGTCTTGTTTTACGGTGACTTTATGGCCCAACTGACCGGGTGCTATTTCGAATGTGTTATAATTATTTTATCATTATATACTTATGTACTAGGTATTATGTCATGTTTTGTTTGATGCACATATCGCGTTAATAAAATGTTCACTTACTTATTTACACACACTCACAACAAGTGTATAGGTAATGCTATCGTGACATTCTCCACCGCAAAGTGGTGATTTGTCCCTGAGTTCCAGGATAGAGAACAGTGAAATTTATCCCGACGAAACCAAGGGTAGGGATATTGAGTACATATGCAGTCACACTAATTAACATACAATTGTGTACTCTTATGTACCAATTATATACCTGCAAATGGTAAAAAATGTCAGTTTTAAAATCAGAAACACACATTTATACTTTTTCTATTTTATCCTATTATTGAGTTACGCACTTTTCAGGCGCACAATATAGCATGAGCTATTGGATTTTCCTAATAAGCCCTTGAAATTATTCAATCGATGAAATGATACCTATCACGGTTTTATATTTAATCTCGAAGATTGTTATACACGTACTGGCCACGGTGAGCTACCGTTGAACTGTATTATTTTCCGTTCATGAGCGCTTTAAGCTACAAAAATGTTTGGGCATAAGAACCATGCAACTTTGACATTTTACATTCACTGCATAACTGTGGCAAATGTCCAGTTTAAAACAGCATTACAATAAAGTTTGAACTGCCACATACTTCTTTGAATGCGATAAATCAAATTGAAGTAGATTTACAAAGAAGTTGAAAAAAATAAAAAGGAAATTTGTCTCAGTTTATTAAAATCGTCGAACTGATTAGAGTTGCCAGTTTTACACTCCACAAATATAACTTACTTAACATGTTTATAGTCTTTAAGAGTGATCTTGTTATTAATCATACAAAATAAATATTTTGCATTAAACATGAATAATTGTTTTATTAAAAAAATACATTTCACATAATTATATTACAATATTACAAAAAAACGAAGCAAAGTAAACAAACCTAGAATGGCAACTACCAAGGTCTCTATCAAACACATATAAATACGAATAAACTTACATAAATTTCACATTTTAGTCCTTCAGATAACCGTCAGCGCTCGTCTTTAAGCTATCTATTGATTTGCATTTTCATTAAATCAATTTGTGAGATAACCAGGAGTTTATCTATAAAATATTCGATATGGATTTGATTTTAATTTAAGACAATATATACCCAACTTGTTTCTAAACTACAATGCTTGATATTGAGCTCATCTGAATTCTAACTGCTGCTTACCAGCAGTGTTGGCTATTGAACTCATCTGATTTCTAACTGCTTCTTACCAGCAGTGTTTGCTATTGAGCTCATCTTAATTCTTACCGCTTCTTACCAGCAGTGTTGGCTATTGAGCTCATCTGAATTCTAACTGCTTCTTACCAGCAGTGTTTGCTATTGAACACATCTAAATTCTTACTGCTTCTTACCAGCAGTGTTGGCTATTGAGCTCATCTGAATTCTAACTGCCTCTTACCAGCAGTGTTTGCTATCGAGCTCATCTTAATTCTTATTGATTCTTACCAGCAGTGCTGGCTATTGAGCTCATCTGAATTCTAACTGATTCTTACCAGCAGTGTTTGCTATTGAGCTCATCTTAATTCTTATTGATTCTTACCAGCAGTTTTTGTTTTAAACTTATCTGCTATTAAAATCATCCAATATATATATATATATATATATATATATATATATATATATTCCTCATTCTGTTTCTTACACATAGTGCCTGCTTATTTTAGATTTTTTTTATTGTATTCTCTTTTGTATGTTGAAGAACAACGGTATAGATGTATCCTCTCGCTGTAACACTAAACTGTTTAATCTTGAGATATTTTTAATATTTGACCTACCAATCTGATCAATATTTGACCTATTTTGAGATAAGACGAGCACTAGTGCGATTTAGATGTTGAACTTATAAATCATACATACCACTTAACAGACGTTTTCTGTTACAGCGCGAAAACATAATTTATGTGCACAAACAATTTAAGATCAGATTATTGAAATTGAGTATTTTGCCTTCTGTAAGTTCCCCAAACATGTGCATTTAAGAATGAAGCATCTTTTAAACTTGCGCAGAAGTCAGATAATCGAATCTTATTAAACAGATAATCGAATCTTATTAAACATATAATACATAGAAATGATTCATTAAACAGGTTGCAAATTTAATTTAAAAAAATATCCATTTGAAAGAAAAGAAGTCAAAGAGAGCAATAATGAACTGCCATATTGATTGTAAACGTCGTGTTTATGTTTTATTCTGGATCAGACTCTTTTATTCAGAAATATAATTGAGTGTGGTAAGTTTGCAGTATATTTGCTTTACATACAATGAGACCTCAAAAGACATTGTTTTCACTTCAACGGTCATGTATGTGTTACATGATATTTATTCAATCGAATAAGGAATATTTTATCGCCGAAACTCTTAAAGGTTGTAAACAGTCCTCTCAATGTTCAATAGCCTGACAAAAATGATAAATATCATTTAATTGATAAAAATGACCTACATGATTTTATTCCAACGGGAAAAGGTTGCCTTATCGCGTTTCAATTTAAGTTTGATGTCAATATCTGAGAAAAGGTACTAAAACACGCTGAAAATTCACATTTTCGTCAAAGAAATTGTTAACAAAATTGGGGAGTTCAAAAATCCCTGCCAACATTTAACACCTGTCCATTTAAATAGCTGTTCTATTTTTGGGGTCGCAACTAAGTACGCCCCCCCCCCCCCCTCTAACGTCAATAATATTATTAGCCCCGGCATCTTTATAGTATTGTTGATGCAATAACAAATTATACAGCTACTTTTAACTCCTTTAAAGTGATTTATCCATAGGTCTTATATTGCCGATATGTCTTTACTCTCACAGTTCTATATTAACAAAACTGATTTTATAATTTATCAATTTAAACATATAATATATAAAAAATCCTTTTAATATAGATTGACGATACATTAAGCTAACGTGTCCCTTGAACAGGGATAGATTTATCGAACTGTTCGTGGTATATCGTCTTGACACTTGTGCAAATTAGCTTTCCATTGGTTTGGAAACGAAGCTTTACTGAGAATGGTACACTTAAGGAAGTACTGAAGAATACACTCGTAGAGAAATCACTACATATTTTAAAATGTTGCTAAATTGCTGCTAAGAAAATTTTGTCAACACATGTTCAGACAATATACACATGAAAACAAAATTGTATTGATGTTCAACCACACACAATTTCTAAATGCTCAGTGAAAAGTCTCTTATTTCCAGTTAAAGTGAGCTGGTTTTCTAACCTCGTTGCAAAAATTTACTTGGAATAGTACATAAATAGATTTTGATAGATTATGAATACTGAAGATATCTTCATGTTTACAGAAATATGTTTCAAAACGTAAAGCAAAAAACAAAATCTTGATATTTGTCTTTAACTGATACATTTATTCATATATATTGTGCATTTAACCAGACACATCAATCAAACCATTTACGCTGTTCAAGGGCTTATCAACTCACCACCAACGTTTATTTTATCTTAACGTTACTTGTTAACGAAACATTTAAGACGATAACTTTTTTCTAATTTAAAGACCAGCTGGCTTATATATTTTGCGACATAACAGATAGACGCCTTTTCAGATCCTCTTATATATTTATTCTCAGTACAACTGTTTGTTTGCCAAGACAAAATATCAGACACTAACTGTGCCGTTTAAAAAAACCGTATTTGATATGTCACAACTTGGAATCCAATGGAGGATGTTTTAGCCCAGCTCTGAGCAAATTAAGACCAAGCTTAACTGACGAACTTCCTCACCAGTAAAAAAAACAAAATATTAACCTGACACTGAACAGTCACACAACCTTGTACGAAAAACAATGAACAAGCAGCTTAACGGCCAATCTAATTATTTAGAACCAAGCTCACTTACACTCTGCTGAACAGGCAATCTCCCTTCCCAGAAATGTACTAGTTAACACACCTCGGAACGAGAAGTTTTCCCGCCCCTGTACCGACAAAATGAACTCACCAGTGACCAGGCAATCTACCCCTTTTGTACTTATCTAGTTCTAACAACTAAACGGGCAAGCCTTTGTCCAAGTACAGAACGAATTAACTCATCGCAAAACGGGCGGTTTCCCGCCGATGTATCGTAACACGTTGTTGAGGGTGATCTTCCTCTACTGTTTTCAAACATTGAACACACCGCTGTTCGGGTGATTTCGTTCCCTTGTCTTTACCCAATTATCATGCCGCTTTATGAGCAATTCCAACTCAACACTGAACTAATTTAACCGCCGCTTAACGGACAATCTGCGGTCCTAATCAAGAACCAGCGTACACGCATTCCTTTTTATATTGTATTATTCGCTCGTCTTTTAGTGCACATATTTTATGCACAGTAATCAAGTTTTGCATTTATGTTCCAAAAAAATATAACGAAAATACTTTTATTTTAAGCGGGGCATGACTACATAACTAAATTGCTACGCCGCCATTTGTTAAAGAGTGTATTTCATGATACGTGAATATTTATATTTAGTCAATTTACTGTCAGATACAAGTATGTTTCGCTTGAAGACAGGCCTATATCTAGGTAATGATGAGGACCACACTAGTTTGTTAACAAATTTTAAAGCGTTGGCGGCGTTAAAAATAGCAGTTAATCTGTAAATTATTACGTATATAGACAAAAAAAATCAAAATACATTTGAATGATGATATAACCTTCCATTTATGATCGAACAGTTGTTTTTATCTGTAATGTGTTTGGTATGAAAGCAAATGTTCGAACTTTCAGCTTAAAGATCAAGAAAACGTAAACCTTAAGTTTTCTGATTTGATCAAGGGGAGGTAACTTCAATGTTTTTTAAAAGTAGTTCTGGAAGTTGATATTTGCTATCCTCTTTTGCAGTGATATTTTCACTGTGTTATTTCATTTATAAAATGCCATATTTCATAATACCGAAATGCATGGAAGAAAGTGTCTGATTCCACTTAAGTCTTTCGTTACGAAACACACTCCGGTGAGTAAGATATTTAACTTTTTCTACCAATAAATTAATTTTGTAAATCAGTCGCATTTATCAATGCCTCAATGTGGATATTTTACTTTTTAACAATTCAAAAAAAGCGAACACTGCTTACACACAGGCAAAACGAAAGTAGTGTTAAAACACCTGAATAATATCAGCGACTTAATGTTAATAGATATATGCAACGTAATAAATGTATCATTCATACTAAATTTTAGTTTCTGAATTGTTTATCACTGACACACTTGGGTTCTCTATTCTTTGATGTGTTTGCATGGAACAGTTTTAACATTTGAAACAGTCATTCTAATGTTTATAGATAATTTATACATGTAGCGAGTATTCTGGTTATTCCGAAAAGGTTTGTATCCCCGTCATCATTATACGAAATACGTCGATATCTCCTAGTTTAAGACTGCCCGAATTGCCCTATGCACCTGTCGGGGTTCGATCCAATAAACTTTTTCTTGGCAGTCGGACACTCAACCGCGTCGCTACAAAAAGCTTGCTTTTTAGCGAATCAGTTTAAGTGCCGCTATATACATATGGAATTCCTTGTTACATACCACCCTCCATTTTGAAATCGGTCCTCGAATTTCGGAGAAAAAGGTGAATTTGCAATGACCTTGAGGCTTATCGCGCAACACTGGGTCCCCCGTTAGGCGCCAAATGGCACAGACTACATTAATTGCTATGAGCACCTTTCGGGTCGCTAATTTTACCAATCTGGTTAGAATTATGATTTGTCGGATAAAAATTGTTTATTGTTAGCTCAATATTTAACCGGTCATTTTTACTTACATATTATACCATTTGAATTGGCAAACAAGAATAAAGGTTAACCCTAGACAACTTTTATATCAAGGTTTTATGCGATTGACTTCATTCAACTTAATATCTTAAATGCTATCAAGAGCTATTTCTTTGGTCTGTACTATTAGAACTCTGAACTCAAGATGTCCAAAAGTAACACATATCAAGCATCAGAATGGTCAAACCCAAACACTTACATATAAACTAGTGACCATCGATCATTCCATTGTCGTACCTCCCTTGGTCTGTATCCACTACAAGACATACAACTATTTCAAATAAGCATTGAGATTATAAGAATTTATCAAAACATTTAACACATCATTTTGGAAACTTCATCTGACTCAAAGCAGGATACACATTAAAAAACAAGAATGTAGTTGTTTTCCTAGATAAAGATTGACAATGTCATATAAGGGAATGTACCTTACTTGAACAGGAATGTCTGCGGCAGGAACGATTCCAGAACCAGAATCATACATGTTTAAAACTTAATAAGAGCAACTTTATATACTAATTACCCTTCGCTTCACGTTTTGTGACTTCTACCAAAGACCCTACTGAAAGCAGATGAGTTTCGTTGGACAGGTATAGTTTTCTTTGTTTTTCGACAATGGTTTCTAAAAACTGCAAAGAACCCTTTTAATGTGTGTCATACTGCAAACCTATTTTTGACAGGTAAATCAGTCATTTAACCGATCTCCCTTTTGTTTGACATTAGATATGGTTAATTTTTAGCTACGTCTCATTTTTGTACATCAATTATTCTCGATGTGGCTGTAAGACCGATATTTGCTAAATATTGTATTTCTTCCTACATACAACCTTTACATGGCCTATTCATTTTGTGCATACAATGGGCGTAAGAAAAATAAACATTTTGTTCAAGCTTTTTTCCTCTTTTAAATTGGGCTGTGCATAACTTGCGGCATATGACAATACAACAGGAATCCAAATGACATGAATTCTCATACAACTCAATTGCATATCACCAAGACTACACAAGCGTTTAAGTGATTTAATAAGTAGAAAGGAACAAATATGTACAAACACAATATATTCACAAACTAGTACTTACATTTATTAACAGTGAATAGACTTGATACATTTCACAATGTTTGTGATATTTCAATTTCTCCATAACAGCTTTTATCACAGGTTTCACAATATGACGCCGAATTGTCTTACACATTTGACTGCAAACCTTAAAAAAAACATGGTCCTCAAACCAATGCACATTGTGCATTATTATTTTTACAGATCACATATTTCACTGCTTCTATACTTTATGAACAATGATATTAAGCGATTGCAACCGAACATTAAATGCTTAACCGGCGCTGAGTGCCGAATGGCCCGCGGAATGTTTTGGCACACCTTATATGAGTTTCCGGTGAAATCAGGCGTGCTGGAAAATTCGTTATGGTATCCCCATGCACGCTGAGTCATGTGAAAACGCACCACTTTTATTTACTTTTTTAGGGTAGCTTATGGAAAATAAAGTAAGCCATTTTAATATAGCTCGAATATATATTAATACATTATATTAGGATACAATATGAAAATAAGTAAAAGTTATAAACGTGATTTATAGAGGAACTAATTGATGCCAACTTTGATTTAATATTACTACGCACCATGACGATTAAAAGAAGGCAATTTTTTCGTTTCATTCTAGATTGAAAAATCCGACCATCGGGCACGCTGCGTGGCAGGTTACTCGGCGAGCCACGTTACCAATTTATGCACGTGACAGTGTGTCGGATATTCGGATACGGACGGTATACAAATAGCATGTATTATCATTTCTGAGCATCTTACGGGTTGACTATGATAAACTTTGCTATGTACAAAATGTGGCGTATATTGAAAAAACACAAATCACGATACACTCCACAGCATAACCAGTAAACATAACATGCAAGTTATAGCACAACATTATGTAGTATTTTCAATAAAGGTATTACACCAGCCCTCATAATGCCTCATTTATGTAGCATTATTAATACAGTTCAAAGATTCTTTACAATCTTAAGATTTAACCACCTTTCGCAAAACAATAATCATATCCGCTTATGTCTCAAGTCAGAGTTTTTATTTATTTTTTATTTTTGACACAATATGTCCCTCTCATAGTATAAAGGTGATTAATAACAGATACATCTAACTTTACCATTGTTGCTCTAGTCAGACCGATTTTTCGACAAATAATAAACAGTTCTTGATCTGTTTAAGGACAGTCTCAAGTCTAGACACAGACTCCGTTTAGCAAATTGTTGAAATTCAACAATGAACAGCAATTTTAACTATCAATGCTCCAACAAAGGGATCTTAACATTTAAATTAGTCAGTTATCGGTCTCGATTCTAAGCTATGGTTAACTTTATGGTTAATAATCATCTTAAACTCAACAGGAAACTAGTGAATATGTGGCCTGATTTGAAATGAAACTTCAAACAAATGCACATATGAGGAACGTAACCTCATTGCAACGTTTCTTTGGAATGTTAAGTTTAATAAATATCCACACTAAACATTCAGGAACATCCAGAACTGCACTTAAAATAATCCGAAGAAACACATCTCCGCATTTTGTTGCTGGATTCAGAAGACTGACTTGCACAATTCCGCATCAACAAATTCTGAAATCAAAATCAATAAGGTGGCGCTTTTTTATAGCAAAAAGATGTAATGCATGTGATGAAATCTGATTTAAATACTTTCATTATGTACATTAAAGTTGGAAGGTCAAACCATAACTTGGGGAGGATAAAACTTCATTTTCATGTATTATATTTAAGTAAAAACGTCTAGTTTCATCAACAGCTAGGTAAAATAAATAAAGTTTTGTTGAAATTCTGTTTGCATCCAAGCTCAACAAAATCCTTCGTTAATTGGAAAACTATTCTCATGTTTGCAGGACTGCGTTTAAATGCGTTTTTAATGTTTGTTGTTATTCAAATTATCTTAATTTATCCCTCGTAAAATAAACCCTTTTCTGAAACACACAAAATGTATAAAGTTTAAAGAAAATGGTTTTACAGCAATTGCGAAAAAAGTAACAGAATGCTTCAGTCTCCTTAGAACCATTTGAAGACCGGTTTGACTATTAACATAATCGGAATCACTGCGCTCACATCCATGACAACCACGAATTATCGCATATCCATACGCAATTATTTTCACTAAGCACAAAAGAGTTCTAGCAAAAAATACAGTTTTACTTAGTTTTGTTAAACTGAGGTGGGAGAAAAAGTATCTATCATAGCCGCTCCTGTAAGATAGGTTCATCCCCACCCTCGCGCAGGGTGTTTTGCGGAAACTCGGTAAACCTCGTTTCCCTAAGCTCGGGTCGAATGAACCTATCTTACACTCTCGGCCATGGAAGATATTTATATTCCAATATTTTCAAATACACTTTTTCTAAAGGACGAGATGCCTTTAAGAATTGATAAATGACAATTTAGTAACCAATATATTGCGTCTCATGCGATATAGCGTATTTGTTTTGTTCTGTTCTATACTCAGGCGATACAAGTAATTTCTACAAACCATCGATATCCATAACCGACCTTGTCTTTTTGTTTTAATTTGTACGGATTTATACCTTTATAGTCAATTTTTCCATCGTGGTTTTTATCCGCTCGGCCAATGATGTCAGCAATCTCAAGTTCCGTAAAATGGCCACCAGCACGTGTCAGCGCGTGTCGAAGTTCGTCTGCTGTGATGTATCCATCGTTGTTTGTATCCAACACCTGTTATAAATGACACAAGTATTAGGTTCGGACAAATGAAGTGTGTTGGATAAAGTATGGTAGGAGCAAATATCAAATGTGCAACAAGTATGAGCAGACTGCAAACAATCTAAACTGATGTAAAACGAGTTAGGAGCAGATAAATTACTAAAATATGATAAAATACGTGAGTAGCGTAGATCAAGTTTTTAACGTGTATACGCAGATTACAATCATTTAAGAACGGTAAATTTCACGACCCATCAATAATGCAATATGAATTGTAAGGACCGGATATTATGGCTGTTACATGAATATATGTTAAATATATGAGCATAATAATAGTGATAATGTAGACATAAATATCATATAATTGTAAGATTAGTTTGTTAAGAAAATATAGAAAATTGTTTTATAGCTATATAAGTAAAGGGCGAATCAAGGGCATTAGTTAATATGGTTAGAGTAGGATCCCAAACTGGATGGGATTGAATGAATATTTCGCAACACATGTTATCCATCGTGTGTTTCCCGTCTGGGTAGAAAAACTTAACTGGACAACACGCGCGTAATGGAGCTGAAGTAGTGAATAAGATTGGTAATTTATACAATCTTATTTAAATGTTTCTTTATGGCATGTGTGTACCAAAATAAGAAGCCGTGTTCTCCACGTCAGTAAACGTGACGAGCTGTATACGTCCTGGCCCCGATTTCTCGAAACTTCTTAAGTCCCTTCAGACCGGATTAAGTTAAGCTCACTAGTTTTGGTTTTCAATAAATTGCGTAATGTTAACTTCTTCAAGAGTTTTTATACTTGAGATATGAATTATCATCATAATATTCAGAATAAACTTTTTTTTCATTTTATCATTATTCTATATAAGTGTATTTTTTGGCTAATTGAAATAAGCTACTTAAGCCTGTTAAGCTTAAGAAGTTTCGAGAAAATGGAGCCAAAGAAATATTCCTTCTATTGATTGCGCGATGCAATAAGCTACTTTCCAGTCGATATTTGCTAATTGGTTATTGTTATTGTTAATCACTTCAAAAATAAAGTAAAAATATGAGAAAATATTGAAATATAAGTGTTATGGAAGTTGGGGTTTAATGTGTTAGTATTTTTACCTGAAACGCCGTCTTCATGCGCTCTTTTTCGAAATCAACCTTTATCATTTTCGAACGCATTACATTAAAGTATTCCTCGAAATCGATATACCCATCATCTGCAAGAGAAACATCATCTACTTTGGTAATACAAACATTAATAAAGGAGATACTTTTGGTTAAGGTATTATTAAGTTATTATTTAAAGCTCAAAAATACTTCTACTAGAGGGGTTTGTGGCATTAGTGATCTATAACAAATTATTAAAAAGTTATCGTTGAATTCATAGTTGTGTCATAAAAAGGTCAGACTAAATTAACCTTTTCTTTTGAAGAGCCAAACACAACATTTATGTTGATTTGTAATCAAAAGCTGGCGTGATATATCTAAAATAATTTTTTTCAAATAAAAGCGTTCAATAATAAGATCGTACCCAACCCAGCGGTTATTATAAATACTACTCTTTGTGTAATCCAAAAAATCATTTGAGACAAACGGGAATTGGCATTTAAAGCACAACATTGCTGTTAAAGAAAGTATTCTATTAACTAAAGTTTGTCTTTACAGGACGATAATTCGAATTCTCAATTCTTACCGGGTTATTTATTGAAAATAACGAGCAACGGCGTATACATTTAAAATATAAATTTCTGGTAGCTTTAGATTATTTCAAGTAGCAAATAGGTTTATAAAATATCTGTACAAGATTTTCTTCCTGGACTTAATTCTAATTTCTACTTTTTTCGAAATATGTTTTCTGAAACAACGCCTACATCATTTTCAGTGTGAAACAATTGATTATCCAAGTTTTGAAATGAAAATGGTGCATGAAAATTAGCTGGTGGAACAAAAGAAGTAATTACCGGCATTCAAACAGAAACGCTTAAGGAACATAATGGAAAATACTGGTTTTAAAGCAGTCGGTGTTTGTTTAAGTTATTCCAATTCAAAAATGAATAAACGTTTCAAGTGATCATACCTTATATATAATAATCTGATATACAGCAAAACAAAACTGAACAGAA
The DNA here is from genome assembly GCF_026914265.1 of Mya arenaria. Lineage (NCBI taxonomy): Eukaryota > Metazoa > Mollusca > Bivalvia > Myida > Myidae > Mya > Mya arenaria. Next base: position 49,060,159 of record NC_069131.1, on the reverse strand, counting down.
CATACACTATGATAAACAGTATGCGTTCATACTAATAAGTATGCACAATAAGGTCATGATTTCATTGGTGACAGTTTTCAAAAGTGTCCAAATTACCTAAGATAGTGAGCTTGTAAGACACACAATTTCACATTATTGAAAATGCAACTTTTACTATCGGACTCAAATATTTACGAAGGAGAAGTGACGTACCATTCTCGTCATGTTCTTTCACGATACTCTCCAATTCTCCTTTGGTCGGGTTAAAGCCCGCCAGTCGGTACGCCCGCGCTATTTCTGTTTTAGAGATCCGCCCGTCCCCGTTCTCGTCCAGAACTGAGAACGACTGTAGAATTACTGAATAATATAAATTGATAATAGATAAGTTCTTGTTCATTGAATAATAATATATTAGCAGAACAGAATTTTCTTGAAGTTTACCAACGAAAGCATTCACTCAAAATCAGAGAATGTTTGATTCGAGTTGAATTGTTAGATCTAATGAGACAATTTGCCAAATAAGTGGAGCTGTGATTTAGTCGGAAAAAGACAAATAACTGAAAAACATGCTGTACTAGTAAAAAAAATGTCCTTTACATCTTTTTTTCAAGTGATTGTTTTCACAACGCAAAAAGTGACTGCAATCGATATAGGTTGGGGAACATGTTTCCAGCACTGATCACATGACTTGGAGTATCATTTGTTTCCAATGCGTTTTGCAAATTGCTTGTTGCCATATGGTTATTATCAAATGCTATTTTCTATCAAATTGCAATATGTAATGACCACAATTCTAAAGCGTGTTAGCGTTTTAACTTTAATACTTTCTTGAAACCTTACATTTGACTTGATCCTCCCTGAGTGATGGGTCTTTCAGCAGGCAGTCCTCCACTCGCCTGCAAATATAATAAAACACTTCTTAAATTAAAGGACACAGAAATGCACGAATGCCTGTTTTATCTTTTTCTGATACATTGTTGCCTAATGGTTTTGGTTCCATATCGAATTGGGCATTCATCTCATGCAGACAACAACATGAAACGCAAGACAAAATTAGAATTTTTCAAGTAATACATGAATTTGAAAGCATCTTCCACAAGGTTTATTTAATATGTTATTTAAGGCGAATGTTTTATACCATTTATCAAATATGTGTGTATTGCCTTGATGATTGTATATTGTACTATCGATTTTTCATTCGTGAGCCATTTAAAAATATCAAAGTATTTGGGGTTTGTCTTTTTCGAAAGTTTCCAATTCGAAAACCATACAAGACCAGTCTCAATCTCGCTAGAATAAGTAATAGTGGAAGTTGATGGTTTATTTTGCATTGAGTTTTCCTTGTCCGAGAATTAAGGACAAAGAATTCAACATTTTGGCGTTAATATAAAGACCAGTGGACTTCTAATATAATTGAACCATCATTTTGTTTTGTTAATGCTGTTGTTTTTGCATTGATGTGTGACTCGTTTTAATATGTTGGTGGTGTCCCTTTTTCTGGGCGAAACGACACAATTTAAAAGTAGCGGGTCGCATATTCACCAAAAGGCGAGGCGAAAACCGAAATAACCATGTGACGCATAATCATACCGGCACTTGGCACAATTTCGCCACGTCACTTGGCACATTGTCGTACCGGCACTTGGCACATTTTCGTACCGGCACTTGGTGGATTTTAACCCATCCGTTTGGTTATATTTCAAACTGTTTAACGTAAAAAACAATACAATGTCTATAGACTCTAAGAGAGCTAACAATATTCATTATATATATTATTATGTATGGCTGAAGTTTGTAGTTAATCTGACGGTTAGTTAGCATAACTAGGGTATAATTCAGTCTTACAAAATAAGAAAATTAATTTCAAAAACATGTACCTCGACTGTTTACCAATCAATCGGAATTTGTAGTACAAATAGTTAAAGCGGGTCCGACGACCGCCGGCAACATCCATACCCGTCGAGAATGTGGCCAGGAAATATCCGAGACACTTAACAATTGATCACTTGAAACTTGACACAAACTGTTAACTTCTCGCTGTTAAATAATTGACGCATGTCATGTCTAAACAATTTTAACGGTGATAGACAAATATTTCTGTTTAATTCTGCGAACTCTTTAGTCTAACCTTGTAAAAGCACTTTTATTCAGACTCCAGTTTTACAGAAAACAGCACAATCCGTCCGCTATTTCAATAAATAAAAAAGATTCGTTACCATGAAATTTCACAATCGAAACTCGGTTATTTAAGATAGGACTCTAAACAGAACTAAAACAGGCTATTTCTATACTATAAACCACTTTTAAAGTGTTATAATAAAACAAGTTATTCCGATATGTCTTTTCTTACGCATTTTAGTACAATGAAGTGAACTGTGTTTTTAATGAAGCGGTCTTTCAAAGAAATATCACATACGACAAAACACAAGCAAGTTACCGCAGATTTAATTGTTTTATTGTTCTTTTTTATGTTAATTTCCTGAGCAAAACGTGAACAATGCAGTCAAAATGCCTACAGCTGAATCCAATGAACAGTGAAATAATCCTCGTTTGTTTTATCTCTGCTTGAGTTTCGTTAAAAGAATGATTTGTTGAAGATGTCAAATAAAATTAATACCAGCGTTGTGTTTGGTTAAAACATCATTAACTTAAACCCTGTCTCGCTAATTTGCGTTTCAGACTTTATTAGAAGCATTAATTTTCAAAACTGAAGAACGCAACTGACAGATCCAAATTTAATCTGAATAAAAACTCCTTCGATGTATCAATTTCGTTTAATCAATGGTTCTCCCAATTCATCTTTAAAGTTTTAAATCCGATTAGGATGTTTTAGATGTAATGAGTAGTTTACACTTAGTATTTAACACCATCTCTTTTTGACGTCTTAATGAAAAATGCAAAATTTGAATAGAGGCTTTTCAAACTGAATTTCAAACGCTTTTATGTGAAGTGATGTTATTAGCGAAGTAATGCTTTGATTTATAGATAAGGTGAATTGTGGAAAATCGAAGAGTTATTTACAGAAAATAATACAAAACTTCAATAGAAGTCTATAGATTTCCGATAAAATTAGCTTGAACATCATAAAAAACCTACAGCGAACTCGACTTAATCCGTTCGAGAATAGACGACATCGGAAATAGCCATGCAATGCTTTTGTTCATTTCAATAGAAAATATCAATTTGACATGATTAAATTTCATCGCTGCCTTTTCTGGCTATTTACAAAATCAATTGATTAGGTACAACCAATGAATTGAAGAGCAATTGAATTGCGTTTAACCTTCGTGGTTATTTTCAACGTGGGAAACTGTCTTTTAAATTAGACAAATTTGTGCTACTAAATTTCGAAACAATGAGAGTTGCATATATTTGTGTTTTATCCGTAGCTAGCAAGTTGCCTTTATTGTGATTGTTGTAAGGATAATGATAGCGGGTCCGACGTCCGTGGGGGACGTTCTTCTCCGTCGCGAATAGCTAAAGAAATATCAAGCGTTATTTAACATTTTTTTAATGTTTAAATGTCAAAGCTCCTGCCCAATTTATATAGGTATGATTAAATTGCCCTGCAAAAACCTCTTCGAGGAGAACGTTCCTAACAAGTTACTCTTAGTTTCACGTTTCTTTTTTTAAATCAACTTTTACAACAAAAGTACGTTTCCGATTTTTAGGATTTTGATATATGCTATTCGTTACTCTCCTACATTAAGAATAAATATTATAATAATAAGAAGAAGAAGAAGAAGAAGAAGAAGAAGAAGAAGAAGAAGAAGAAGAAGAAGGCCACATTGTAAATATGATGTTGTTATGGTTGAACATGTAATTATGTCATAATGTGTATATAACTTCTCTAAATAAAGATATTATTATTATTATTATTATTATTATTATTATTATTATTATAACAAGATGCTCTGAGATTCACACTTCTTTGAATTAATGGAGGACTGCCAATGCCAGGGTTTCCAACCCTACACAAGGACAGAATACGTTTCCGATTAAGTTTTATATTCGATACTGATGTTTATTAAGGATAAATAATACCCTAAAATATTTGTTTTTGCTTCTGCCTGTTTGTGCTATACAGTGTCACAGCCATAGCTGGTAAGAACTCAACGCAAAACCGGACATATTTATAACTGGGGATTTATTGAAATGCCATATCAATGATACACAACAGTTGTATGAAATATGTTTTTTTTCTTATCTGGCGAAAACAAATCACTACGATTATGTTTTCGAAACATATAATTGAAGAAAAAAGAGAACATTTGTTTTGTCAAATTATAACACACATTCTTTATGTTTGACCAAATGTAGTAGAGGTAAGTGTTATGTAGGCGGCTTATTTATGTATTATGCACTTGCTTTGTATATAGAATAATGTTTGTTTTTACAAATTATACATGTAATTACATTTGGAACATTCTGGAACATTGTTTATACCTTAAGAAAGTTATAGAATAGTATGGAAACTTCTGGAATGTTTGTTACTTATCAAGTACATTATAGAAGAAGATTATTCTAGAAAGATCTTTGACTATATATATAAGGTATAGCAGAGTTAGAGGGGGATCTCTGGTTATCTTTTGTGACATTCATTAATTTTTAAATACAGATTTACATTTGGATTATTCTTTCGGGAGTTTACTGTGTGGACTATTTAAATTATAAGTGCTCAAAAACATTCAGCTTTATTGACTTTAAAATTGGAAAAAGGACATAAACCAAGATTGGAATTATTTAAGCTATTTGGAAGTGTAAAACAGGTAATTAAATTGTTTTTCAACATTGTAACATTAACATAATAAATTTTGTAAAGTTTGTTGCTGGCTTTGTTTTTCTCGTCACGCCTGGCTCGTAACAGAATATTACAATAATAATAATTATAAGAAGAAGAAGAAGAAGAATAAGAAGATAATAATAATAATAATAATAATAATAATAATAATAATAATAATAATAATAATAACAATGAAAATAATAATATAAAAAAGTATTATTTCCAGTATACATATGTATATGTACGATAAAATTGCCCTTCAAAACTCTCGCCGGGGAAAATTCTTAGCTTTAAAATGATGCTCTGAGATTCAAACTTGTTTGGAATCAATGGAGGAATGTCAATGCCGTGGTTTCCAACTCTTCACAAGAACAGAATATGTTTCCGATTAAGTTTTATATTCGTTACTGATGTACATTAAGAATAAATATAACCTTAAAATGTTTGTTTTGTGCTTCTGCCTGTGTGTGCCCTAGCTGGTAAGAACTTGACGCAAAACCGGACATATTTATAACTGGGGATTTATCAAAATGCCATATCAATGATAAACAATAGTTGTATGAAATATGTTTTTTTTCTTATCTGGCGAAAACAAATCATTAGGACGAATATATTTTCGAAACATATCATAGAAGAAAAAAGAGAACATTTTTTTGTCAAATTATTACACACATTCTTTATGTTTGACCTAATTTAGTAAAGGTAAGTTTGATAAAAATGACGGAAAACCGAAAACAGGTCAATCTTCTATTTGACTAAATACTATCAAAGAATGCAATTGTAACTTTTTGTTGTTAAGGAAACGATTTTAACAAATGTGTGAGTGTTTTTATTTGTGTTGTTGTTGTTGGTGTTGGTGGTGTTGGTGGTGGTGGTGTTGGTGGTGGTGGTGGTTGTGGTGCAATGTTTTTTAAAATGTAAATTTATTTTAGCCCGTGTGAGCAAAAAAAAGAAATTATGTGTTTAAAGGATTAATATGTCATTTTGACGTATTTTAGTTAGTGTTATTTCTATCGAATTTAATACTTTAAATATTGAATTTCTAAATATTTGGGTTTTCTTATAATTGCATTGAAACGTGAAATCAACCACATTCGATGAACTATTGAATTATCTTTTTGTTAAATTTGTCTCAATTGCGTTAAGGAAACAAAGGTCTATTGAAGATGTCAAATTAAATTGATTCAAGAGTGCGTTTTTTTATTAAAACATGGCAAAAAATAAGGGTTGTTTTAAGGGCGAAAATAAAAAGGCGAGTAAAAAACGTTTAGTCATTATATACGTTTATTTGAGGTCATTTATGCAAAGCAGTTAACTGGTGTGCCAAGAAATGAAAACGCATGAAAACGATCAATACATTGAACAGCCTAGTCATGAACAACTCGGTCGGTTTCAAAAATGTGGTTACTTTGGACATAAATAAAAGGATCCGCATCTGCATAAAATCCAACCGCGGAGTTTGTGCTATAAACATTTCGAAACGAATACTTTAATATGTTACAGTTATAACAGGTATAATATTATAAAAAAAAGTATTTGTTTACACACTAACAGGTTATGTCTTGATAACAGGTAGAATATGCTTCGATGTGCTCATTTCAAATTATTGAGTAAAAATGTTTATCACTCACGCGCGTATCAGTGGGTATGTTTGTTATTGAATTTACGTTTTCCTGGTTTACATGCAAAATCCTCTACTGTATACCCTTCATCTGTGAAATTGTTTCGCAAATTCTCATACAGAAAAAGCAATATAAATTTTCAATACAAAAAAAAACAAAACAAAAAAACTACGATCAAAATTAATTCTTTAATTGAGTATTGGTTCTTAAAGAAGTCTAACCAACAATTGTATAAAAGAATTACTAGTATTTTCAACATCGTACGCCATTGGCTAAATGACGTCGTGCTAATCCCATCGGCAGCCAATTGTATCAACAATGGTAAATAATTACCTCGGTAAGTAAAACCACCGGTAAATTCCGTGGTAATATTACCATGGCGGTAAATATGTTGTATAAAAGAAATTACCAAAGCGGTCAATTTACCAGGATAAATTTTACCAAAATGTCCCATAATGCAATAGAGTGACGTCATTTTCCCGCACAGCTGTCAGATTGGAGGTATCATTTTTATTAAAAAATGAATACAACATTCCATTTTTATAAAAAAAAAATCTAGAAGGCAGGTTTAATGACAAAATTCGTTAAATCGGTCCAACAAGTTACATGGTTAATATTCAACAAAACAGTACACAGTATTTAAACAGTACAAAGTTTTTATAAGCTACTCCTGTGGCTGGTCACTAGAACACATGCAACATTTCAAGGGGAAGGTTTATTCTGAATTCAGGGGTGTTACTCTTTACTTCATACAAAACGGTCAACGAATACCGCAGGAAAATGCGAACATTATTGCAATGATATGCAAGTCATAATGACACAATGTATCTGAATAATTTAAAAACAGAAATTAACTGAAAAGAAATTATACTTGCTTACATGCACAAAATACAAAAAAATAGCTTTGAATAAAATTGAATGGCATCGTCCGTATTTTCTCACGCTGAATTTATAGTCAGTTTCAACTTGTCATAGAAATGATGCACTGAGTTTCATAAAACTGATTCTCATTTAAGTGATCAATAATTCATATCTTTAATCTAATATTTACCATTGTTTCAGTATTCCATTTATTTGTTAATTAAAGCTGGGGGTTTATTGTTATATTTTTAACTTAATTATTGCTGAAATTAAGAATATATGTAAGCAAACACCATTGATTCTTTAAATGTCAATACAGACACATATAATAAGTGTACTTGATTTTATATGTCATTTCTTGAAGAATTCCATTTATTAAATGCTGCATGCAACCACTTTGCAAATTCATAAGATTATTAAACTACATGCGACATTTGTAAAATATATCAGTTATTTTTATTATTAATGACCAAATGATCTTGAGAATCTTTTTCTTTTATCTTGTTTGTAACATATATGTGGATGGGAATGCGATTTTGATCATTGTGGCGCTAACGTGAATAACGAGAAAAAGCGAGAATAAAATCGCGCACTCTTTTCCCCTTGATTTTTCATGGTATTTTCGAGCTTAAAACTTAGTTATTTGTTGTCAACATAAAAAAACACGTCAATTTCAGCAATAAACCCTCTGCAACACTATTCGTTGACATTTAGTTGATCATTACCTTTTAATGTGTGTTTAATTTACCATAAGAGTTGGTCAGCTGTTCGGCTTTTGGACTTTGGAAACTACGTTTGTATGACGGTAAGGTGCAAACATTTCTGGTCGATAATGTGAGGCATTTTTTAAATAAAAACAGTATTATTTTATTTTTTTGAAACGAAAGAACATTGATCAGAATATGCTTGATCGTGAAATGGTTGTTTATAACCGATATTTGTTCACATTCTGACAAACAGCGCAGTAACCGAAACACCGTTTCCCGGATTATCACGAGGAACATCCGGTGTTAAACTTCAACGTTTCGTGGTTTAAATTGTGGAATTACAAGTGGTAAGTACAAATAAAATGTTATTTAATCATTAATGATTATTTTTAATCAGTATAACACAATCTACAAGCTTGATAATGACCGCCAAGGTTAAATGTTAAACGTTGTCACAGGCCTCGACGGTACCTTATGAAAAAGAATATATTCAAAATGATCATCCAGATTTTGCAAATGAACAACTTTAACTTGACAATCTTTATTATAAATGAATTTGTGCAGTCTTCTCAAAGTCAAAATATAAAAGATTCAGATGAAAGGTCAATTTTATGTTTGATAAATAATGATGATTTTGATTGTAAAATGAACAAGAGTCTGATAGTGGACATGATGTTTCTGAGACTAATTTCAACAATGATTTATTACTTTGTAAAATGATTATGATGGTACTCTGAGACCTGAAGATGTCAAGAAGATTCAAAATATAAACAAACTGCAGTGTGCATACTACTATCATTTGAATGTTACTGAATAACGGTTCGGATCACCTGTTTTCATAAAGTAAAATACTATTTGATTTTTTATATTTGCTATCATTATTGTCTGTGAAGGTGCTGAACCATGTAGCCAAGATGTGCACTACCACTACTCATGGGATTTTGCCCAGCAAGTCCACTATCCACATCATGCCAACAAGTTGGGCCGATATATTTCGCCACCCCACAGAAGTGTAGTGTGTTTGGCATGTATGCCTAAGGTTCAGGTATGTTTTTATGGTAAGATGTCATTCTGAATTGAACATGGAGTAACAGAATAAGACAGATCTTATACAATAATGATATGTACCTGTAAAAATTGTCTTTCCAAGTCAGAATTAATTTTTTAGGTTAGATTTTTTATGTTGTCAGCTTTGTATTCCTGTTCAAAAACTTTTACCTTGGCCATACTTAGAAATCCTTTTAAAAGATTCAACGTAAACAAGTTAAACACTCTTGATCTTAGCTTGGATTTTAAAAATGAATTTTAATTAGAAATAAAGATCTGTAAAAGTAATACAGCTATCTGTTAGTGTCATTTTGTGTTGTCTACATTATCTTCTTGCTGACTATTTCAGTACAATTTTATTATTATTTGTGAAATCAATTAAAAGGGCTATACACCATATGATGAAATAGCGGAAAAAAAAGAAAATTGTCGAAAACTGACATAGACTTGGTATCAATGAGTACAATGCATTGAAACTAACTACATGTAACTGAAGTACCACATAGTTTACAATTATATATTTGCAGTTTTTTCGTGTTTTACCATTAAAAAAGATTACTAGGTATGTATACCTAGTAGAATTCATTTGTATGCGTGATTGGCTTGTCGATGTCGATCTGATATTACCAAGTTAGGTATATAGCTTAGATATTCCAAAGGTTTAGAGTAAGCCTTCGTAGCACAGTAGATACAACATTGGACTGCAATTTTGGCTAATCCGGATCGAACATTTACATTTTGGTATTTTTTTTACAATTATGATATCAAAGAGTAAACATTTTATTAAATAATTGTCCTGAGATTTTTTACAGAAAAAACTGTTTTTTGGTGCCAATCTGGTGTATAGTCCATTTAACAATAGTTAACATTTATTTGTACAGGAAAGTAGACATTTTATCTGGTGGACGAGGCCGAATTGCCGGGGAAAGGAAGTGACAGTGTCGTGAGCCTGGCCCACCACTACTTTCAGCACTATGGTGTCGGTGAAAAACATGCTGAGGTATTTAGTGCTTCACCCATTTAAATTATCTATAGAATTTTGAATGGATTAAAGGTTCTAACAGCTTATGCAAACTTTATCCTTATTGCTGAGAAGAGATTATGAGAATCAATAGTGAATATAAAAGATGATGAAACTTAACATATATTACACCATGAAACACATTCTTACTCAGATTTTTTTTTCCATTTCACATTCGATGATTGATAACGATTGGATATTTGGATTCAACCATGGCTTATGAAATGTGTCCATCAATATAACATTGCTTTCTTCATGTACTGCATAAAGCTTTATGAACAAAACAATGACGTCATTACTCCTTGCGTGTTATACAATATTAACGTCAACGTCATAATGCTATGCAACTTCTAATTCGCCTAAAAATGAATAAGTAACGTTCGTTGCAAAAACAATAACATTTTATGACAAGTTATTTGTCCAAAATAAAATCTCTGACTGACCTGTGGTAAATAGATTTCCGCCGCTGAAGAGCATTTGGTTTTATACTCATGACGTATAATTACAAATTTATTTAATCAGAATGTATATATGCAATTTCTTTATTTACATACTGTCTGCGAAGTATAAAGAAAAACATGTATCAATTTTGACTCCGAGAAGGCAATAATATCATAATACTTAACATTATCGTTTGATATTCCGAATCTTTTAAAAACTACGTTTGAATTTCAATGTTGTTCACTTTTGGTTAGCGTATGTGGCAGATGTTACAATGCGTGACATTTTGAGGGTTGACATTATTAAAGGTCATAGTAAATGTGTTACAAATAAAATGACTTTATTCCAAAGAAATGACGTTAACTATAAGTCAAGATGTTTGAGTCTTTATGATGTTTATCTCACAATAGAAAAACTGGTAGTCTAAATATTAAAGGGACTCACCTACGTTTTGACATTTCTTTTTATTTTTTTTGTCTTGGAACGAGCCAATTTATGTGGAAATGTATGGACACCAGTCATATGACACTGCTGACAAAAAAAGGATCGCATTTCCTTTACTGCTACTGCTACTGGTACTGCTACTACTGCTGCTACTGATGCTACTGCTGCTGCTGCTACTACTACTAACACCACCACCACTTTAAGACTCAATCAAAGGATACCATCAATCTTCTAATCGCTTACCTATCACCAAAATAGATGTGTTTTCGAACGATAACCGCAGTGTAATAATCATAATTTATAAACATGGGTTTCCTCCCTTTGGTGGTTTAAAAGTTTCATTGAACTCGCAGTTATAATAAATAAAAATATAGTATTTCAGCTTGTTAATGTTATGTTGAACCCATCTATATTATTATTTGATGGGAGGTCATCGGAACAATTACATCTTATACCAAATTAGGAATTCATCTGCAAAAAATGTTACCCACAAAAACAGTTGTAGCTATTTATATTAACAATAAGCCTAATTTGGGCATAATAAATGGTCTACAATATTACAGAATAAGAAAAATTGAAGAAATTTAATAAATATTTGCTCTTTTAAGTATATATAAAACACAATTTCTTTAAACAAATAGTCAAATGGTACACATGAACACTAGCAAAGGAACCCGACATGGGTGAACTTAGGTGGCTGCTGGCCCCACACCCTTTTGTTATCATTTGAAAGGTGTTTGTGTGCAAAACGACTTTTACCGAAATGTATATATTAAGAATTACGTGTTTTGGCCATCAAAGATTACAGAAAATGTCATTTTAGTTATGACAACTAAAACTCGCAATCTCGCTCAAATGCCCTACGAATTTTGTTAAATGATTTTTGGACTGTTAACGCTCAGGATCAGTGCGTATCGACAGTTCGATTGCCTAAAATGATTCCAGGGGTACCCGGCAGGCATCATTTTATACATTTATCAGAGCGTGGTATGGGTGGCGTAAACAATGGAAATGCGGATGTGTCAATTTCTTCTTCTTTGTGATGATTTTTTGTACTTTGCATGCCAGTTTGTGTTTCATTAGCTAAAAGAGGAAACGTTTCTTTCCGTTTAAAATAGTAGTCTAATTATGACAGTTCATGTTAGTGAAATATAATTTGTCTAAATTTGCCGTAGACGTACGAACAATTTAGTTTACGCACGGTCAAGTAAAATAATCGGATTGATTGACCGTCACGAGTATGGGCTAGTAAGAATGTTAACCCTTAACTACTTTCATGTCGTAGTATTTGGATCGAGGCCCCAAATTCCCATCCGTTGCTTCTGTGTCAAATAGAGGTGCACCCTTATCTTAATTCATGTCGTAGTATTTGGATCGTGGTATCCAATACCCATATGTTGCTTGTATGTTAAATAAAGGATCATCCTTATCCTGATTCATGTCGTAGTATTTGGATCGTGGTATCCAATACCCATATGTTGCTTGTATGTTAAATAAAGGATCATCCTTATCCTGATTCATGTCGTAGTATTTGGATCGTGGCCTTCAATACCCATCCGTTACTTGAATGTCAAATAGAGGTGCTGTCTTAAGTAGATTCATGTCGTAGTATTTGGATCGTGGTCGCCAATACCCATCCGTTACTTGAATGTCAAATAGAGGTGCTGTCTTAAGTAGATTCATGTCGTAGTATTTGGATCGTGGTCGCCAATACCCATCCGTTACTTGTATGTCAAATAGAGGTGCTGTCTTAAGCAGATTCATGTCGTAATATTTGGATCGTGGTCGCCAATACCCATCCGTTACTTGTATGTCAAATAGAGTTGCATTCTTAACTAGATTCATGTCGTAGTATTTGGATCGTGGTCGCCAATACCCATCCGTTACTTGTATGTCAAATAGAGGTGCTGTCTTAAGTAGATTCATGTCGTAATATTTGGTTCGTGGTCGCCAATACCCATCCGTTACTTGTATGTCAAATAGAGGTGCTGTCTTAAGTAGATTCATGTCGTAGTATTTGGATCGTGGTCGCCAATACCCATCCGTTACTTGTATGTCAAATAGAGGTGCTGTCTTAAGTAGATTCATGTCGTAATATTTGGATCGTGGTCGCCAATACCCATCCGTTACTTGAATGTCAAATAGAGGTGCTGTCTTAAGTAGATCCATGTCGTAGTATTTGGATCGTGGTCGCCAATACCCATCCGTTACTTGAATGTCAAATAGAGGTGCTGTCTTAAGTAGATTCATGTCGTAATATTTGGATCGTGGTCGCCAATACCCATCCGTTACTTGTATGTCAAATAGAGGTGCTGTCTTAAGTAGATTCATGTCGTAATATTTGGATCGTGGTCGCCAATACCCATCCGTTACTTGAATGTCAAATAGAGGTGCTGTCTTAAGTAGATTCATGTCGTAATATTTGGATCGTGGTCGCCAATACCCATCGTTACTTGAATGTCAAATAGAGGTGCTGTCTTAAGTAGATTCATGTCGTAATATTTGGATCGTGGTCGCCAATACCCATCCGTTACTTGTATGTCAAATAGAGGTGCTGTCTTAAGTAGATTCATGTCGTAATATTTGGATCGTGGTCGCCAATACCCATCCGTTACTTGTATGTCAAATAGAGGTGCTGTCTTAAGTAGATTCATGTCGTAGTATTTGGATCGTGGTCGCCAATACCCATCCGTTACTTGTATGTCAAATTGAGGTGCTGTCTTAAGTAGATTCATGTCGTAGTATTTGGATCGTGGCCTCCAATACCCATCCGTTACTTGTATGTCAAATAGAGGTGCTGTCTTAAGTAGATTCATGTCGTAGTATTTGGATCGTTTTCGCCAATACCCATCCGTTACTTGAATGTCAAATAGAGGTGCTGTCTTAAGTAGATTCATGTCGTAGTATTTGGATCGTGGCCTCCAATACCCATCCGTTACTTGTATGTCAAATAGAGTTGCATCCTTAACTAAATTCATGTCGTAGTATTTGGATCGTGGCCTCCAATACCCATCCGTTACTTGTATGTCAAATAGAGTTGCATCCTTAACTAAATTCATGTCGTAGTATTTGGATCGTGGCCTCCAATACCCATCCGTTACTTGTATGTCAAATAGAGGTGCACCCTTAACTAAATTCATATCATAGTATTTGGATCGTGGACTCCACAATACCCATCTGTTGCTTTTATGTCTAATAGAGGTGTATCCTTAACTAAATGCATGTCGGTGTATTTGGATCATGGTCTCCAATACCCATTCCGTTGATTGTATGTCAAATAGAAGTGCATATTTAACTACATTCATGGCGAAAGTTTTGATCAAAGGACCCAAATATATATCCGTTACTTCTTTGTCAAATACAGGTGCATCTTTAGCTACATTTATGACATAAGTGGTGATAGATCTGCAACACCCATCCGTTACTTCTTTGTCAAATACAGGTGCATCTTTAGCTACATTTATGACATAAGTGGTGATAGATCTTCAACACCCATCCGTTACTTCTTTGTCAAATACAGGTGCATCTTTAGCTACATTTATGACATAAGTGGTGATAGATCTGCAACACCCATCCGTTACTTCTTTGTCAAATACAGGTGCATCTTTAGCTACATTTATGACATAAGTGGTGATAGATCTTCAACACCCATCCGTTACTTCTTTGTCAAATACAGGTGCATCTTAGCTACATTTATGACATAAGTGGTGATAGATCTTCAACACCCATCCGTTACTTCTTTGTCAAATACAGGTGCATCTTAGCTACATTTATGACATAAGTGGTGATAGATCTTCAACACCCATCCGTTACTTCTATGTCAAATACAGGTGCATCTTAGCTACATTTATGACATAAGTGGTGATAGATCTTCAACACCCATCCGTTACTTCTTTGTCAAATACAGGTGCATCTTAGCTACATTTATGACATAAGTTGTGATAGATCTTCAACACCCATCCTTTACTTCTTTGTCAAATACAGGTGCATCTTAGCTACATTTATGACATAAGTGGTGATAGATCTTCAACACCCATCCGTTACTTCTATGTCAAATACAGGTGCATCTTTAGCTACATTTATGACATAAGTGGTGATAGATCTTCAACACCCATCCGTTACTTCTTTGTCAAATACAGGTGCATCTTAGCTACATTTATGACATAAGTGGTGATAGATCTTCAACACCCATCCGTTACTTCTATGTCAAATACAGGTGCATCTTAGCTACATTTATGACATAAGTGGTGATAGATCTTCAACACCCATCCGTTACTTCTATGTCAAATACAGGTGCATCTTAGCTACATTTATGACATAAGTGGTGATAGATCTTCAACACCCATCCGTTACTTCTTTGTCAAATACAGGTGCATCTTAGCTACATTTATGACATAAGTGGTGATAGATCTTCAACACCCATCCGTTACTTCTATGTCAAATACAGGTGCATCTTAGCTACATTTATGACATAAGTGGTGATATATCTGCAACACCCATCCGTTACTTCTATGTCAAATACAGGTGCATCTTTAGCTACATTTATGACATAAGTGGTGATAGATCTTCAACACCCATCCGTTACTTCTATGTCAAATAGAGGTGCTGTCTTAGCTACATATATGACATAAGTGGTGATAGATCTTCAACACCCATCCGTTACTTCTATGTCAAATACAGGTGCATCTTAGCTACATTTATGACATAAGTGGTGACAGATCTGCAACACCCATCCGTTACTTCTATGTCAAATACAGGTGCATCTTGAGCTACATTTATGACATAAGTGGTGATATATCTGCAACACCCATTCGTTACTTCTATGTCAAATACCGGTGCCTTTTAGCTACATTTCTGACATAAGCGGTGATAGATCTGCAACACCCATCCGTTACTTTTATGTCAAATAGAGGTGCATCTTGAGCTACATTTATGACATAATTGGTGATAGATCTGCAACACCCATCCGTTACTTCTATATCAAATACAGGTCCATCTTAGCTACATTTATGACATAAGTGGTGATAGATCTTCAACACCCATCCGTTACTTCTATGTCAAATACAGGTGCATCTTAGCTACATTTATGACATAAGTGGTGATAGATCTTCAACACCCATCCGTTACTTCTATGTCAAATACAGGTGCATCTTAGCTACATTTATGACATAAGTGGTGATAGATCTTCAACACCCATCCGTTACTTTTATGTCAAATACAGGTGCATCTTAGCTACATTTATGACATAAGTGGTGACAGATCTGCAACACCCATCCGTTACTTCTATGTCAAATACAGGTGCATCTTGAGCTATATTTATGACATAAGTGGTGATATATCTGCAACACCCATTCGTTACTTCTATGTCAAATACCGGTGCCTTTTAGCTACATTTCTGACATAAGCGGTGATAGATCTGCAACACCCATCCGTTACTTTTATGTCAAATAGAGGTGCATCTTGAGCTACATTTATGACATAGGTGGTGATAGATCTGCAACACCCATCCGTTACTTCTATATCAAATACAGGTGCATCTTAGCTACATTTATGACATAAGTGGTGATAGATCTGCAACACCCATCCGTTACTTTTATGTCAAATAGAGGTGTATCTTAGCTACATTTATGACATAAGTGGTGATAGATCTGCAACACCAATCCGTTACTTTTATGTCAAATAGAGGTGCATCTTTAGCTACATTTATGACATAAGTGGTGTTAGATCTGCAACACCCATCCGTTACTTCTATGTCAAATACAGGTGCATCTTCAGCTACATTTATGACATAAGTGGTGATAGATCTGCAACACCCATCCGTTACTTCTATGTCAAATACAGGTGCATCTTAGCTACATTTATGACATAAGTGGTGATAGATCTGCAACACCCATCCGTTACTTCTATGTCAAATACAGGTGCATCTTAGCTACATTTATGACATAAGTGGTGATAGATCTGCAACACCCATCCGTTACTTCTATGTCAAATACAGGTGAATCTTAGCTACATTTATGACATAAGTGGTGATAGATCTGCAACACCCATCCGTTACTTCTATGTCAAATACAGGTGCATCTTGAGCTACATTTATGACATAAGTAGTGATAGATCTGCAACACCCATCCGTTACTTCTATGTCAAATACAGGTGCATCTTAGCTACATTTATGACATAAGTAGTGATAGATCTGCAACACCCATCCGTTACTTCTATGTCAAATACAGGTGCATCTTGAGCTACATTTATGACATAAGTGGTGATAGATCTTCAACACCCATCCGTTACTTCTATGTCAAATACAGGTGCATCTTAGCTACATTTATGACATAAGTAGTGATAGATCTGCAACACCCATCCGTTACTTCTATGTCAAATACAGGTGCATCTTAGCTACATTTATGACATAAGTGGTGTTAGATCTGCAACACCCATCCGTTACTTCTATGTCAAATACAGGTGCACCTTAGCTACATTTATGACATAAGTAGTGATAGATCTGCAACACCCATCCGTTACTTCTATGTCAGATACAGGTGCATCTTGAGCTACATTTATGACATAAGTGGTGTTAGATCTGCAACACCCATCCGTTACTTCTATGTCAAATACAGGTGCATCTTGAGCTACATTTATGACATAAGTGGTGTTAGATCTGCAACACCCATCCGTTACTTCTATGTCAAATACAGGTGCATCTTAGCTACATTTATGACATAAGTGGTGATAGATCTGCAACACCCATCCGTTACTTCTATGTCAAATACAGGTGCATCTTGAGCTACATTTATGACATAAGTAGTGATAGATCTGCAACACCCATCCGTTACTTCTATGTCAAATACAGGTGCATCTTAGCTACATTTATGACATAAGTGGTGATAGATCTTCAACACCCATCCGTTACTTCTTTGTCAAATACAGGTGCATCTTAGCTACATTTATGACATAAGTGGTGATAGATCTTCAACACCCATCCGTTACTTCTATGTCAAATACAGGTGCATCTTGAGCTACATTTATGACATAAGTGGTGATATATCTGCAACACCCATCCGTTACTTCTATGTCAAATACAGGTGCATCTTGAGCTACATTTATGACATAAGTGGTGTTAGATCTGCAACACCCATCCGTTACTTCTATGTCAAATAGAGGTGCATCTTGAGCTGCATTTATGACATAATTGGTGATAGATCTGCAACACCCATCCGTTACTTCTATATCAAATACAGGTGCATCTTAGCTACATTTATGACATAAGTGGTGATAGATCTTCAACACCCATCCGTTACTTCTATGTCAAATACAGGTGCATCTTAGCTACATTTATGACATAAGCGGTGATAGATCTTCAACACCCATCCGTTACTTCTATGTCAAATACAGGTGCATCTTAGCTACATTTATGACATAAGTGGTGATAGATCTTCAACACCCATCCGTTACTTTTATGTCAAATACAGGTGCATCTTAGCTACATTTATGACATAAGTGGTGACAGATCTGCAACACCCATCCGTTACTTCTATGTCAAATACAGGTGCATCTTGAGCTACATTTATGACATAAGTGGTGATATATCTGCAACACCCATTCGTTACTTCTATGTCAAATACCGCTGCCTTTTAGCTACATTTCTGACATAAGCGGTGATAGATCTGCAACACCCATCCGTTACTTTTATGTCAAATAGAGGTGCATCTTGAGCTACATTTATGACATAAGTGGTGATAGATCTGCAACACCCATCCGTTACTTCTATATCAAATACAGGTGCATCTTAGCTACATTTATGACATAAGTGGTGATAGATCTGCAACACCCATCCGTTACTTTTATGTCAAATAGAGGTGCATCTTAGCTACATTTATGACATAAGTGGTGATAGATCTGCAACACCCATCCGTTACTTTTATGTCAAATAGAGGTGCATCTTTAGCTACATTTATGACATAAGTGGTGTTAGATCTGCAACACCCATCCGTTACTTCTATGTCAAATACAGGTGCATCTTGAGCTACATTTATGACATAAGTGGTGATAGATCTGCAACACCCATCCGTTACTTTTATGTCAAATACAGGTGCATCTTTAGCTACATTTATGACATAAGTGGTGTTTGATCTGCAACACCCATCCGTTACTTCTATGTCAAATACAGGTGCATCTTGAGCTACATTTATGACATAAGTGGTGATAGATCTGCAACACCCATCCGTTACTTCTATGTCAAATACAGGTGCATCTTAGCTACATTTATGACATAAGTGGTGATAGATCTGCAACACCCATCCGTTACTTCTATGTCAAATACAGGTGCATCTTAGCTACATTTATGACATAAGTGGTGATAGATCTGCAACACCCATCCGTTACTTCTATGTCAAATACAGGTGCATCTTAGCTACATTTATGACATAATTGGTGATAGATCTGCAACACCCATCCGTTACTTCTATGTCAAATACAGGTGCATCTTAGCTACATTTATGACATAAGTGGTGATAGATCTTCAACACCCATCCGTTACTTCTTTGTCAAATACAGGTGCATCTTAGCTACATTTATGACATAAGTGGTGATAGATCTTCAACACCCATCCGTTACTTCTATGTCAAATACAGGTGCATCTTAGCTACATTTATGACATAAGTGGTGATATATCTGCAACACCCATCCGTTACTTCTTTGTCAAATACAGGTGCATCTTAGCTACATTTATGACATAAGTGGTGATAGATCTTCAACACCCATCCGTTACTTCTATGTCAAATACAGGTGCATCTTAGCTACATTTATGACATAAGTGGTGATATATCTGCAACACCCATCCGTTACTTCTATGTCAAATACAGGTGCATCTTTAGCTACATTTATGACATAAGTGGTGATAGATCTTCAACACCCATCCGTTACTTCTATGTCAAATACAGGTGCATCTTAGCTACATTTATGACATAATTGGTGATAGATCTGCAACACCCATCCGTTACTTCTATGTCAAATACAGGTGCATCTTAGCTACATTTATGACATAAGTGGTGATAGATCTTCAACACCCATCCGTTACTTCTTTGTCAAATACAGGTGCATCTTAGCTACATTTATGACATAAGTGGTGATAGATCTTCAACACCCATCCGTTACTTCTATGTCAAATACAGGTGCATCTTAGCTACATTTATGACATAAGTGGTGATATATCTGCAACACCCATCCGTTACTTCTTTGTCAAATACAGGTGCATCTTAGCTACATTTATGACATAAGTGGTGATAGATCTTCAACACCCATCCGTTACTTCTATGTCAAATACAGGTGCATCTTAGCTACATTTATGACATAAGTGGTGATATATCTGCAACACCCATCCGTTACTTCTATGTCAAATACAGGTGCATCTTTAGCTACATTTATGACATAAGTGGTGATAGATCTTCAACACCCATCCGTTACTTCTATGTCAAATACAGGTGCATCTTAGCTACATTTATGACATAAGTGGTGATAGATCTTCAACACCCATCCGTTACTTTTATGTCAAATAGAGGTGCATCTTTAGCTACATTTATGACATAAGTGGTGTTAGATCTGCAACACCCATCCGTTACTTCTTTGTCAAATACAGGTGCATCTTAGCTACATTTATGACATAAGTGGTGATAGATCTTCAACACCCATCCGTTACTTCTATGTCAAATACAGGTGCATCTTAGCTACATTTATGACATAAGTGGTGATAGATCTTCAACACCCATCCGTTACTTCTATGTCAAATACAGGTGCATCTTAGCTACATTTATGACATAAGTGGTGATAGATCTTCAACACCCATCCGTTACTTCTTTGTCAAATACAGGTGCATCTTAGCTACATTTATGACATAAGTGGTGATAGATCTTCAACACCCATCCGTTACTTCTATGTCAAATACAGGTGCATCTTAGCTACATTTATGACATAAGTGGTGATATATCTGCAACACCCATCCGTTACTTCTATGTCAAATACAGGTGCATCTTTAGCTACATTTATGACATAAGTGGTGATAGATCTTCAACACCCATCCGTTACTTCTATGTCAAATAGAGGTGCTGTCTTAGCTACATATATGACATAAGTGGTGATAGATCTTCAACACCCATCCGTTACTTCTATGTCAAATACAGGTGCATCTTAGCTACATTTATGACATAAGTGGTGACAGATCTGCAACACCCATCCGTTACTTCTATGTCAAATACAGGTGCATCTTGAGCTACATTTATGACATAAGTGGTGATATATCTGCAACACCCATTCGTTACTTCTATGTCAAATACCGGTGCCTTTTAGCTACATTTCTGACATAAGCGGTGATAGATCTGCAACACCCATCCGTTACTTTTATGTCAAATAGAGGTGCATCTTGAGCTACATTTATGACATAATTGGTGATAGATCTGCAACACCCATCCGTTACTTCTATATCAAATACAGGTCCATCTTAGCTACATTTATGACATAAGTGGTGATAGATCTTCAACACCCATCCGTTACTTCTATGTCAAATACAGGTGCATCTTAGCTACATTTATGACATAAGTGGTGATAGATCTTCAACACCCATCCGTTACTTCTATGTCAAATACAGGTGCATCTTAGCTACATTTATGACATAAGTGGTGATAGATCTTCAACACCCATCCGTTACTTTTATGTCAAATACAGGTGCATCTTAGCTACATTTATGACATAAGTGGTGACAGATCTGCAACACCCATCCGTTACTTCTATGTCAAATACAGGTGCATCTTGAGCTATATTTATGACATAAGTGGTGATATATCTGCAACACCCATTCGTTACTTCTATGTCAAATACCGGTGCCTTTTAGCTACATTTCTGACATAAGCGGTGATAGATCTGCAACACCCATCCGTTACTTTTATGTCAAATAGAGGTGCATCTTGAGCTACATTTATGACATAGGTGGTGATAGATCTGCAACACCCATCCGTTACTTCTATATCAAATACAGGTGCATCTTAGCTACATTTATGACATAAGTGGTGATAGATCTGCAACACCCATCCGTTACTTTTATGTCAAATAGAGGTGCATCTTAGCTACATTTATGACATAAGTGGTGATAGATCTGCAACACCAATCCGTTACTTTTATGTCAAATAGAGGTGCATCTTTAGCTACATTTATGACATAAGTGGTGTTAGATCTGCAACACCCATCCGTTACTTCTATGTCAAATACAGGTGCATCTTCAGCTACATTTATGACATAAGTGGTGATAGATCTGCAACACCCATCCGTTACTTCTATGTCAAATACAGGTGCATCTTAGCTACATTTATGACATAAGTGGTGATAGATCTGCAACACCCATCCGTTACTTCTATGTCAAATACAGGTGCATCTTAGCTACATTTATGACATAAGTGGTGATAGATCTGCAACACCCATCCGTTACTTCTATGTCAAATACAGGTGAATCTTAGCTACATTTATGACATAAGTGGTGATAGATCTGCAACACCCATCCGTTACTTCTATGTCAAATACAGGTGCATCTTGAGCTACATTTATGACATAAGTAGTGATAGATCTGCAACACCCATCCGTTACTTCTATGTCAAATACAGGTGCATCTTAGCTACATTTATGACATAAGTAGTGATAGATCTGCAACACCCATCCGTTACTTCTATGTCAAATACAGGTGCATCTTGAGCTACATTTATGACATAAGTGGTGATAGATCTTCAACACCCATCCGTTACTTCTATGTCAAATACAGGTGCATCTTAGCTACATTTATGACATAAGTAGTGATAGATCTGCAACACCCATCCGTTACTTCTATGTCAAATACAGGTGCATCTTAGCTACATTTATGACATAAGTGGTGTTAGATCTGCAACACCCATCCGTTACTTCTGTGTCAAATACAGGTGCACCTTAGCTACATTTATGACATAAGTGGTGATAGATCTGCAACACCCATCCGTTACTTCTATGTCAAATACAGGTGCATCTTGAGCTACATTTATGACATAAGTGGTGTTAGATCTGCAACACCCATCCGTTACTTCTATGTCAAATACAGGTGCATCTTGAGCTACATTTATGACATAAGTGGTGTTAGATCTGCAACACCCATCCGTTACTTCTATGTCAAATACAGGTGCATCTTAGCTACATTTATGACATAAGTGGTGATAGATCTGCAACACCCATCCGTTACTTCTATGTCAAATACAGGTGCATCTTGAGCTACATTTATGACATAAGTAGTGATAGATCTGCAACACCCATCCGTTACTTCTATGTCAAATACAGGTGCATCTTAGCTACATTTATGACATAAGTGGTGATAGATCTTCAACACCCATCCGTTACTTCTTTGTCAAATACAGGTGCATCTTAGCTACATTTATGACATAAGTGGTGATAGATCTTCAACACCCATCCGTTACTTCTATGTCAAATACAGGTGCATCTTGAGCTACATTTATGACATAAGTGGTGATATATCTGCAACACCCATCCGTTACTTCTATGTCAAATACAGGTGCATCTTGAGCTACATTTATGACATAAGTGGTGTTAGATCTGCAACACCCATCCGTTACTTCTATGTCAAATAGAGGTGCATCTTGAGCTGCATTTATGACATAATTGGTGATAGATCTGCAACACCCATCCGTTACTTCTATATCAAATACAGGTGCATCTTAGCTACATTTATGACATAAGTGGTGATAGATCTTCAACACCCATCCGTTACTTCTATGTCAAATACAGGTGCATCTTAGCTACATTTATGACATAAGCGGTGATAGATCTTCAACACCCATCCGTTACTTCTATGTCAAATACAGGTGCATCTTAGCTACATTTATGACATAAGTGGTGATAGATCTTCAACACCCATCCGTTACTTTTATGTCAAATACAGGTGCATCTTAGCTACATTTATGACATAAGTGGTGACAGATCTGCAACACCCATCCGTTACTTCTATGTCAAATACAGGTGCATCTTGAGCTACATTTATGACATAAGTGGTGATATATCTGCAACACCCATTCGTTACTTCTATGTCAAATACCGCTGCCTTTTAGCTACATTTCTGACATAAGCGGTGATAGATCTGCAACACCCATCCGTTACTTTTATGTCAAATAGAGGTGCATCTTGAGCTACATTTATGACATAAGTGGTGATAGATCTGCAACACCCATCCGTTACTTCTATATCAAATACAGGTGCATCTTAGCTACATTTATGACATAAGTGGTGATAGATCTGCAACACCCATCCGTTACTTTTATGTCAAATAGAGGTGCATCTTAGCTACATTTATGACATAAGTGGTGATAGATCTGCAACACCCATCCGTTACTTTTATGTCAAATAGAGGTGCATCTTTAGCTACATTTATGACATAAGTGGTGTTAGATCTGCAACACCCATCCGTTACTTCTATGTCAAATACAGGTGCATCTTGAGCTACATTTATGACATAAGTGGTGATAGATCTGCAACACCCATCCGTTACTTTTATGTCAAATACAGGTGCATCTTTAGCTACATTTATGACATAAGTGGTGTTTGATCTGCAACACCCATCCGTTACTTCTATGTCAAATACAGGTGCATCTTGAGCTACATTTATGACATAAGTGGTGATAGATCTGCAACACCCATCCGTTACTTCTATATCAAATACAGGTGCATCTTAGCTACATTTATGACATAAGTGGTGATAGATCTTCAACACCCATCCGTTACTTCTATGTCAAATACAGGTGCATCTTAGCTACATTTATGACATAAGTGGTGATAGATCTGCAACACCCATCCGTTACTTCTATGTCAAATACAGGTGCATCTTAGCTACATTTATGACATAATTGGTGATAGATCTGCAACACCCATCCGTTACTTCTATGTCAAATACAGGTGCATCTTAGCTACATTTATGACATAAGTGGTGATAGATCTTCAACACCCATCCGTTACTTCTTTGTCAAATACAGGTGCATCTTAGCTACATTTATGACATAAGTGGTGATAGATCTTCAACACCCATCCGTTACTTCTATGTCAAATACAGGTGCATCTTAGCTACATTTATGACATAAGTGGTGATATATCTGCAACACCCATCCGTTACTTCTTTGTCAAATACAGGTGCATCTTAGCTACATTTATGACATAAGTGGTGATAGATCTTCAACACCCATCCGTTACTTCTATGTCAAATACAGGTGCATCTTAGCTACATTTATGACATAAGTGGTGATATATCTGCAACACCCATCCGTTACTTCTATGTCAAATACAGGTGCATCTTTAGCTACATTTATGACATAAGTGGTGATAGATCTTCAACACCCATCCGTTACTTCTATGTCAAATACAGGTGCATCTTAGCTACATTTATGACATAATTGGTGATAGATCTGCAACACCCATCCGTTACTTCTATGTCAAATACAGGTGCATCTTAGCTACATTTATGACATAAGTGGTGATAGATCTTCAACACCCATCCGTTACTTCTTTGTCAAATACAGGTGCATCTTAGCTACATTTATGACATAAGTGGTGATAGATCTTCAACACCCATCCGTTACTTCTATGTCAAATACAGGTGCATCTTAGCTACATTTATGACATAAGTGGTGATATATCTGCAACACCCATCCGTTACTTCTTTGTCAAATACAGGTGCATCTTAGCTACATTTATGACATAAGTGGTGATAGATCTTCAACACCCATCCGTTACTTCTATGTCAAATACAGGTGCATCTTAGCTACATTTATGACATAAGTGGTGATATATCTGCAACACCCATCCGTTACTTCTATGTCAAATACAGGTGCATCTTTAGCTACATTTATGACATAAGTGGTGATAGATCTTCAACACCCATCCGTTACTTCTATGTCAAATACAGGTGCATCTTAGCTACATATATGACATAAGTGGTGATAGATCTTCAACACCCATCCGTTACTTCTATGTCAAATACAGGTGCATCTTAGCTACATTTATGACATAAGTGGTGATATATCTGCAACACCCATCCGTTACTTCTATGTCAAATACAGGTGCATCTTAGCTACATTTATGACATAAGTAGTGATAGATCTGCAACACCCATCCGTTACTTTTATGTCAAATAGAGGTGCAATTTTAACTCAATGATGTCGTTATTTTTGGATCATAGGTCTCCAAAACCTATCCGTTACTTATATGTCAGATAGAGGCGCTCCTTAATCTACATTCATCAGGTATTTCTTTGGTTCAAACATCTCATAAACCTATACTAATACATATAACTATATCCATGGCGTACTATGATAGTCAAAGGTCTCCAAAACCCATCATTACAACTATGTCAAACATAGGACCATCTTTAACTACATTCATAACAAACCATTTTGGTCGGAGGTCTCCAAATTCATCCATTATCATTATGTCAGAAACACAACCTTACTGGTACGTCAATGGTTTAGATGGAATCAATATTATAGTTGTATCTAAATCTATCCGTACAACCAATTCTTCTCGTACTCGTGTGTTAGATATTATCTTATCTCATTATAATAAACTTTTCTCCCACCTCAGATAAGTAGATCCAATAATTTAACCATGCTAGATATTCTTATCTTGCCCACAGGCGAAGATAAAATGCCCGGATGGAACTCCTTTTTCATGGTCAACACATTGTAATTACCTCTCTTGTTGAAGACTGTCGTCTGTAATATTTAGAACGCTTATTAATTATTTCTCGCTTCAAATGCCACCATAAAACACATTCACGCACCATTCAAGAAATAATGCTTCATTCTCCATAGAACTATTTAAAGAACGATCAGACCATTTACATACTCTGAATCACTGCGCGAATATCCATGACCACCACGAATTATCGCATATCCGTACGCAATTATTTTCACTAAGCACAAAAAAGTTCCAACAAAAAAATACATTTTTACTTAATTTTGTTTAACTGAGGTGGGAGAAAAAGCATCTACCATAGCGGCTCGTGTAAGATAGGTTCATCCCGACCCTCGCGCAGGGTGTTTTGCGGAAACTCGGTAAACCTCGTTTCCACAAAACACCCTACGCTCGGGTCGGAATGAACCTATCTTACACTCTCGGCCATGGAAGATACTTATATTCTTATCATTTTGTCCTTACATGCAGTATAGCCAATACTGTTATTACTCTTATGTAAGATATTATCTTATCCTATATTTAACTTATCTTATCATTTTGTCCTTACATGCAGTATAGACAATACTTCTAGTACTCTGATGTTAAATATTATCTTATCTTATCTTATCATTTTTTTCCTTACATGCAGTATACCCAATACTGCTATTACTCTTATGTAAGATATTATCGTATCTTATGTTTAACTTATCTTATCATTTTCTCCTTACATGCAGTATACCCAATACTGCTATTACTCTTATGTAAGATATTATCGTATCTTATGCTTAACTTATCTTATCATTTTCTCCTTACATGCAGTATACCCAATACTGCTATTACTCTTATGTAAGATATTATCGTATCTTATGTTTAACTTATCTTATCATTTTCTCCTTACATGCAGTATAGCCAATACTTCTAGTACTCTGATATTAGATATTATCTTATCTTACCATTTTGTCCTTAAATGCAGTATAGCGAATACTGCTATTACTCTTATGTAAGATAATATCTTATCTTTTATTTAACTTATCTTATCCTATCAAGAGGTATAGCCAATACTTCTCGTATTCTGATGTTACCACTTATGTTGTCTTTAACTTATCTTATCATGTTTTCCTCACATGTTGTATGCCAATATTTCTAGTATTTTATGTAAGATGTTATATTATATAATGTTTTACTTATCTTATCATGTTGTACTCACTTCCGATATATACCTTCCCGACCATGGTATTTTTTTATTTCGTCATCCAGGTCGATGCTGCCTGCATCCATTTCCGGGAGCCGCTCCATCCCTGAGGCGTCATAGGAAACTGCCAGGTAATCCTACGATATACGTAAAGTTAGCGCTTCAAATATGGTTCATTTATAAACAAATGTAATAGTTTGCTCCAACTGACAGGGGGAAGCAGTCACAAGTTCCTGGTAGAACATTCCGTTTTTAGCAAAGTCTTTCGACGATAATGTTATATAAAATTGTACTATTAAAATCGAGTACATCTAAACTGCTTCGCATAATGTAAAATTGTGCTCTTAAAATCGAGTACATCTAAACTGCTTTACACATCACAAAAGGTATTTTGATACTAAAAATACTTTTCCAAGGGATATTGCGACAGGACGCTTTTCTGACGTCCTGTATAACGTCGAGTTCCGTGTGTTAACGCGTATCAGTCGACACCACATTGCAGTCGATACGGATGCATAGTGATACATAAAACAAGACGTGGTATAGGTTGTATCGTAATATTCCAGCGCTTTTAGGTTCAACCAACGAAATTTCACTTAGATTTTACATATTTACCGAAATTTCATATCCGGATATGATTTAGAGTTTACATATTCACCGGAATTTAATATCCGGATATGACGTCAAATATCAGTCGCATTAATGATTAAGAGCATTTTCTTGAATGTAAACATTAATCAGCAATTGAATACATATAAACAGTTAGTTCCTGAAAAAGTAAATGTTTCTGAGTTGTAAGTTTATATTTAAAAATAACTTGAATTAACATCAGTCAAAAAATGTAGCACTCAACACATTCTACTATCAGTGTGTGTATACCACGTGACAAATTACGTCATATATGCTACGTCGAAAGGCAACATTTTGCTTCAAATGAAAACTTAAATCAAAGATTTTTTTCTCTTACTCCACCATTTTAAATAAAACAAAAGGCAGTCTGCCGCTTTAAGAGCCCCGCCTTGGTTTTATTACCTAAGTTTAATATGGTGATTGTTTTTACATTGCTCCGTCAGACGGCCGTATGGTGAAACGGTTTGTCGAAGTGTTTTAAGAAACTAAACTCTTAATCAAACTCTGGTAAATACCCTAAGGCGGGGTTCAGTAAGCGGTTGGCACGTGCTAAGTTTCATTTTAAATGGTGAAGGAATATTGAAGTTATCTTTGTTAAAAGTTTTCATTCGAAGCAAAATATTGCCTTCTGACGAAGCATTTATGACGCAATTGATCACGTGGTATACACATACTGACTATGCTATGCTATACGGTTTGGGAAAAGACAGTAACGTGATACGGATCTTTCAATACGATTTGCTGCTCTTTACTGTTGGATATGTAAAGGGAAATTGATAGGCATATTATAAAATGCAGTACCATGAGTAAGATCATACCTCTATTTTTTCATCCATATCACTAATGTCCGACGGAATTCTTCTACGTGACGTCATATCCGGTGAATTATCCGTCCAATTCGCTATGTTAACGTGTTAATATTTTTTCTTTGATTTTCAACGACACCAATCCAAACCACTATTCATTACTATTTACTTCATAAATAATTGATATCATATCTTATGGATTTTCGACTAAAGGTTACACTATCAATTCTATTACATCGGTTTACGCTTCATATCCATCGAAAAAACCAATGCACTATGTATTATCGCAACCATTCTAAGTCAGATCTGATCAAAATAAACCCCAAAGACTAAGTATCTTCGCATATCCTGTATAGACGTGGTTTCCGGAAGTTCAGTTATTCATCTATTCCTCTAGAATTCCGGTTAAGGCGCGGCATCAATATTTAAATCCTTGCCATGGATAGAGAAAACACAGAAAAATATTTTGACGTATTGATATCGTAATTGTCTTCAACGATGATACAGAATTAGGCCTATCCACAAACAATGTTCCTTAAGGGTAATACTTTATTAATCTGCACAAGACTTTTAGTCCGTTCAATATCTAAAATCAATATTTGTGCAACGTTTTCACATCGGCGCCAGTTCACATAATATGCCTTTTAATATGTCTTAAATACCCAAACAAAACATAAACGTTGATAAATGATTGTACTTTTATCACCAAATGTATATTAACTACAAATAGAACCTAAACCATTCATGTCAGTTTCGTGTTAAAATAGGCAGACATACTGTGTCAATATTCATTCTGTTTGACAAATGAACAGTTTATTTGTATCTTGGGTACTTAAAATTACTAGTTTTACATCTTCAAAGACCGCCGTATACAATAAGGCGATTTGATTACAATTGGGTTTAAATAATTCAATCACAATCATATCTTTACATTAAATATATGAAGAAAAGCAATTTGATCAATTCATGAGCTTTATACAAATAGGCTGCTCTTTATATCTAGTGAAGAAAATTAATGAAATACCAAAGTCTCTTTTTATTACAGGGGCTAGTTCACGCTTTCATGAAGTGTCAAAAACCTAAAAATATGTTCGTGTGAAACGTAAACAAACTGTTTGTTTATTTGAATAATAAAACATCGTCAAAAGTTTTACATAGAGCTCTACTGATAATAAAAATTTCATAATATGGCAGGAAATGCTTTATTTTGTAGAAAAGCTTTAGTAACGCTATTAAAAAATGGGCGACTTAAAGCTGCACTCTCACAGATGGACCGTTCTGACAGCATCTTTTATAGTTTGTCTTGGTATGACCCATTTTGTGCGTTCATGTCTGGAAACCAGTGATATAAGACAAGCTGACATTAGATCGCAGTTTCAATGTCCGTACATAAATGTTAATGACTTAAAACGTTACTAACACTTTTTAGAAAAAATAAAATTTCATCAGTTTTTCTAACAATGGAGATCTGTTCTATTGTGAGTTATCTTATATCAAAGAACTTCAGGTATTGAGGCCAAAATTAACCAATTCTGAGACCAAATAAAATAAAAATAAATATTTCCCCATTTTTCCTTCTGTGAGAGTGCAGCTTTAAGGCGTCTGTTCACACGAGTGCCCGCCAGTCGCTGTTTAGTATTTGTCTAAGTAATAACTCAATGCGAACAAATACTTGTTGCCAACATAAGATCTTTAAACAAGTGCCTTTAATACCATTTAAAAAGTTTAATAGGATTTTTAGAATTTGCACAAAACATGTTAAACATATTAAAAACATTAATTGACAAACCGCTCACAATATGGACGTAAAGACGACATATCTTAAGGGCAACACTATTTATAGTAAAAGTAGTGTGTCTTTAAGATATAAGTTCAGAATGTGTATCGTGTATATCTTATCACATAATTGAAACACCTGGTACATGAACATATTATAAATATGATCTCATTTTTACTAAAAAAGTAAATAAAATATAATGATTCGAATCCCGTTGGCTCGAACTACCAAGGACGGGCGAGAATAATTCGAGCATCAAAAAAATCGAGCCAAGCGAGAATGCTTACGATCAGTATAATTAAATCGGTCATTAACATTCAGTTCGAGCCAACGAGTAATTCGAGCCAAGCGAGTTCGAGCAAACGGGGTTGGACTGTATATTTACACATCATACCGAGTGATTTTAAAACTCTTTTTTTTCTTTTAAAGATACAAATCACATTGATGTCACGAACACAGCACAACTAGTTCACTCATTAAATGGTGCAAAATTATGGTAATGAAGAAAGTTAAAATCTTATAAAATATTCAACAGTAACTTTAAATATAATACATCCAATTTATTTTTGAATTATTAAACTTCCTTAGGTTGCAAACTCTATTGATTTAGCTCGATTTTGATTACGACAAACTATATATTCAAAAGGCCAACTGCAGCATGTTTATTTTGCAACAAAAGCTTTTAATCCGATTATTACAATATTTTATCCGTGTATAAAGACCACAATATTAAACTTCTACTGGCTTTGTTAACACGTGGAATGATGTAGAACTTACAAAAGTTGTATAAATGTAACACATTTTATTCATTTAAAACAGGCATTTCGCAGTTTCGAAACAACACTGGTTATTAGTATGAACAATGGATTACTGATAGAAGGTAGTTTTGAATGTATTTATACTCGCACTCGCACTCGTGCAAGAGATTGTTAGTCATATTAGGATATTTAAGCATAGCGCATAGATAAAATGTGACGTTGGTTAAAGCTACCCTGGTTCTTTTACGTGCACCAGTGTATAGCATTGTCTCACGGGACCCTATTTAAACGTCACTCTCGGAAGACGATTAGTATTGTAGTGGTGTTGCGGAGAATCGAATCTAGATTGACATTCAAGTGTGATACCGGGGGGGGGGGGCGAGTATACGTTAGAGGCGGCCACTAGACCACAGGTCCGCCACTGGTACAACTGGTAAAATGATGCACCATATTAATGTATTTTCAAATAAATCGCTTGAACCACATCAATTAGAGAATTCCATGCCCTCTACTTTGACTATTAGTGCATGTGACTAAGTCGATTCATATTTTGAGCCTTGACGTGTTATTTGTCATTAAATGAATTTTGTAAATAAAATATCCGAAAGTTTACAATTTTAAGCATTTTTAGTGTTTGGCATTATATTTTGCTCATTCTGATGTCATTTTTTGGTCAAATTCACATCAGCATTCTTCGTTGTACATTTAAACCTGCTTCATCAGTTGATTTAAACAGAGGCTGTCCAGTAGACAAAGTACAATTTCGAACACTAAGCCGTTGCGTTAATATAAGGTCATTTGCTGTGCCGGACACGACCACGTTGACAGTGATAAATGCTACAAGCGAAAATGGCATAAAACGTCAGCAAGTTTCAAAATTGGACAAAATTTGAAGAAATTTAAAATAAAAAAATAAAAAAAGTTCCAATAATCACAGTGCGTTTTAAACAATTGTAATTTTATCACAAATTTTATCGATCATAAACTGTATATCCATTTAAATTTGTCGTCTATGTTTTCATCTTGATTGAAGACATGATTATGTTTTAGAAAGAAATGCCTTTAACCTGAAATTGATAGCATATTTTAGTTTTTAATTATAGTTTAATTGTTATAGCTTTTGGAATACTACATTTAACCGATTTATCAAACTTAGTAGGTTTAAGCCTGCTTGTAAAGTATTGAATCAATCAATCAATTGAAGATTGGAATGAAATTACATGTAAATAAAATATAGCTTGGATTAAGGCTGTCAATAGAAGCGTTGACCACCATGGGCGTACCTAGACGTACTCCAGTACTCCCGGCCGTACAAATCAATTTTGGTTACCACAAATTGGCTGATGCCTCAATCCCGACATTAGGAATGGAAATTAAGGGGTATAAGGTTCACGTTTTTACGTTGCATAATTAATTGTTGATTTATGGATGGAATTATGAACAATGACTTTGCTCATGGTGCATCTATTGTCAAAATTAACATTTATTTTTCAGAATTTAAGTCACAGTGCTAGTCTACTGGTATATGCAACGCTTAACTGGTAATTGCATTTTCATTGCATGTTGAGATTAAGAATGCTTGAATGACTGTTTTCTTCAAATATTTCCTACGGGATGGGACACGTATCCACGCGACCCATATAACATTTTCAAACCAACTTATAACAAGAATTATGTCTTAAATCTGAGGCCACTTTATTGCTGTCGTTGATTACAAAAAAAAAATCCTATAGAAAAACTCTACCTGTCGGTGGATTTTGTTTTAATTTCGCTTATTTATTAATGTGTGTCTACAAAATAAGCCGAACAAGAACGTATAGGAGTTATCGGTCAGCGTTAAAGCTGCACTCCCACAGATTGAACGTTTTAACAACTTTTTTTTATTTTTTTGTCTTGGAACGAGCCATTTTTTGCAAAAATGCATGGAAGCCAGTTATATAAGACTGCTGACAACAACTTAAATCGCAGTTTTTTTTATATTTAAGTTCGAAAATTGATGTTTTATGCAGTTTCTTAAACCGTTAATTAACGGTTTAACCCATAAAACATTTATTTTCGAACAGAAATATTAAAATCTGCGATCTGATCTTTTGCAGATATTTATGCAAAAATTTGCTCTTTCTAAGACAAAAAATAAAAAAGTTGTTAAAACGGTATATCTGTAAGAGTGCAGCTTTAAAGACACTCGCTCATTTTTTGGTAAATGCAGTTTTTGGTATGACGAAGAATAAATCATTAGGGGTGTTAAAATTAAGATACTAACAGCTGGAACCCTTCAACAAATGTTGATATATGCTCAAATATTGTCTTTGAAGTGCACGATTTTGGAAAACGTTTATAGCGTGATTCAACAAAAGGCTTAAAGGTTAAGTTATCCTTAAGTCTGTGTATGATTCATTGTGGGTGTGAGGTTTTGTTGTCAGGCTTTTTGACTGTACCGGCGAAGGTCTGCATCTCACTAAAAAGAATATCGTTTTACACTTAAAACCAGTATTGTGTCATTTTTTGAGAGGCCATGAAAAGTATCCCGTACGGGAATCGAATCCACAAACTCTAGCGGGAGAGGGGGAGGGGAGCGGACACCTATACCGTTTGACAACTCTCACCCGCAAGCTTCCATTACCAAATGCCTCTTCAAGTAAGCCCTATTTATATACCACTGCATCAAAACAAGAATACAAGTATACCACAGCGATGAACTAATTCAACGAACGGACAATGGCAGGCCAAAAAGACACACAAAGAGATAGACACTATATACAAAGCAACACGTGCATAAACATAAACTAATTAACAAATGTCGGGTTACCGCCTTGGAACAATCAGCGAATCTGAAGCTCACTTGCGGTTTAAACTAGTTGATATATATGTAACTTCACACTTTCCCAAACATTTATCGGTGATTTTGATATATGCCTTATCAAATAATCCGCATGAATATAAAATCACTTCCATTTATCCCAGAAAGCAAACATCACTGGTACTAGATATTCATAAAGATACGATCATGGAATACGCTTATAACATAGGCTTGTAACTAGTTTACAAAACTGACAAACCGTTGTTTTTTTTAAAGAAATTCAAAACGTATTAGACAACAAGTGCCTAAATCATGTATCAGTCTGTTTAAGAAAACGATTTGGTATAGTCAAAAGCAAGGTAGGCCAGAATTTCAATAATTTATTTTGCTACATTGCTTACGCATTTTGATAGAAGTTCAAGTACCGAATATCAACAATTGTATACCAAAATGTTCCATAAGTAAACATGAAAACCATTATTAAGTCTAATTTTGTTTCCAAAATAGACAATATAAACAGATGGCGAAATAAATAATATCAATAAATAATGAAATTTTTAACAAGG
Source organism: Mya arenaria (assembly GCF_026914265.1). Taxonomy (NCBI): domain Eukaryota; kingdom Metazoa; phylum Mollusca; class Bivalvia; order Myida; family Myidae; genus Mya; species Mya arenaria. The sequence goes on along the minus strand of NC_069131.1, from coordinate 49,024,990 downwards.
GATGTCAAAAGAACATGACAAACACACACCCCACCCCCATTCGTCATGTCAAAATGATAGTCAACTGGCCTTTAGGACCTTTAGGAGTGATCTTGACCTTTGAGGCCAGAGCATGAATTTTATGCGTGGCAGACCTTCTCGTGCTGCATTACACCTATGTGAAGTTTGATCGCAATTGGAAAACAAATGAGCAAGTTACAATTAAGACAAGAAAGGGAAACAGACGAACGGTCGGACGGAGAGTGCGACTTTTCATTAGAGGTATAAAGACATAAAAACAGCTAAAGATTTGGCGTAACATACAGTGGCATCAGATCTTTCAAAGACTAGTTGTAAGTTTAAATATAAAACAAAAAACAAAACAAAAACAAAAAACTAGGAATTATATATAACATGATAAAGGTTAGCCATCCATCATTAGGAAGCAATTGTATTTTTTTTCTTAAATAAGCTAATGCCTATATAAAAAGCTCTCGGTGAAACCTATAAAAATGAAAATGTAACATTTTATATATTTACAATGTAACCAGTAGCAATGTTATGTTTTAATGATTGATGGATTACCTTAAACGAAAACGAGCTGGCGTTTAACAGAATAATTGATTATCATTTACAAAAAGTGCATGTACATCATGACAATTGCAATCGATATAAAACTCTAACTTGATACTACTACATAAGCATATAGTTTCCCATTTTTCTGAGTAGTAGATTTTAAAAGTAAGTGCATTCGTACGCATGTGTTAGATTGAAAGAATATAACGCAGAAATAAAAGCATAACTATATAAAGTCTAACATCTTTATTTCGATGTGTGTGATGTCTCTTAGCGTCCATATCAAGCGACCTATCGTAGAAATAATTGTGCACTTTATCAATCGTAACAACTCGGCAATCTCCGGCAAGCTTCGGGATAGACCGCGTAAGATATACATGTACTAAAAAAATAATGAAGCTGCTGGCGATTTACTCAATTACCATAACGCTAAGTAGTCCCATTCAATAACGTAAATAATGCACTGAAATCAATGATTTTGATTCGTGTCTTAATGAATTTTGAGAAACTTGAAAATAAGATTCTAATTAAATTTCAGGACTGGTATAATGTCACCACTTCTCCTCCCTAAAGAGTAACATATGTCCCTTGACAATTAAAAACACATACAACACGTTTTCAATATGGGCGCCGCCATGATGGACTATTTTTAAGGAACAGTATTTCTTCTGATGTCATTTATATTGGATAATGACCGAGTTGTTCCGATTGACAGTCTATGTTCCGGTGTGTGTGATGTCATGCAGCGCCCACACCAAGCGAGCCATGACGGAAATGTCCTTCACATTCAGCATGTCCTGTACACAGCGATAGAAGAAGTCTGGGGACTCTACCCTCATGGTCAGCAGAAGTGCAACTTCTTCCCCGGATTTGAGCTTTGGTACTGAACTAGAATAAAAATAACCATTTCTCAATGTTATTAATTGTTTACTGTTCAACATTTCACCACAAAAATAGGGCGACTTTTTCTTAGCAGATTGCACTTCCAGGTAATTATTCCAATGGAAAATGTTTGTAATCTAGTAAATCAAAATTGATACAAATTTGCATCTTTTATAATAAATTAGGTGCATGGAAAATGGATTGTTTAAGATTTTACAAATATACCGATTAAGCGAACCGCAATGTTTGTTTTTCTCAACCAAAAAGAGGCGTCACCAGTATTAATTAAGCCACAGTTATGGGCCGTGCAGTATATGGGTTGCCCCCACCCGCCTCCAAATAAAAAGGTTTTCACTACAACGACGCCACAGCCGACGAATAAAAAGTTACTATAATACATAAACATGTTTCTTAAAAAACAACGACCAGCTCGAAAAGTTCAACAGTCAATATATCTGTCTTTGACGTTTACCTTGCTAAGTTATTTTTATTTCGCCATTGATTTAAATCATCCGGACTCCATTTTCTAACTGCCTGAATGGTTGCCATGGAAACTGGCACCTTAGCAACCGTTGTCATGGAAACTCCATCAGGCGTATCGTTTCTTCTTGGCGGCTCTGCGTGAACCTAAGAGACACAAATGCAGAGTCAGAGTTTGATCCAAACCTTGTATTCTTATTGACAGTGCATTATATGCACACAATGCTTTCAGTACACAGTTTTACTTCAAAATATCCTTTTACACGATATTTTGTTTGAATTTTCGCAAGGTTTTAAATTTGTATGTCGATCAATAATAAACCTTCATGAAAACTAGCTCTGATACTTTTTGAGTTATCCTAGGACTAAGCATTTTTTCAGTCAACAGGTATATTTTAATAAGTCAAGGGCCATAACTCTGCATAAATTTGCCTGACATAAAACAACAAACTAATGTGCATAATCTCCATTTTACCCTCTAACCACATACTGAGTTTCATGAACCCTAGCTTTGACAATTTTAGTTATCGAAGGACCGAGTATTTTGTGGACGCTAGGACGGACGGACGGACATACGGACAGAGGGTAAACCGTAGGTTCCCTCCGGTTAAACCAGTAGGGGACTAATAATCAATCTACAATTCATGAAATCGAATAATGATCCAGTGAACTGTATAAACAATGCATTTAACACAAAATAAGATTGAATCTTGTATTCATTTTGTAATAAAAAGAGCGACACGTTTGTCTTTCAGTCAGTCAAGGTTCATAACTGACATATTTAAAGCCAGAGTGAGATGTGTCTTTCTTACACTGGCAATTTAGTTTAAGTTAAATATTGTTTTGACCATACCACAGGCACAACAGTAGATATGACCGGCGTCGTTGTGTGATCCGTGTGACCAGGGTCCCTGTCGTTAGACGCTTGCAGCACTTTGTCCATCTCCTTTAAAAGGCCGCCCATCTTGTCCTCAAAAGGGTATTTCCCACTGCAGATTATATAAAACCATTAACGTTTTATCAGCATATCAAAAATAGAGGTAATAATCGGTATATCCATTTAAATTATAGCGATTTCCTACAGAAATAGTTTCATCGCAGATTATTTGAAGATCCCATATGTTGTTAACGCTGCTCCTACTTACAACAAAGGCACCATTGTTCGGGACGCTTTACACAGAAACCCAGGCAAACTAGTAATTTAAACGTTTATAATATATTTACCTGAAGTCGTAGAATAGTTTAGCCCCGCAGATGAATCCCAGCCAGCCATCTGGTACGTAACCTTTTTCCATCTTCAATGGAATGATCCTCTTTCCTTTCTGGAAAGCGTACTCAGCCTCTGTAATTTAAAAACATTTCATGTTCTATTTGTTTATGAAAAGTACATTTTCCAATCTTGATGAATGGGCCACCTGTCTTAAGCAGACAATTTGACCTTTTCCAAAAGGTGGCCGCTAAATACAGGTTTGACGCAAAAGTAGCTTTTTACTTGGTTGTATATGTAGAATATTCTCCAGTGCACATTGTGCCTCCTGTATAGTAATCATAGCATGTTGAAAATATTTAGAATTCTTGCATACCGGACGTGTGTTTCCGGTCATGTGACCGGTGCTGGAAAAACTCGAATTACACCCCCTTGTAATTTCAATAAAGAGCAATCAAAAATATAAGTATGCAATACTTTTTAATTAAAATTGAAAATAAATAATGATGAAAGCGCGATTTTAAAGGAACTATTTGACGTCATAGTGATTTAAAACTACTGCGCTTTATGACGTCAGTACACAATGTCGCACGCGCTTTTTGGTGAAATATACAAAAGTGCGTTTCTTCTATTGGATACTTTTCATATACATAAAGGTTTTGAAGCTGAATGGTTTCTGATTTCAAAAACTGGCTGAACATGCTGGATCTACTTTATCTACTTTTTATTGTTTCCATTTTCACCGCATTGTTTGTCCTAGCACTACGGATATGGTCATTTTACCGCGAATACACAGTGGTTACGTTCAACCAATTTTATTTTTCTTACGAGAAACGTTCCTTTTTTCTAACATTCTTTAATGTTTAGTATACAAGCGGAGTTTTCAATTCATATATGGGGCCCGTGAATCAATGGAAATCAGTATTATCGTGCATGCAAATAGGTTGATTGACTATAGAATGTAAACGAAAGTATCTGGTGGTGTCTGGCCTTTATTAATTTGCAATGGTGATCTGTACATCAGTGATTCCAAAACTAAGCCAATGTCAGCAGAACGTTGAAAGAGCCAGGATTTTTAGTTTTATCAACTGACCTGCCCTGCAGTTTGGACTATGCTTGTACTTGGCAGACATACACATCAGGACGACTTCAGCATTCTCCACTGCCTCTGCCATCGCCTGTAGAGTGGAGCCACCCATCTCATCTATGTCCATCCACACCTGGGGGATATTTTAGACAATATTCACATAAATGGGAGGTAATTAATCTAATAACAATACCTTGGGGAGCTGATACATACTATTTCCCAAGATAGGGGAGATAAAACAGTATCCATACATAAAGGTGGTAATTCAGACAATTTTCACATATATAGGAGAAAGATAATACAGTATCCATACATGTTGGAGGTAATTCATTTAATTTTCAGACACAGGGGAGATAATTTATATAATACATATATGTGTTGGAGGTAATTTGAAAAAAAATGTATCAAAACCTTTGAGGAATATTCTCACAATATGAGAGGTAACTCGAGCACTTTCTAAATTTAGGGGAGATAATTCATAAAAATTGCAACGCGAATAGGAAAAAGCATCACAAGGGTGTGGGTAATTCAAATTCATATATTTTTCAAACCGACAGGGGATATAACTAATACAATATACATACATTTAGAGGATGATGAATAAAGAAAATATCAAATTCCATAGAAGGTTATTAAACCAATATTCATATCTAAGGAAGAGTTTGCGTAAAAATTCCATAGTAAATACTGTATAAAATCCATAATAGATACTACATAATTCATACAATAGCTTCACGTATGGGAGGTAATTCATACAATAATTATACATATGCGAAATAATTCATACAATAGCTTCACATATGGGAGGTAATTCATACAATAACTACACATGAGAGATAATTCATACAATAGCTTCACATATGAGAGATAATTCATACAATAGCTTCCAGGGGGGAGAATCGAGCTTAACCTTAGCATTCAAACAAGATGGCGGCGCCCATGTAAAAGGTGAGTTTTTCGGCGATTTAAAATTTTGGAAGCCAGTTTAGACACTGGCATATTGTGAAAAACCTGCTAGAGAAAATTCCACACCCATTGGTACTTGGATCTCCATGAAACATGCTGTAGTTTTGTCAAACATTCGGACATCGGCATCGACTCGAGAGGAAAACGAACTAAAAGGCACGGCTAAGGTTAGGATCGCTCGATAATATTGGCCTGTTTTGACGATTTGCAACACTATTCATGATTGTTGTGTCAAGTTGGTGCAATATAAATGTGTATTGATCACAAGTTATCCGTCTAGAAACCGGTAATGACGTATTTGCTTCAAAATTAGTATTTATGCACAATGCTAAGGAGCAGTGCACGCAAATAAGTGGCTAAGGTTAGGTGCCATTTATTGAGAGAGGCGTTCATTACCTACGGTAATTTTGATTCCTGTTTGTATCTGTTCTTTCTGAGAGATTAAAGGTTTCTGTAACACTGTGCGACATCATCATTATCCAGATGAGGTATTTTGAAACTGCCAAATCTGATTTCGCTGTGTTTTCATCTAGATACAGTTGAGAAAAAAACTACAGTGACGCGATGTTGTGGATGAAAATCGTCTATTTTGTAGTTTTTGGTGTACCTGTTTAAATTTGAGGATGCATTTAAACAAGTAATAAAGAAATATTCACATTCATATTTAATCAATCGTTACCAGAAACGAAACTGATCGCACTTAATTAGTACTTAAATTTTCAACGGTAGATCGGTCTTGTCAAAAAATGTTGACAAAAGATTGTAATGATGATAAAGGTTTAAAGTAGATGAATGATGTTTCCTGTATACTCGTATTTGAAAATAATGTCTGGCTCGATCAAACATAGTTTAAACGGTTGCAGGCATAGGACGAATACTTTACAGGTTGTTAAATAGGGCCGATCTAGAACTGTTATGTTTGTTGTGTCACTAAATCCTAGTTTCTCCTGACATGATAATACTCTATTGTTTAGATCTTCATTTGTGATTTAAGACAGTCTTGCTGTACGTAAACGCAAACATGGCTAACGCTATTTAGCAACCCGAGACAACTTTACCGTACGCACAGCTGTCATTAGGTCTAGAAAATGACACAGCAGGATCCAGATAATAAGATTCTAAACTTGTCTTGGAGGCAGAATCGGTAAATGCCACAAGTCGAGGGAGTGAACTGAATCTCCTTAGACCGAGCCTGGTTTGGCAATTTGTACCAACAACAAACATGTTTTCCTAAAAACAAAAATCGTTGTGTGCGAGTCTATCCAGTTCCTCTCCTAAAGTTGCACTTTTTTCAGAACCCCCCCCCCCCCCCAAAAAAAAAAAAAAACACACACAAAAAAACAAACAAACAAAGGAAGTTAGAAAAATATCTTATCCTAAGACTCCTGCTAACTTACTGGTACAAATTGTCAAACCAGGCTCGGTCTAAGAAGATTCAGTTCACTCCCTCGACTTGTGGCATTTACCGATTCTGCCTCCGAGACAAGTTCAGAGTCTTATTATCTGGATCCTGCTGTGTCATTTTCTAGACCTAATGACAGCTTGCGTACGGTAAAGTTGTCTCGGGTTGCTAAATAGCGTTAGCCATGTTTGCGTTTACGTACAGCAAGACTGTCTTAAATCACAAATGAAGATCTAAACAATAGAGTATTATCATGTCAGGAGAAACTAGGATTTAGTGACACAACAAACATAACAGTTCTAGATCGGCCCTATTTAACAACCTGTAAAGTATTCGTCCTATGCCTGCAACCGTTTAAACTATGTTTGATCGAGCCAGACATTATTTTCAAATACGAGTATACAGTAAACATCATTCATCTACTTTAAACCTTTATCATCATTACAATCTTTTGTCAACATTTTTTGACAAGACCGATCTACCGCTGACAATTTAAGTACTAATTAAGTGCGATCAGTTTCGTTTCTGGTAACGATTGATTTAATATGAATGTGAATATTTCTTTATTACTTGTTTAAATGCATCCTCAAATTTAAACAGGTACACCAAAAACTACAAAATAGACGATTTTCATCCACAACATCGCGTCACTGTAGTTTTTTTCTCAACTGTATCTAGATGAAAACACAGCGAAATCAGATTTGGCAGTTTCAAAATACCTCATCTGGATAATGATGATGTCGCACAGTGTTACAGAAACCTTTAATCTCTCAGAAAGAACAGATACAAACAGGAAACAAAATTACCGTAGGTAATGAACGCCTCTCTCAATAAATGGCACCTAACCTTAGCCACTTATTTGCGTGCACTGCTCCTTAGCATTGTGCATAAATACTAATTTTGAAGCAAATACGTCATTACCGGTTTCTAGACGGATAACTTGTGATCAATACACATTTATATTGCACCAACTTGACACAACAATCATGAACAGTGTTGCTAATCGTCAAAACAGGCCAATATTATCGAGCGATCCTAACCTTAGCCGTGCCTTTTAGTTCGTTTTCCTCTCGAGTCGATGCCGATGTCCGAATGTTTGACAAAACTACAGCATGTTTCATGGAGATCCAAGTACCAATGGGTGTGGAATTTTCTCTAGCAGGTTTTTCACAATATGCCAGTGTCTAAACTGGCTTCCAAAATTTTAAATCGCCGAAAAACTCACCTTTTACATGGGCGCCGCCATCTTGTTTGAATGCTAAGGTTAAGCTCGATTCTCCCCCCTGGCTTCACATATGAGAGATAAATCATACAATAACTACACATATGGAAGGTAATTAATAAAATATCAACACCTATATATAAAGGTATATAATAAAAACTGTACCACTAAACATTATAGGTATTTCATGCAAATTACTGATATATATATATATATATATATATATATATATATATATATATATATATATATATATATATATATATATATATATATATATATATTGTATCTTCTATTTTTGATCAATGATAACTGTTCCAAACTCAACGCAATGTTACTTCCCCTTAATGCAAATCACGTGACCATATTTACTTTGTAAATTATCTTTAATTTTGAATTTGTTTTCGTTTTTACCTCGATGCACTTTAAAATTTGATAACAACTATCAAAAAAATGAGAGAAGAAAAATGTAATGATATAGACAACGACGAAAACAAGTTATCCTTATGACGTGCATGCCATACTAGATAAGGTCACGCGAAATGCTGATAAGCCCTTAATTGACAATCAAAACACTTAACGCTCTAACCTTGTATCCATGCTGTTTGATTCTGTCCCTGATTTCCTTAAGCATTTGCTGGTTTGCCCATTGGTAGGAGACCATCACGTGACCTCGGCCACGTGACTTGCCGCCGCTCTTCTTTTTCCTAAATTTCGCATCTTCCTGCTCGCTTTCTTTCTCCTTTTCTATGGAGCACTCAAGCTTATTTCCTGAGCAAGGAAAACATAAAATAACATTAGAAATAAACTTATTTCCAAACATTTTAAAATAAACATAAACCGTTTTCTTTATCACTGTCATAAATAATGATTAACCAGTCTATAGCTCGTTGAATTCATAATAAGGTGAGTTTTCATTATCAATGATGATGAACATTGATCAATGAAAAAACATATCAAGAATTTCTGTGGCGGTTGTCAATTATTAAAATAGCATGATTTCAAGAATAACACAAGACATATTTGTTTGGTGCTGTTAGAACATTTGCATTAGTAAAGCTCTTTCATTACAAGACACGCTTGTATGATAACATAATGCCCTAAATATCAATCAGTTTCGTTTTCTTAACAATGTCAGAGTATGTTTGTTACGATTGGGAAATCTTTGTAAATTTGGAGAGAAAGTATATTTAAGCATTGAAAATTGGATACAATATCAACCTATTTTTAGTTTAGAATACAGTGGCAAAGAGGTGACATCCACAACACTTTATTTATATTGAGGCCACAACTTAGTAACTTTAGGTCAGAATTCACTAAGTTGACGCCACAATATAAACTAGGTATTGTTTTTTTTGAAAAAGTGTTTGTCTCCCCTATTGTGTGGTCGTAGCTGAGAAAAAAAAGATGGACATGGAATTTGAAATTTTGGACTGGAGACGAACCAACAGTGAAGTTGTTTTTTTTCACATGTATTAAATAGTGAAGAGAAAAAAGTGTTTCTGATTAATCTTGGAAAATGTAAACGAAGTTTGTATTGTATGAAGTTCCAAGCGTTATTCAATTATTGATCGGAAACCGTTTTTCAGCTCCGTATCATCGTGACCTTGACCTTTGACCTACTGATCACAAAAACATTAGGGATCATCTACACGACCAACATGCATACCAAGTATTTAGTTCCTGGGTGCAAACATTCTTTATTGGGCAGCAACCGTTTCTACACTTCAAAGTCAAAGCGACCTTGACCTTTGACCTACTGATCTCAAAATCGACAGGGGTCATCATCTAGACATGACCAACTAGCATACAAAGTATGAAGTTCCTTGGTGCAAGCGTTCTTAAGGTATTGAGCGTAAACCGTTTCTTCACCTTAAGGTCACGGTGACCTTGACCTTTGACCTACTGATCTCAAAATCAATAGGAGTCATCAACTAGTCATGACCAACTAGCATACCTAGCATTAAGTTTTTTAGTACACGCGTTCTTTAGTTATTGAACAGAAACCATTTTTAAGCTTAAGGTCATTTCCAACATATCGTTTGTTTACCTGAAGGTAACCTTGACCTTTGATCTTTTGATAGTATGAAGTTCCTGGGTAAGCGTTCTATTGTTATGGAGCGGAAACGAAGTGTGATGTACAGACTGCCTGACTGACAGACAGGGCAAAAACAATATGTCTCCTACTGAACGGGGGAACATAATAAACTGTTGCAGATGTCACCTGTATGCCGCCGTAGAAATATGCCAAGATTTCTGGCTTGATAGAAGGAGCCTTGACCTTTCAAATTGAAGGAGAATAGCGCTTAAAATATTTCAACAGATGAAACTTCAGTCTCGGGTAAACTTTTAAACTTTGGCAAACTGAAAAATTGCTTCACGTGTGATTTCAAACGGATTTTCATTGGAACAAAAAGTCATATATAGCACAGAAAGGACTTGTGTATTCTCACCTATTTCCTTGTACTGCTGAATGTTTGAAGTCCTCAGTGTGTCCTTCAGTGTCCAAAGAGCTCCATTACACGCCTGCTTCACTTGCGCACTTGCCGACTGCTTGACATCGCACAGGAACCTGACAATACCCCCTTCGTACTCCTGGGCGACTACTTTTTGTTGGACTAGTTTGTCAAAACAAAGGGCCCAGATTCCTTGTACGCTCTCTGAAATTACGCAGACCCATGTCGTGAGCAAATTATATTAATCACTCCGTGGCACGATGTTACGGGACAGTGTGGTCTTGTGTTGCGAGGGAAACCGGAGGAGTACCCATAGAAAACCCACTTGACCGACTTGGTGACCACAAACCAAACTCACATGCGCCCAGGCCGGAAATTGGTGAGAAGCGAGTGCACTAACCACTGTGCACTAAAGGGAGATTAATTTTAGGCAGTAAAAATTTAAAAGTGTAACTGCTATGAAACTTATTTCTCAATTTGCTCAAATTACATTTGAACAACTGTTACATATCAATACATGATGATGATTAAATGAGAGCGCCTTCTTCAGAGGCTTTTATTTGGCCAAAATTACTAATACATAACAAAAAGGTTGTTTCCGGTTTTATATTCCCTATAAATGTTAGTCTTGAAATCGGAAACAAACACTTTTTATTTATAAACATTATTATTTGTAAAGCCCCTACCATAGAGCTCCGCCTCGCTTCCGGTTCTTCCCATTTCTACGAGCAGTTCCAAAGCTCCGAGCTCAACGAGAAGGTGAACATTTGCATCGTTCTGGGCCAGCTTTCGCACAGCTGAAAAAAATAACAAAAATAATGATATAAAAATAGTTTTAAATATAATGTGAAGGTTTTGCATTATTCTGAGATTTCAAATTACCAGACTTATTATAATTAAAAGCGCACGATATAGGTTAAAGCAAAAGAAAATTGGTTATTTATTTAATGCGTAATCAATTAGTCTTGTTTATCTCGTTTTTCTTTAAAGCTGCACTCTCACAGATTGAACGTTTTGCCTTTTTTTTATTTTTTTGTCTTGGAACGAGCCAATTTATTCGAAAATGTATGAAAACCAGTGATATAAGACTGCTGACAAAAATTCAGATCGCAGATTATCATATTTAATTTCAAAAAATGATGTTTTATGCATTTTTCTTAAACCGTTAGTAACGGTTTAAGACATAAAACATTAATTTTCAAACATAAATATGAAAATCTGCGATCTAATCTTTTGTCATCGGTCATATACCACTAGTTTGCAGTTATTTACGCAAAAATTGGTTCATTCCAAGACAAAAAATAGAAAAAAAGTCAAAACAGTAAATCTGTGAGAGTGCAGCTTTAATGATCAAAACAAAAAAGCATATGACTAAGGTTCAGGTAGGAAAATACTAGCGATGATTAAGCGCTTTTTTAACTGGGGAATTTGCGGCCATGTCGCTATTTATTAAGAACAATTTTTATTAACTTAAAGGTAGATATTAAATTCATCAATATTAAAAAAATGCATCAACCGATACTATCCGCCTTTGAAATTCCATCATCCCATACTATGCGCCTCTAAAAATGCATCAACCGATACTATGCGCCTTTGAAATTCCATCATCCCATACTATGCGCCTCTAAAAATGCACCACCTATACTATGCGCCTTTAAAAATGCATCAACCAATACCATGCGCCTTTAAAAAAGCATCAACCAATCAACCAATACTATGTGCCTTAAAAAAGGCATCACCCAATAATACTATACGCCTTAAAAATGCATCAACCAATAATACTATACGCCTTAAAAATGCATCAACCAATAATACTATACGCCTTAAAAATGCATCACCCAATAATACTATACGCCTTAAAAATGCATCAACCAATAATACTATACGCCTTAAAAATGCATCAACCAATACCATGCGCCTTTAAAAAAAAAGCATCAAACTATACTATGCGCCTTAAAGTGAGTGCATCCATCTATCATTTCAATAGTCTTCCATAGCAGCTCGTGTAAGTTTCATCCGAACCCGAGCCTAGTATGTTTTTTTTATTGCTGAAACGAGGTTTACCGAATCTCCGCAGATTACTCTGTCACTCAGTGTTGGAATAAACACACCAGCGGCCAATGTAAATGCTTTACCTCCAATCTCAGTTAGACAAAATCTATTTGACGCTGGAACTCTTTTGTGCGTAGTGCAAAAAGTAGTTCCATACGAGTACTTTTTATTTACACACTTCGGAAAGGTAAGGACTTCCAATTACGGCCGAATATTCGGAACTACTTATTGGGGCGGGAGAAAATGATTTCCAGCATGGCCAAATAGTTGAATCTGCCTATCTGGGGTGGGAGAAAAGAACTTACTGAATGCACATTCCCGACAAGACCAGCCTTTGTAACGTCGCAGGGACAGCTTGATCCCCTTCTGTAGTCTTCTAAGGAGTTGCTTCACTGAAGATTGTGCCGCGTTGATGACATCACACTCTGCCTCGTTTATTATGCCTACATAAGAAAGTGTCCAGTGTGTTTTAATGTGATAAAATAGAAATGAAAAACAAAAATAAGCATGTTGTTAAATTTTATTAACCATTCATATTGCTTCTTTGAAAAACTTCAAAGTCCGCAATATTTAGATGTCTTCAATGGTTTTGAAAGTTTAGAATACAACAAATATTTCCTGCTAATGAAATTGCAATGCAGACAGACTAATAGTAAAGATAGTATCATTAATTCCTAGGCTTAATCATTTGAATTTCGTGGGTGTTGAAGGTCCACCTATTGCCATTCAACGAATACACACTCCCTGCGTCAGATTTAGCATCGATAATAAGATTGTATTTGAAGTAAGTTAGATAACCTGAAGAAAAATCTAAATGATTAAGAAGGGATCAATCGCTACGCTCGCTCTGCAAATTTACACGCCGTTGAAATTGTGACCCATCCCTGTGCACGCTGGTGTTATTAGTCTACCTGAGGGCGGGCTAAAATTTCGATACAGTGAAAAATATATATGATATTATCACTTTTTCAAAACATTGAAATATCAATTTTATTTAATCACTGATAAATCTTTATAAACCACCGAAAAGCATATTATAAAGCGCAGTAGAATATCGGGGTTATCCGACGATGCATTGTTACCTGCAAGTGTGGCTAATGCGTCTAGCTGTCTGTCTTCTTTCGGCGAGGTGAGGTATAATTGTGTGGTTGTCGTAAAATCGAGACTGCGCAGGCGCGCAACAGTGCCGTCTGTCATCGATATATTGTGCAGAACCATCCAACATAACTTCATTATTTTCTCTTCTTTCTCCTAGAAATTGAAACTAAATATTATTTTTCTAGAAAGGGCCCAGCCCTTCCTATGAAAAAAGCCTACCTACCCTACCGGTTTTTGAAAATGATGAAACTCTAGACAAACTATTTTTATGGCCCAAATATCTTTGCAATTTACTCAAAACTATATACTTTACAGCTATTTTGGCATATATCATGGATCAAGCTCCACTCCATAAAAAAATTAATTAAACAGTCTGTTACAAATTCTTCCATTTATATTTTTCATTTTTTTTCCATTACAATAGAGTTTTAAGTTAATAACTGAATTATTATATTGAATTTCATACAAAGGCTTGTTTAGATCCATTAAAATAAATATAAAGAGTAACATGGAATAAGTGGTCACTTAATAACTTGTGTATCTGACTGAAAATAAATAATTTTACCAAATATTAAGATCAAGCTATCAATTATCAGTGTGTGTATATCACGTGATTTTTACGTCATAAATACTTCGTCGGTATGGATATTTTGTTTGGACTTTCGTATGAACAATTTAAAGCAAAATGTTGCCTTCCGACAGAGCAATTATGACGTAAATCAAGAACACTACCAGGCGGTCGGTCTTAAAGCTAGTTCTGCATTAGCTAGACTTAGCTAACTTAATTTGTAGCCTAATTGTTTGTTTTGATATTTTGTGTATATGTATTGTAAAACACATTTGAACGTATATTGCCATATGACAAGAGTGCTATATAAATCAGGTATAATAATAATAATAATAATAATAATAATAATAATAATAATAATAATAATAATAGTTGACTATCAATCAACTAGTGATTGATGAAATCCGATCAGGCGTTAACGTTCAATGCTGCTCATCTCTTTAACACAAAAGTATGTTTGGTACCATTCTCGATAAAACATATATTAAGTAATTTAGTTTCATCATAGATTTCTTACAGGTAACCAATGGTTTCTACAAAACTTTGAAATGATGTACTGACTACTGAATGTAATATAATTATGTGCTTACTATCATGATACGAAATTATGTTAAATAAAACAAGTATCTCTATACTATGTTGATCTTAATGTGCGATTGCCTGTAATTATACATTTGGCTTCATTTAGTAAGAAACCATAGGCATAAGTATTCGTATATATTTTTAAGATTAATACCGTTTGACTTCACGAAACTGTATTCATTTTATTGCATGTAATATTTTGTTTATTCCATGTTATACACGATTGGTGTAAAAATAATATTCGTCAACATTTGTTCAAATTGCTCGTTGTTTATATAATTAACACAATTTAAGACGTCAAATTCATCCGCCATGCGGCCGTTAAAATAGCCATTTAATGCAAGTATGCCAGCAGTGCTATATATTTCGATTCCCTGTTCAATAAGATCGAATAAATATATTTAAAATTGTTTTAAAATAGTGGAATTACTTGGTGGTAAATATATATATATATATAAATCTTCGAATGCTGAAAGGACACCTAAGCATATTTTAGTCTACAAAACAACATTTTTATGCATTTCAATAATTGTAATATTTTCTCTAAAACTATCCTTAAAATAATTGGAGATACCTCCCATTATAACGATATTTTCTTGTATTTTTATATTTAGTACCAAAGAAAGGCTCATAATGAAAATTTCCTATGTCTAAAGTTATAGTATGTTTTTCTGATAGGCATGTCTCTGTTAAAATTATATCATATTCACATATAATGTTCACAAATTTAGTATCGCCAAGTTTTCTACGAAGTCCATTTATATTTCACGATCGACTGCAAATTACAAGTACTACTAAATTGGGAGCTATGTTTTGTTATATTAACAATTACGGATACTCATTAAGTCGTAATTATATAAAAAAAAATAACTTTTGAAATTTTGACCTTTGAAACTGTGCAGATAATAAATGTTTTGCAAATCAATAATTAACTTACGACGTAAAGTAATCTTGAATAAGCATACACATAACGCACAATGACTATTGGTCGAAAGAAGATATGATCTTCTGGTGAAAATTTTCAATGTCTCCCAAAGGTCGCAAAGATGTTTCCCAAAGGTCGGATTTGACCAAATACTTTGGACACTATTTACAAGCATTTTTAGTATTTTCTTACTGTGGCTCTACATCTGTTATTGAAAGTGTCATGTGGGTGATATTTCGTTTCTCATACATGCAAAATATTCACGTAATAAAAATATAAACCCATCCAGATGAAAACAATAAGCAAGCAATCTTGATACTAATTTAGTACGAATATCTTAGGTTGTACCGAGTACTTTCGAGATTGCTCACCATTTGACATTTGTATTAATTCTTTTATTTGGAGAAACATTCAGCGCAATATTTTTATGTGATCATCAATACGCCTTATCAAAATACCTTCAGATTTATACCTGTCCATACAAGTAAAACGCTTATTAGATGAGTTTGACATACATATATGTAGCATAATGCAAATGTTACGAAAGTTGAATTGGAGATGTTAATCCAACGTGCTCATGATCAATGCGTATTATGTTGGTTTGAAGATGCTAATAATAGCAGAAAGTTAAAATCGTATGCAGTTATGAGGAAAAGTTATATATATGAACCCAATCTTAACTATATTAATATTATGAAGTATAGAATAGCATTACCACGATTCAGGTGTTTTAAACATAAACTTATGATTAAAAAAGCTATATACAGGGGCATCGATTGCGCAGAAAGACTGTGCACAAAGTGTAATATACGTACTTTATGAAATATGTGCTGAAATATTTGTATTTAAATGTGCTATGTAAACTTTTTATATGCAATAAGGCCAGATTTTTTTTTTTCGTTTTACTGCAAAGTTTTCAAAGTTAAGCGCCATGAGGAGGGAATAAAATTAAGAAAAATGAGCGTCGAGAAAAAATAAATAAAAAAGATGGAGTTTTCGTATTTTTTTCTTTTTTTCGGAAACATTTAAAGAATGTATGTTTTGAAGTTGTGCACTCTTGTTTCGCACTCCATACTGCCTGTTGTATAATAGATCTGTATAATAATGTCAAAACAAGAAGTCGTTTTCACCAGTAGCCTCAATCATGCACCATTGAATTGTAACCAGCCCCTCCCCCAACCCAGGTCTTGAGAATAGCGGAGATTTGACTTTCAGTCCAGCTAATCCTTGGTAAAACCCTGTCCTGCGTAGAGAAGACGACAGTCTACTGGTCAAATTCACGCCAATTCCCCTGCACCCTGAGGTAAGGCCCATTCCCCACTATTTTCGGCGCAAAATCAAAACCACCGCATTCTCTCAGCACTGCGGGGCCACCTGGAAGGTAAATAACCGCTCATTTCTCTCGTTATCCCCTGTATACCCCCGGACCTAGGGGCCGTGGTTACAATTGACTGATACATAGCCTGGTGCATAATGCACGTTTAAGGAACTTATTTCAACATAAATTTTGGATATTCATTTTACTCCTAAACGCCACAAGTCAACTGATTCACACCATTCATGTAAATATATTCTTCAACTGTAACTCCACAGTATTTAACACTGCACTTTTAAATAAAAATTAGTAAAATTACACATAAATTATTATATATGCATGCTTTTAATATGAGCATATATACTTTTGTCGTGCTTTTTATAGTCACTGAAACTGCACCGGCAAAACATAAGGCATCTGGCATATTGTTTGTGTCTAAAATGTTGATTAATATCATTGTGGGACTACATATATTGAGATAAACAACACATCTGAACAAATCTAATGTCTTTGATATACAATGTCATGTAACGTAGTTACGTATAAACACTTTAAAGTGTCACGTAACATAAAAGTTACGTATGAAACACTTTAAAGTAATTACAAAAAAATCGAAAGTATACTTCAAAGTTTATTTGGAACGAAAAACAAATATTTCATCATAATCATCAAAGATAGATTTGTATGTAAATTGCCTAGACCTAGCTGTTGGCAGATCGTGATAGCCGCTGGCTATTAGTCCAATTAGCTTGACAGTTCATGACTGTAAAAAGACGTTCTTTGTATGTAACCAGAAATTAAATGGGTGGTTGATAGGCACGCCTGTCAAGAGCGAGGAGTATATATGAAAGCATGTTGGAAAGGTAGGAGTTGGGTTAGGCAAGGCAAGGAACGCGGCCTTGGGTCCTTAACGGACGGCAGTTAGGATGCGAGATTACCTTAAATATCATGCTGTATTAAGAACTTATCATTATACTTAGAAAGAACGTGGAGCAATAAAGACTTAGAACACTTGAACAGTTGTTGGTTGGTTACTGAACGAACTATCACGAAAGTTAAGTGAGCGTTGGCATTACGACGAACTATCACGAAAGATCTTATGCTTTGGTATAAATACCACAAAATGACAAACGCACTGATTTTATGAACAACAGTCTTCAAACTAAATCCACTTTAAAATTTCGTAAAGGCGGCCACTTTCCTTGCAATCGCTTAGATGATGATAATAAGCAAGTTTCAAGTTTTTATTATTTATCACGTACATAAGTGCTGAAATAAGTTTATTTATGCAAAGATCTTGAATAGCTTAAACACCATAGTCATTTGATTCTTTTAAAAATGATAAATTACACTTTAATCAACAAGTTATTTATTACAGCAGTACAAGTAAGTCCAGTATAAATGCGTACAAAAAAACGCTATGGCGTATAAAAAAGGATAATTTCGAACAAAATATTACAAAAATGCTATTCAAAGTACATGCAAAATACAGATATAATACATTTAGTCTGTATAAGATTAAAACAACATCAATTTTATTTTGGTTACGATGTATATGTAGTCTTAGGTGTCAATATATTTCCACCTTTTTTGTGGCGTCTCTTCTTGTGTTCTGTCTTTTAGTGACGTTAAAGCTTTACGATCACTTCTGATTTATCTCTTGCTAAAATCATTTTTCATACAACATTTAAGAAACATAGCAATAAGTCTTATAAAGAAATATGCAAAACATGTTTTGTGGCATACTTCTCACTAACTACATTCCCTGCTTTGGGAGGGTTTCTGCATGTTGCCTAAAAATACATCAAGGCAAAATCTGCATTTTTAGTAACGTAATAATACTGCCCTGTATCACACATAAGTCTTTATTTCATTATATTTCATTATATTACTGACAATTTCTTATTTCAATATGAGATATTCATGAAAGAACACACACCTTTCCCACCATTGTTTTGTTTTTGCTGCCCGACAATTTTAAGGAACATTTTATGTGACTGCGCAAAACAACTGGAGCCAGCCAATTCTTTGAAAGTTTGTGTAATTTTCCGTCTTAGACTTATGCTTTATGGCTGGTTGTTGGTACATTCATTGAACCCACTATAGGCGCTATAAAATGCTGTTTAAATAAAATAAAATTATATCATCCGCTTAACAATGTTTACATTTTCTAAAACGAAGTGGGTAACCAAATATAGCAGAGCGTACTCATAAGGGGTCGCTGTTTAATAATTACTTCCTATACGGACGTCAAAATCACACCAGGCGTACTGGAGGTTATAATATACTACTATTATGGCGTTTCCTCAATATTTTATCATACTAATAACAACCATCTTCTAACTGGTTTAAGAGGCAAATCTAGTTCTTCACATTTGCACAAATGCGATTGTATCAACTGGTAAATGTTTAACCAATACTTTGAGCGAATAAGCCAGGACACGGTGCCTTTGGGTGCCATTATTCGCTTATACCAAGTATTAGCCCTAGATGTCCCATACGTACCGGTACCCAGTCTTTAGGCGTCACACCACCCCATCTAGTAGTATCTACCCCCAACAAAAATCCACACCCTGGCTTATAAAGGAAAACTCTGTGGTCCTTGACACTTAAAGTCATTTTGAGTAGACCTACCCGATCCTCCCTTATTGGTTCGGGTCCGGATGGTAAACTAAATGTCACCTACCTGCCTGTATCCAGTTTCCGGAAGTCACATTGCGCACTTATTATCCTCCCAGCCCAGAGTCTACATACTCGCGTATAATAGCAAATTCCGCGGTTCCTGACATTAAGACTCATTACTAGTCAACTTGACTCAAAGCTGGCCCTTATTGGCTGGTATCAGATGGTAGCCCTATATGTTCCCTACGTACCAGTACCCGGTCTTTGTGCGTCACATCACCTCCATCTAGTAGTTTCAATCTTAAAATTTGCATATATACCTATTTCGTTTAATTATGTAAAGGATAAATTTACACCGTTGCCCATATCGCTATTTCTGAAAAGGGGTATAGGTGTAGACAACATTTGTATATATATCTAATATTCACATGTTATTTAGCAATTCACCATTAAACAGTCTAAGTCATTTTTGTCTAACTGGCTCCTACGATGATATTATATGCTAATAACTTGGTTATACTTTTTATTTCGGCTTATCCAATCTAGTGATTGGCTTCTGGTTGTAGTTATCATCTTTTTCATTTGTATCAGTTATCATCACTTGATCAAAATGGGGCTTATTGTTTCATGTGGCGCTTGTACCCCCTAAACCTTCAGCTCAGTTTGAAGTTTAAAGGTTTTTTCCTGAAATAATTAAGTTAAATCAATACAAAATGATAAATTCAGACGGTTGGCTTCCTTTTAGACAATAAATTATGCTTGGGAAATAAAAGGTGCAGGGGCTGCTGCCCAATAAAACTGCATGTTTAATTTAATTAAAAAAAGAAAACTTATTAAGTTATAAAATGTAATCGAATCAAATGCATGATTATTTTATTTCTGATACTAAAGTCAGCTTTTAAATTAAGCTATGCATGTAATTTTGAAAATCTTGTTGTTCAACTGTACGACTTGTTAGGGGGCATTTCTACATCTTAAATCAAGAAAAATCATTACAAATGAACTATATATGTATGTAAAAAATAAAATATAATATGCATGCAAAAATTGATTTTGAACACATTGGTTTTACGATTCGATTTGTGAACAAAGATCTGTGCACTTAATTAAAACAATACCCGATTAGTTTTAGCAATATTCTAATGCATTCAATTAGACCACTTTTTTCTAATATAATAGTTAATCAATATAAATACAACATAATATTCTCGATTGTTATATATAATATGCAATAACACCATAATGATGGCTGACTTCACTTTAATTTGTAATGCTTATGAGTAAAACAGCTAGGCTGGAAACTCGAAGCAGGAAACTAACTGCTAAATGTATCAACTTATCTGTACCAGCATCTTAAGGATTGGGGGAAAATGGCGAAGTGTATGTTTATACAGTAGATATCAATAACAGTGTTTGTTTATCTACCTTTGAGAACGTGTCAAACATTTGAGAACGAACCATACTTAATCAGCTTAAACAACCTAATCTCTTTACCCAAGTGATGATGCTATGCGTTAGAAATACCGTTATCAAACCTCTGATGAATGAGAATGAATACTAATCCAATGTCTAATTACATGACCAAAACAACTCCAATAATCCTTTCGAATGCAGACAATTGATTTCCCCATCCGGATGAAAATATCATAGTATTTGAATAGCTTCATCACGAAGTTCTTCAGCATCAATTAAAATATATAATTTTTAGCTATAAGTCCTTAAAACATTTAATTTTGTATTTGAACGATAGACATCAAATTATTAAGCTTGAAATGAATATTCACGAAGATTAATAAACTATGTAGTTCTCCATTCTAGGACTCATCATGTTTCTTATGCATGAATGTAAATAGCATTACATGTACCTTTGAAATACAAAATATGATTGTCCTGTATGCGGATGGTATTACAAGCAAGAAATTGAATGCTTGCAGAAAATAAACTTAAACAGCGTGTCAATGGAAAACTAAAACATATTTTGTCAAACTATCTTATATGTATTGCTATGTTCATTATTCGGGAACTAAGGGACAAATTCAGAACAGCCGCTCACACTTACACTCCAACCACATTCCCGCAAGGGACACTGAAGTGACTTAAGTGGTACAAGGGGGAAACTCGAAGCAGGAAACTAACTGCTAAATGTACCAACCATGCTCAAAAACTTTATTTCAAGGGTCTGCGACTTGCGGTTTCAGGAAATTTTCTTTATTTTTATTACTTCAGACGCTATTTACTAAGGCCAAGGCATGCTTTGGCCAAAAGAATATTATTTGATTTTTGTTTGTTAACAGCAAAAATATGAGGCTACATACAACTTATCAAAATTCTTGCCCTTGTGATTGAGAGACATCTTGGGCAGGCCAATTTTTGGCAACAAAGCAATCATTTTATGTTGTTGTTCAATTGGTATTGAAAAAAAATGACGCACGGAAGAGTGAACACCGCCTCCCGCACTCATCCACCAATACTTGCACGTGTCTTCTAGGGGAAGGCCTTGATCTTAGGTAAAACCAAACACACGTTCAAAAGCATGCCAATACGAATATCTTAGTGTTTGGTTTACAGCCATAGTCAGGCGCGTAGCTAGCCCTCTATTGATGAATGTGCTTGCATCCCCCCTCGGAACATTTGTAAACCACGGTGCAATCTGGTTAATTCTGGTCGTTCTGAGGTGCTTTATTAAGTATTTTGAAATAAACATCAGGTAGTCAAGTATGCGTATTGCAACGTTGTCTGTTTTGTGTCAATATCATATGGATTCAGCCGAGTAACTCGTATATCTATATTTACGCGCCTGATAGTCCATTTAACTCTGAATTTTACTAACCTGTGACGGATATCGACCGACACTTGTATCCGAGAACAAGATGCTGGAAGACAAATATATGTGTATAACGTCCAAAATAGACCTACTGTGAACATTGCAGTGTAAAGGGGATTTGAACGTATGTACAAGGTAATATTATGATGCACACCAATTGCTTTGTCCGGGGTTGTAAGAATCCAATTCAAGCAGATAATAAGTGTCATCTTCAATGTTACGATATACACTTTTGCAAAGAATGGTTGTTATTGGGTTGATTGTTAAAACAAGAAGTGCAAAATGCATTGTTTGCACAATATCACAGACGGCGAATTTTGTCACCACATTTTCACAACCCATTCCTGAACGTAGTAGTCTGGGTCTGTTTCAGCATTGATTCAAACCCGCCACTACTAAATAAAGTTGAAAATGCGCGAAATTTGAATTAGCCCGTGAGACAAAGACATTCTGCAGGTCACAACTATGTTTGGTTGTACCTGCTATAACCCCGTTATTGCACTTTGGACACTTATTCATCAGAATTTTATGAGGATGTTGCATTAAAAATCATAATGTGTTCATACTTTAAATGTTATATCTAATGTGCATGCCCTACTAAAACGGGCCGGTGTTTTTTGAGTGCCTATTTGACATGAACAATGATGACCTTAACCCTAAACTAAAAAAAAAAACATGAAAGCTATTTATACGGCCGCTTTTTAGAGTCATGATCGCGCCATGGATTTAATAAAAATAAATACCCTGTTAAATACATCTGATAAGTTCAATTCAAATTGACGAAAGTTGTGCATTGATATATTAACGCAATTGCATGTATTCAGAAAGTCTCTGGCATGTGGCTGAACCAGTGTTAAAATGACCATAGTGAAGAAAGTGAAATTTACTGATTAGTTATGATGATACGATATACACTTAAGATGATATGGTCATATTTGGTAACTCTCCAGAGGACCTACAAACTAGTTTGCACAAATTATATGAATACTGTCACACTTGGGGTTTACAAGTTAATACTGTCAAAACTAAAGTGGTAGTATTTCGAAAGAGAGGCCTAACAAGACCCAACGAAACTTGGTACTATAATAATGAACCCCTGGAGATAGTCGACGATTTTAATTATTTGGGTGTTGTTTTTAACTATACGGGATCATTTGTTTTAACAACCAGTATGTAGTGGGTAAAGCACTAAAGGCGATGAACGTATTAACCAGAAATATAAGTAAATACGATGTCCCACCTAAAATAGCGTTACAACTATTTGATTCCTTTGTCGGGTCTACTCTTAATTATGCATGTCCGATATGGGGGTTTACGAAGTCCAAGGACCTGGAAAGAATACACCCTAAATATTGTAAATTTCTACTTGGTGTCAAGCAAACAACGTGCACAGCAGCAGTCTATGGCGAATTAGGACGCTATCCATTATATATTACCCGATATTTAAAAATAATTAAGTACTGGTTCAAGGCACAAGATTCCAATAGTATATTGCTTACATCCCTTTATCGTAAATCCCTTCAGTCGTGTGAACTTGGACGCAAAAACTGGGCATATAATGTTAAAACATTACTAGAGGGATATGGATTTTATGATGTCTGGTGCAACCCATGGAATTATAATGTTAAAAACATTTGTTCCGCTATTTAAACAGCGCCTTACTGATACTTTTTTACAGAAGTGGCGCGCGGATATTACTAACAGTACAAAACTTAATACTGTATTTTTACACCTCCATGATAAGTTTGAAATCGCCAGTTATTTAAATTTGCTATATAATAAGACATATAGAAAATATCTTACCAAATTACGTGTGTCAGCCCATTGTTTACGTATTGAAACCGGAAGATATGGGACAAATAGACTTCAAAGAAACGAGAGAATATGTTTATTGTGTGATGCACAGAACATTGAAGACGAATTTCATTTTGTTTTAAGTTGTAGTCGTTATAACGATCTAAGGATACAGTACATTAAACGATACTTTAGAATTAGACCAAATATGTATAAGTTTATTGAATTACTCAACTGTTCTTGTAAAACAACTATTGATAATCTGTGTAAATACTTATTATTTGCTAACGATAGACGTAATACAATCATTAATGATATAAATGAGTAACGACCTTTATCACCATTTACATTTCCACTATTTAGCTATTATTTTGTGGAATCAATTACTTTATATTACTATAATTTAGCTTATTGATACATTGTTAACATTCTCCATATAACAATATGATATCTACAGTTTATTGTTTACTCTATTATCTAAAAGTACCATCTTATACAAGTTGAACACATATTATGACATTTGTCTTTTCTTTGTACGAATACTGTATCGAGATGCTTTATGCATAAGTTGAAATAAAATCTGTTCTGTTCTGTTCTGTTCTGTTAAGTAAGATATTTCGCGCCAATTGTACAATAAGTAAACAGTGAAGGCGTTTCACATTGGAACTGAAATATATGGATTTCAATACAACTTTTGAAGAAGCGCAACATTTGGATTTTTTACCATTATTTTGGTCTTTGAAGATATTATTTTAGCAAACTTTTATACAATTATCTAAACGAAAAATAGCTCATTGTGATAAGCATACAGATAATTCCCTTTCGAATTCCCAAAACGCTTAAAAGGGTAAAAGGCACAAATTAATCCAAACAAAAAAATCGGCTGAACTTAATACTGTTTTAAGGGACTTAAGATGTATCGAGCAATTGGGGCCGGAGGTCTAAAAATGGTACATGATAAAGCTGACGTCACAGTAATCACAGTCTATCGACATTTCAAGATATTTATGGTGTTTTTCACATTTCAATTTAAAAGTTAACTACTGTGTATTAAGTAATAAAACACGACTTGCATGAACATATATCCTTATATACTCGGTTTTAATATCATGCTAAAACACGTTTAATTGTCAACATTTAAAAACAAGTATCTCTAAGACACAAGTATTATGTTATTCTTAAAAATGTTAACTCTTACTTACGCTTATATAAAGGCAATTAAGTATCCATGAGCTATTTACAGCGACTAAAACATACATGCTATGAGTAATCGTCTGGCATTTAAAGACTATTCATTTGCATATGGTAGACATATTTCATGCATTACTTGTGAAGTGGTAATGCAAACAACACAATGGAACTACTCAATGAAGTCCGAATTCCTCGGTTTAAGTGTCAGCGGCCAGTCATTGTCAGACGGGACACTAGTGTTGTCTCTACGTCGTTCAGTTCAGGATTCAAGCGATTGACTGTTGAATGTTCGCAAAAATCATATTTTAGTATTCTTAGAATTGGACTTTCTTTGGACATTAAGCAAGAGAGGACTTCTGTGACATTTCATGTGTTTCAAATTCAGTTTAATAGTTACTGACAAAAGATCTCATTTAAAGATTCACTCTCACGCCCAAATAAGAGTAACCTCAATTGAAAGAAGTGTTTCAATTTATCAAAATTAAGAAATATAATTAAAGTATATAATGACACTGTCTTTAATATGAAACAAAGGAGCATAAAACGGTATTTCTTTTATGAGACAATACTTGATTACTGTTATTATCTTAGGACCCACCAGTCATTTATGTTTTGTACGGTTTTAGCTACTGAATACACGTTTATAATCTTGTTATAAGTAAGAAATATTTTTCATAAATGCATAATTTCGCAGTTCGTTTCGCCGATAATAGTTAACACATATAAGTACATGGAAACAGCCAGTCATCTATTCATTCACTATTAACGCATCATTACGCGTTAAACAGTAAAGTAACAGAATTAAACTTGTGTTTTACTTTTTTAAACCGTTCTTTTTCTAAAGTAATATGCATATATGAACTGAACCTGTAAACCAATAAACAAGAAGTATAAATTGAAAATAAATAACCTATTACACTTGTTTTATTTCTCATGATTTCGGCAACATTTGTTGACAACGGAAATAGAAAAGGCTATTAATGGCCTGTACGATTTGAACACAATTTATGGAATGATTATCAGCAGCATGCACTCCTTACGCATTCCATAAAGAAAATCTTTTACCTTTGATTAATGTTTGTGTAGTTAAGTAGCATGAAAGGATGACAGCTTTTGTATATATAAAATCACAGATTTCGTAGGCTTCAAGACAAACATATCAGTTTGCATGATAAAATAAGACGTGCAGGTACATAAGTGTATATTTTTACTCTCCAATACAGATATTGTTAAATCAACCACCAAAACCTGTTTTAATATACTTGAATTCCGATTCAATGCTTTGTACAAGTAGTTAAGTGATAATCCTTTTAGATGTATCATAGTTTCTTAGCTTAAATGAGTCATGTAAATAAGATTAATTATCTTTTTTAGAATAGACTTGCAACTCGAGCATATTCGTTTTATCTGAAGTAACATATCCGAACGTATTTGTAAGTATATGTACCTTAAATGGTTTTGAAATGAACTGTTCCCATTTATATCAGTATATAAATATAGAACACGGTTTTCTGTGATATAGAGACGAAGCACATGCGACCATAATTGCCATTCGTTATTCACAAATAGTTGCGTCAGGTCCGTCACCCTTGGTAGTGACTGTAGGCCAAATTGAAACTTCGTCGATGTTTGGTTCGAATGTCCAATTAAACATTTTGAAATACAACTATTATAAATTATAATAAGCACTTTTGTCATTTGTGTTTATTATTTTTTTTTAATAAAATAACTAATACAACGAAAAGTACATGTCGTTCTTATAGTCTGCAAAGCATTGAATATACATCAACCTTTGGGCGACACAAAAACACGGATCGTACGCTTATTTCGAAAATATTTTTTTGAGGGAATTTCGGAATCTTTAAAGTTGAACACAATTAACTTTTCTTTTAAAAAATATCATATTCTTTACATTTATGAATTCTTATCTAAAACATATAACTATGACAAGAAAATTATTGATAAAAAATTAAATGTATCCCAAAGGTTGTTTTCAAAATATACACACTTTTTTGAAATTCATTATTTTTCTTTAAATGGTATTCCTGCTGATTAGTGCTTAATGACTGAACCTTTTTTAAAGCGTTCAAAATCGTTTGCAAAATTGTTTTATTATTTAAAAAAATAAATTGATAGAAAAAAACACAATTACTTTTGGGCGACACAACATATATCCTATGGGCGACACGAGTCTCCCAAAGGTTGCATCAAAGTAACCCAAAGGTTGGATTGGTCTAAATATATATATATATATATATATATATATATATATTTTTTTTTAACTAAGGCTAAAGAAGGTTGTCAGTGATTAAACAATTGATTTACAAGGCCAACAAATAGTCTCTAGTATATATATATATATATATATATATATATATATATATATATATATATATATATATATATATATATATATATATATATATATATATATATATACAGAAATCAAAAATACAATGCAAACAAACAATTTAGCTCCATGACGGACATAAATGACGTTGCGTTTCTAACGCGATTTTGAAGTTACTCAAATATAATAAGCATTTGTGTTCTTAAATGTTAGCATTATGGAAACAGATCAGTTAATGGATATCGGTGTGAGATCGCAAATTATTTCACTCGAGCAAATATTTCCCTCTGTGACAACTCAATAACGTAAGGTAAAATCAAATATAACTTAACAACAAGACTGAATTACAACTGAAACAACATTGCATTCATTAATTTACTATTTGCCGAATAAACATGTATTAATTTCTTATTTGAAACAACAGCAACATAATACATTTAAACAGTCGATCGTATAGACAATTGTAAGATATAACCTCAAGAACCAAAGGAAACGAAATTATATCATCTCGAACACTCAAGCGAGCCATGTTTATTGTTTCTGTCCATGAAATCAGAGCCCAGATCTCGGTCGACAAATTATGAACTCGTGTGTATGATCGGAAAAGTAGGACCACATATGCCTCATGCTGTTCGAAGTGTAGGTCATATCACAAGGGCTTGAATATGGATTGAATTTCACGTCGATGTCATTCAGTCCCGGGACATACCAGTCCGACCATCCACCTGACCATTGGATTTTGTATGCAATGATTCGTCCCTTCTCGACAACAAGGTCAGCCATGTCTAATCCTGCGACCCACCTACAGTCACCCGTTCGTTCTCTTGTGATCGATTCACAGGCGGCCTAAAAGCAAAATAAAATGTAAATGCAAATACCCATGAGTATTATAATACTATAAGAGAAGTTGTTAGGCAAAAAGTATACCTGTACGTGTGAACATCTTTTAGAATATCGATAGTGATTGTGTCATGATAATGGATTAGCTTACACTTAAACTTAAACAACTCGGCACCTGGAAAGAAACGTTCCCACCTAGTTTGAACGGTCTTGAAATCATTCTATTACTACGAAGACGAGATTTCAATTTGAATTAATCAAACAGTAGATAATTGTAATCATATAACAGACATGGCAAACAATGCATCAGAAATAGTTATCTAAACATAAGATAATTACGCCAACATTAAAGATTGTTTTAATTGAATGGAAAAAATCCATTATTAATTGATCTTTAACTGTCTATCGATTGTAGAGATATAACATAATTTCCTAACAATAAATTTGTAATTTGATTACATAGATTACCTGTGAACTGATGTCGTATATTATCTCATCGCTAGCCTTGACAGCTACACAAGCAGAAATTAACAACAACATCCACTGCATCTTCATGATTGTGTACACAACCAAATTGTTCTCTTACTGTAGTTCTCCTCACTAAAAATTGTAAGTTTTTTTCTCGTGAGTTACAATTTATAAGCAGCTTTGATATCATTTGGTACGTTTTAAAGGCCCATTTAGCTGATTTTGTGATATTATCAAGTACAACCCTTTCTGATAATATGTTATGTTATCCTATAGAAGAAACACTTTATTTCTGTCGACGGTTTCTGATATCCGGTAAAGCTTGATGGAAACGGTTTGGAGAGGCTTAATTTAAATTGCTGGTATTATTTATTTGTAAATGTTTATTAATATAGTGACAAGATCAGAGACTGGGGCTTTTTCCGTTAATAGTGCATACAAACGAGGGGCATTCAGTATTTAATGGTACAGAAACACGTTAACAATTAATAATCGCGGTTGAGATATTACCTTAAAATGTTCACATGTTTGAGATTGACCACGGGCGTAACTATGCTCGGGCATAAGATTTAGTTTAACTTTCCCGCGAAATGGCACGTACTAAAAACTCGATATCATGAAAAAAACATCGATTCCAAAAGGGATGTAGACTATAACTGTGTAAGTTTAAAACGGTTAAAATATGTCTTAATTTGACTGAATGAAAGCTTTCAGAATGCTTGATAATTGTTTCTCGATCATTGTACTCTTTAAATATTACCTTCGACAAAGGACACAGGTGAGATTCAGGTATGATCATGTCAAGAGTTCCTTTCAAACAGATAAACAGATTCCAGTTTGTTGATAAAAAAATATATTCATTTGCTACTCGTCCTAATTAAATCTACATGTACATATGCATTTGGTTAAATACAGTATTGTTTGCTGGTCATCTCATTTTTGAATATTTTTGGCATTTTTTTCAAGTGTTATAAAGAATATCTGATATTGAAAAAATCGTTTGATTCAAACATAATGTGAGACAAACAATTCATTTGTATTGCAAAATCCTTGTGTAATGAAGTGTTGTATAGCGAGTTTCCCAAAATGCCAACAAGCCAGAGAGTTGAAACTTTCAGAAATGTTAAGCAGCATGTGCAGTATTTAACCTAATGTTTTTTGTGTGCTTGCACGTAGTGAGAGCAGATATATGGTCATGGACTTTAAAACAAATAGCATAGAGCATTCACTGGGAGTATTTCCAGAAGTATATAAGTCATACAATATTTAATGGAATGTTAACAAATATGTACATTTTACCACAAGGTGTTTGGTATGTGGCCTTACTCAGCATAATTAGGGCCATTTACATACTTATGCATATAGAACGTGGAATTTAGTGTTACACCAATCTAAAAAGATATTTGTAAAATCATACACCGTTCTAAAGATAATAGTCTGCTTGTAATTGCGTGTACATAGGGTTAAGGTCAAGGTTACTGTTACTTAAATAGAAACAAAATCATTATATAATTTGTAAAATGTAATACAATCGATCCCCGTTGGTCCGAACTCGTTTGACTCGAATTTCTAGTTGGCTCGAAGTGAATATTAAGGACCGATTTATTTATGATGAACATAACGTAAGCATTCCCGCTTGGCTCGAAAGTATTTTGACCATTTCCTTGGAGTTCGAGCCAACGGGGTTCAACTACATCATCAACTGTGAATGGAAAAGTGACCCAATTCATGATAGGCACATCTGTTCTTTGGTATCAACGTATTAAACGGAATGCAACGATTTTACCGATTGTTCAACATATAAATAAACGTCAAAGATATACTTATTAATTTAATTAACTTTTATTTGAAATCTATTTCTTAAATATAGATATATATATATATATATATATATATATTATTAGCGCTTTAGTTGCAGTACATACTGACTTCCCCTTGTATTCAAATGGTAAACATGGTCAATGTTCTAGATTATAATCAAGGTTATAAATATTGTAGTAAAGATTCAAAACCTACTACTGAGTCGTAATTGGAAAATATAAATTACATTTTAAACTGTACTTAATCCAGTATTAAGCATAGTTTATTTACATATGCAAAATAAATTAGATCTTTTCTATATTGTACGCCCTGAACAAACATTTACAAATCTTAAATACATAATTCCTAATACCTTAATCAACTCGTTTTTGTAGTCCTGATGTATTATCTTATCGAGAAACCAACAACGCAGGAGGTTCTCTTGTTCTGTATTAAGCTAGATAGGATAAAAACAGTAGTATGTACATACAATCAATTTTATAGAAGCGACTTTTTGTCTTTACGTGATAATTCGTACTGGAATGGATTTCAAAAGAAACTTAAATGACTTGCCATTTCATGTATTATTAGTATTATGATTGTGAAACAAGTTATTAAAACATTATATTTATCACTCTAGGTAACGCAATACTAAACAATAGAATGGTATTGTGTTGTTGGGGAAACCGGAGTGCCCTGAGGAAGAAAACCTCTTGTCCGGTTTGGTGACCACAAACCAAGTTCAGGCCAGGAGTGGAACCAAGGACATCTTGGTGAAAGTCTTATACTGTGTGTCTGTGTGTACGTGTGCGTGCTTGGGTGTATGTGTGTGTGTGTGTGTGTGTGTGTGTGTGTGTGTGTGTGTGTGTGTGTGTGTGTGTGTGTGTCAGGGATCTGCCATGTTTGTAGTTAACGGCATTACATTTGAAACATGAACCCTCTGATATAAATAGTTCCGGACAATAAATGGGAAAAGACGCACACTCAAAATAAGTGGAAAAGCATAAAATTAAAGATTATTTCCCAACATGCATCTGTTCACACAGAAATAACAAAATATCTGAGGTCCCATAGGTTTATACGTTTTCTTCCAGCTTAACATAATTTGTAGGCTACGTGACTTAATGGTTTCATTATTGAACCGTTGGTGTGGTCAAATGTTATATTATTTCCGGAAATTTCTAAGACAAATAAGATAAAAACATTTCCAGCCAATCATGAAATCACTTGTCAGCCTTCAAAACGACTAAAAACTATGTTTAATTGTTAGGAATTTCATATTTTATGACGTCATACTTTGGTTCCCATTCTTCTGAAACACGATATATATTAATTCATTTTACTACGCTCACCCCATCCTTCTCAATTGCTAATATTTAACATAATATATTCTTACCATTACTTATATGCCTGCTCGTGAATGTCTTATAATAAAATGAACCTTGAAGTTACAACTCACTGGGTGTTATACTAGATAGAATGATGGCAGTTGGAGTAACTTGCAAACTGACTATCAAACTTAATGACCAGCGGGTTGATTTTAATTTTGAAATTGTTAGTTGTCCTTTTTTGGACGATCGTGTTCTAATGACCCCGTCCTCATTCCGCAAAAGGTTAGATTCGCTAGACTATATTCGGACGTTGAAGGACTTTTCCCTTAATAAATTAATGACTGCTCAATTGCTACAACAAGGATTTTACAAATCATAAATCGATGAAAACATTTTGTATGTTCTTCATTAAGCGATATAGTCTATTAATACAATTACTGTCTTAAATCTGTGTTTTAAATTGTTTGTCTAATTCTGATTTCTAACACGCATTTCTCAAACAGCTACGTTAAATTATTAAATCGCTTTCTACAATAAGGCTTATTGATCGACTTAATGCTTGTTTGAACCGAGATTTAACGGTATTATTTTACATGATACATGTCTGTTAGTATTTGAAATGGAATTTCTTGCAGATAAAATTCATGATGATCTCAAACCTCCAAGATGTGATTTATCGACTAACCTTTATGACATATTTGGCCAGTGAAGCTCCGGTTTTCTTACTCCAACCAAAATATAAATGTTTGATTTGACATTTTTTACTTTTCAAATGTTCTCAAGACTTTTTTTATTGGGTCGAGCGTTGGAGTCCGCAAAAGGTTTTCTCGAATGTAGAGAGGTTTTTTTACATTGTTTTTGGATGCCGATGATGCGTCATGAAAGATATCTTTCGTATTATTACATAGTTTTAAACCTTGCCAAGACAATCATTGACGAATAGTTGTCTTAAAATGATTTGGAATCGAACCTTTAAAGAGCTATCACCATTGTTCCGTCTTGATTCATTCGCCTTGCTAGGGGATTTGTGTCTCGTCATTTATTACTTTAAATTATTTTATATGTTTGTATTTGATGTTTAACTTCATTCTTCATAGTTTTTTAGTTGATGTAAGCTCTGAACCGGCTTATCATTGTAAGTTGTAATTGTTGATAAATGTTGAGCCAAGTGTGATGTTATGGCCATACTAACTAGTTTAAACCCTCAGTAAAACACTGATTGTTTTCATTGACTGTTTCCAAGGTGGTCGCTCCATATTTACCAACTGCTAGTTTCTGTTCACTTAGGATATTCTTCGTTTGTGGCCAATTGCTCGTATTGTAAATACTTTGTTGATTAATATTGGTTAGAATGATACCTGGGATTGGTTGGGCCTTACATAAACACGTGTTGCATGGGTTATATGTTTTATCCTTGAAAGAGTGTTCATCAAAACTGAATAAAACATCATTAATGCATGCATACTCGTAAGGACGTCATAGATTATTAGTTTTAAAAGGTAAAAATAAAAAGCAAATCAAGTATTTGAATGGAATATGTCATTTAATAATAAAATGTGTGATCAAAATACATACAACAATATAAGTTCAAATCATTTTAAAATACAAACAATCGTTTTGAATATAAAATAACGCCAAAAATGTGTTACCATTGCTACAACCAAACTTGGAAAAGTTTTAGTATCAGGACTTCCCTTGTCATATTTTTAATCTGCGATACCCTTCGATGGAACTACTTATAAAACAAAGTTACGGGCATAGCAAATGTTCATAAGTACTTAATTATAAAAACGTTGGTCTAAATTATTATACACGTTGGCATAGTGTTAACATTAGAAAACATACTTCTCTCTACCATTGTATGTCAAATTATACGAACAAATACGCTTGAGTGTAGTATATATAATCATAATTTACTGAAAAAAACTCTTTGCATAACAAATTGTGCTATATAATTACTGAACAAGTGAAACAAGCAAGAATAAATACAATTGAAAATCGTCTGTCATTTTAGGTCACCTTTAATATTTCCGATGCTAAGCCTATGCCGAGAAATTGCCATGGCTTATGGGCTTGGTTTTTATATCAGGTCGGTCGTAAGGTGTGTGTGTGTGTGTGTGTGTGTGTGTGTGCGTGTGCGTGTGTGTGTGTGTGTGTGTGTGTGTGTGGCCTAAGTTTTAGCAGTCAACACAATTCATTGCGTTTGAAACTATATGTACCGGTAATGGTTTCACGAGCCCGTGCTACAGTTCCTCTATATTTGACTCTGCAAACCCAGATCAATAACAATCGAAACGTAATGCTTCTGACACCATGAACTGCTACTCTGTCGCTACCTGTTTGCTCCATACAGATTGCAATGCTCCATGGGTTTTACAGCCCGTGCAACTTTTATACCGTAGCAATAGCTAATCCTGTCTTTACGCCCATGCAGTATTAAAACGATTTTTGCATAGCAAACTATAAAGCTCTCCTAGTTCTGGATGCTGTGTCCGTTATATACGGCTCACGAAATACCATTTTTTCTACAAACTAATTTGCAGTACACTTGCATCAATTGTGATTGCTTGATTAACTTAAAATATACATGAGAAATGCTACTTGCATTCTATACTATAAAAAATGCTACTTGCATTCTATACTTCACTAAAAGCAATAATGAATATAACATAAACAAATGTTATCGATCATAATAAATCTAAATATATAATATTACAAATTATTGTATAGAAACATTTCTATACAGTTTACAAAATAAACACTAACAATAACACGAAACGAATCAACCTTGAAAATAAGATTATATAGCTGCATGTAATGCAAACTACACATCGACGTGGATGTTATATATACACTAGCGAATGACAGCTATAAATGTCTTTGTACAATGTATGTGATTTTCCTGACATTCCTAATTAATCATCATTTACTGTTTAATTTTTATCGGTATTGTCTTGAAATAAGAAAAGAAGGAAGACGTACTAGATATACTTCATTATCTGTTTACAATGTAATACACCTTTGAAAAGGTAATAAAGATGGATTCGAATTCAAGCCGAAAACAATAGGCCATCCATTCCATATTTATTTATCCGAGAATGCTGTAAACTCTGCAAAGGAGTGATAGTGTTTCCACGGACATTGCTAAAAATTTGAGGGCACACCGTAGTCATAAGTTAATATTTACCTTTAATGACGGACATGCATTGTCCATTTATTACCAAAACATTCTTCGCACTGTATACGCATGCGCCTGACTCTTTGTAGCAAACTTTATCCTTACAGTAACATGGACACTCAACAGAGCAATTTTCACCGTACATTCCATTGTGACAATTATCGCATAAGTCTCCATCGAACCAGCCTTTGCAACCAGACAAACAAATTCCAGTCGCTTGGTCGCAAATACCATTCTTACAGTTCGGCGGACAATTGGTTGTGCATTGTTCTCCGTAATAGCCAGCACTGCACGAAATACATCGATCACCGTCAAACTTCCCTGAACATTGTAAGCAATGGCCCGTTAACATGTTGCAACCAACCGAGGTACAGTGACCGATGCATTGTTTGCTGCAGTCGTCGTAAAAGCCTGCTTTGCATGTCAGACAGTTCCCATTATTTTCGCATTGTAGGCAGTTCTCGTTCCCGACACAACATCTATCCCCTGAAAAGCCTGATTGGCAACCAAGATCACACAGCCCAGAGATTTGATCGCATGTTTCATTTAGGCATTTCGGGGGACATGTTTGCTCGCAGTTAATGCCATAATTTCCATTCCGACACTCCGTGCACGTATCTCCCCTAAAGTTGTCTTTGCAACCATCAGAGCAGAAACCTGTCTTGATATCGCAAACGTCGTTCTTACAGCTTTTCGGACAGGATCTCAAACAGTTTGACCCATAAAACCCTGTTTTACAGGAGTTGTAATGCAAGTCCGAGATACACGTGTTGCAGTTTCGGTGACATCTCTTTGTCGGCATCGGTTTTTGCAGTCCAATCCAGTATATCCTTCTTTGCAACCATTTGGACACTGTTTAAAGGCATCACAACTTGTACCCGAACAACATGAACAGTCTTTTAAAAGATCACATACTGGAATAAAGACAAATGTATATAAAATAGAAAACATATTTACCATCTGAAACTTCAAGTTTATCAACAAAGTCTAACTATTTATTGTATATATATACAAGAGTAAAACGTCCCAACAATGGAAACTTTTAACAAATGAATCACCCCCGATGAACAATTGTGTAACTTAATATATTAAAAATTACAGCTTAAGCGTGTAGTACTAACACTGTTTTCACTAAATCAAGCAAGTAGCATACAAAACGTCCTAACGCATATGTTGCGGCATAGCATTAAAGAAGTTCTGCGTTGCGCAAGGGAACAATTTTGCCATAGAGATTCTATCTTAATTAATAGCTGAAGAAATTCAACAAACACTCTACATACTATTTCATTGTGACTTTTTTTAGAATTTGTATAAAATTGAAGTCAAGTCGAATGGTAATAAAAGGCCATCGGCTAAAACACACACACACTATATAATTCAAGCGGTACTGTCAGATCATTTTTTTAACCAAACAAGCAAAATAGTATACCTTCTGATGACTGGACTGTCGCAGGCAACACACAAACGCACACGGCTAAAATACATACAATCTTGCTTAACTGAAAACAAAATGAAATCATAAATGTTAAAACAGGCAAATATTGAGATGTACGTGTAAACTTGCTTGTAAAGAATTTTGAACTATCACTATTGTACAAAATATCCGGCATGCCACAATGGCACAGGATGGAATTGTTTGACATATAAAATAAAAAAATAGAGTTAATGGGATGTAGTTTTGCCGCAGTTGAAACACATGTAAAAGCACTTGTACATCTTATGATAAGTGTCAGAACAAACCGCCCAAAACTGTTCAGGAATTTCGAGACCGACCTTCCGACCGACCGATCGACCAATCGTGACTCCAGTCCACGTTCCGCCCCCCCCCCCCCCTCCCCCACTCACTTCAAACATGGTACCTTGAAAAGTGACAGTTTACATTTCCTTAATTTGAGCCGAATCGCGGTTAAAATTGCAATTTTTCAGATTTATTTCACATTTTTGAGCTGTTACTGTCATATGTATTTGAATATTTGTGTAATGTTCCTTGTATCGTAGTGCTATGTTTTATGTCTGATCTTTGTTTGCTCTTTGTTCGCTCTTTGTTTGGACATGATCCTTGTGTTTTAAAATAAAGGTTTTTGTTTGTTTTTAAGCTAATGGGATTGACCTTGCAGTTTACACTAGTTCATGTGAACAATTTGTCAGAATATTTTGAAACCGAAACATTGATTAAAACATTGATTATTCGACTTTCGGCATTTTCGGCTTTGGCATTTGCATATGATCACGAACAAAATTTTTATAATTATGCCTCTTGTGTGTTTCTTAAAATCCATCATTATACCGATGCGTTTTGACAATCAATATGTCTTGGTTTTAAATAAATAATTGATTAATCCGAAGATTATAAGCCTAAGCATTCAAATGTTGACAGGTAATACAATCAGCCGCAATTATGTTTTGAATCAAAATTTAACTTATATTTAATTTGTGTTTATACTACTAATACTGCCTGTCTTTATAAACTGGTGGGTCTAGTTATTGTCTGAATACTCTAAAGCCATGTTTTTAGGTTGAAAACGCTTTAAACTGTATACTCATGTTAATAATTTCATTAAAGGAAGTAAGTTCACGAAGGCTCAATTTTAGCCCCGCAAATTTTCCAAACAATTATAGCCGTTGTGAAGTTTCAGACATATGCTAATGAATTCATGAACATTCAATACTGCAAAGATGTATCATGTTATTTTAACCTTTATCTTAACATTGATACAATTTGGTACAGATTGTAATAATGCGACGTTTTTGCTATTTATTTTATGAACTTGATCATCTTTTTCTTGTGTTTTTTTTCCGGAGTGGCAGCATATTTCATCAGAATTTGTTTTGTCTACGTTGAGCACTGTTTTAACCGTTTTTTACAAGAATTTTAAAAAAGGTGAAATTGAAAACAATTTATATCATCATATCTTTAATTTTATGCACGGCAATCGTCTGACTTTGTTTCAAATGTGATGGTCTATAAATGAGTTTTTGTAAACCCCACCTCTCTTCCCTATATTCACTCTTTACACATAAAATGCATAATAAATAATTGCAATGCAACATTCAAAACATGAAATAAAGTATTTGATACACTGGCATACATATCTGCAAGAATTTTAAGGGCATTAAATTATGTAATTGTAAATATACTTTCCAAATAATTATATTGTCTTGACCGTCAGGTGTTCTTTATTCATCTTTATGTAAATATTAGCCAAATAAGGTAAATGTATTTGTCTAGATTGAGACAAAAGTTGGCGGCTGAATAAGCCAGTGCATGTCTTAAATGCGTATTGAGCTTTACCAAATTTGAAATAATTCTTTCGAAACTTTTTTTAAAATCTAAAATAGGAATCTCATGTCATCACTATTGACAAATCTTTAGTAGTTATAATGATTTCATGTTGAATAAATCAATTAAAGGTCTTTTGTCTAGCTCTGTATTTTGTGTAAAAAATTCGATTTATTTTTGTTTATACAACAATTGGGCTCTAATGCCAGAGTTGTGAATGTGGTAATAGTACGCTCTACACGCGTCATATGATCATTGAGGTGTCATCAAACAAGTTTAAAATGTTTTCGTTGACAATTAAATGACCAGGCAAGTTAAGGACATAGGGAATCGGCTTAACACCAAATTGATGTTTTGGCTTCCAATAAAGTCGTCGGCGACAACATATTTCAAATAAAGATATGAATGCGTTCATGCTTTAAATTATAACTTTTAGGATATATTTACTGTATAGTTGGACAATAGATGAGTCAAATCCACGTGTGTTTTCGTTTTATCATTTTAATAGTTCCCGAGTTGTTTTGGGTTTTCCAAAGTTGTACTTAGAAAAAGTTAATCCCAGAACGAGGCTGCTCCTCCTAACCCTCCTTTAACCATCCACCTTAAACCTAAAACGTCATCAAACAACGGTCTGTTCGCAATGTTTACAAATATAAGTGCAGTGGAATTAAAAAATAGTTATGTAAAGTTCGAGGTTGATTTAGGGAAGAATCAGGATACGTCGCGTGTACCGACAAAAATGTTGTAAAAGCCCCGGCTATAACTATAGCGAATAATAATTTATGATAATCGAATATTCGATCGAAAGAATTACGGAATATTCGAATATTAATTTCGCAATTAGTTTGCATTAGTTTTTATGCATGTTTTGAGTCCCCTTATTTATTTATCAACATAATACTACTCACTATAATAGTCATACACTCAAGTGAAACATTTCAAGCCAACCCACTCTTGTAAAAACCTGGTAAAATATATGGTCAAGTTATGATAACATACATGTATTGCGTTCATTTTGCAATGTTACGAAAGCAACTTTATCATTAAAACTAGTTAAAGTGCCTGTGTAAAGCGCATAATAGTTTCAAAAATAGCTGCAAGGTTTGATTCAACATTGATACACTTCAATAGCTTGGCGTTGGTCTCCTTGTTTCGAAAAAGATTAAACAGTTGAACTGTATTGAAAAGATTAACATTATTAATTGAATATTTATATGATTATTCTTTCCGATTATCACGACCTTTTGAGCCGATTATCTGGACCGTCTTACCTCCTTTAAAAGCTTCTTGTTCATTTGCACCCGTACAGACAACGTGACGTCTTGATTGAGCAATAACATTATGTTAATCTTTGTTCATTTCATCAAAAGATCAATGCTATAATGAATATGACATTTCAATACAAATAATCGTAAGAAATCTAGCAATCTAAATTTTATGAATGTTAATAATGCCACATAGGAGTTTAAACATTATTCCCCCACAAAGATTTATAGATCCAAATATTTTGATATGCTGTAACTCCACCTGCCCACGGTCAAAGATAGAAAAGTTCACGTAAGAAATATTTAAAAAAAAACATTTTACCTGTATTTTGTTAAACCGAGGTGAGCGAAAAGCATCTATCATGGCCGCTCGTGTAAAACAAGTTTTGAAAATTAAACATTGCTATTAGAACGGACGTTTTACAGTCACAACGCAACATTTTAAAAACTGTAAAATATTTGTTTATTCATATTTGTGGATTTTGAAAAGGTTAATCGTTTATTTCAGGCAAATTTATTTAATTACATTTCTTGAAAATGATCTCTTCTTCCATAAAAATAGGTTTTACATTACTTTTTAATGTCCCTTTCAATATATTGCAAACAAACAACACATCAGATTGGAGGAAATGCCAATTATACATATCCTGTAAATTCAGAAAAGGAATGTCATATTTCCCTTACGAAAAGTCATTCGGTTAAAGTATTTCACTGTTATTTTATTCAAGGAATCTAGGTTGCATCAGTCAGAAATACACCAAGTTCTGGTACAGCAAAAGTAATATCTGTATGATTTTCAACTGAATTTAAAGTTTAACAACAATAAAAATAGTGCATCACCAAGACTAAAACAAATTATCAATCTGAAGTAGCATTTTCACGCTTAAATATAGAGAGGGCATTCTGGACCACATCCTGGTACTTAGCATTTAGTTATAACGTTCGTTACGTATTTTAATAGGTAAACCCATACCTGAAGGTTTCGTGTATAAAAACATTCGATTAGTGGTGCATACATTTAAACATCAGCAACTATGTCAATCTAATATTCTTTGTCAGACTTTCCAGTTTCACTGAAAGTCATACACGCACCTGTACGTCCGTAATTACTAAGCGTTTCAGATAAAAATGCCATCCTTCAAAGGTTTTCAACTGGACTCAAATGGCATTTTTAAGCATCACAGCAGTGCAGTTCTACACATCTTGCACACATTTCACACATTTCAAGCTATCGCAGTCATGTTTTCATCAAAGTTTGACATTTTGCGTGCTCGTACGAAATTCCATGCAGTCGAATCATTATTATTTTTGAATAGGCAAAAGTTGTCAAAAACCAGGAAATGGCATATTTTAGTCAACCGGACCAGATAAATGCATTTAATAGTGATAAATTGCCAAAAAATAGAAATATTAAACTTTGTTTGCCAAAAAAATGACACTTTATAAAACAAAGCATGTCTTGTCCATTTAGGTTGTTTACTACATGTACTTACTTATTTATATATGCATTTTATGCAGACAAGCAACACTTCAGATTGCAAAAAAATGACATTGTTATTGATTCACGTATATGATGTCAATACACTTCCTCCGATCAGTTCAAACCCAATTGATTCAAACAATAAATTTATGTCCTGTTTCTTCCTAGAAGTTTAGCAGTTATAAATTTTAAAAAGAATCTATATTGCATATGCCTGGATGACAGTCAGGGTCTGGTAACGAGTAATACGCAATTAAAATAGCGAACTTGTTCTACGTGTTTGCACAGTTACATTTGATTAGTACCTTCTTCATGTGTTTCTTGTTAACATCAAATTGTTTTGACGCTCATTTCAATATGTTGCCACACCTGGGTTCGATAAACCTAGGAACGGTTTTAATAGGATCTGTGCTTGAATGATCCTAGCCATTTCACTGGAATAATTTACATTTCTCAGCAGAATATGTAATACAAAATATATTCAACAAAACTTCACCGAATGTAAACTTCCCGTACATGTGAATTACTAAGGGCAACATGAATCTAATAATTACACCAAATTTAAGCGGAATAATGAACTATAAGTATACATTAATATGTTTATGATCGATTCACATATTGACTTTAACTATCAATAAATTTAATTTGATTGATGTATCAGCGCCTGCT
Source organism: Mya arenaria (assembly GCF_026914265.1). Classification (NCBI taxonomy): domain Eukaryota; kingdom Metazoa; phylum Mollusca; class Bivalvia; order Myida; family Myidae; genus Mya; species Mya arenaria. The sequence goes on along the minus strand of NC_069131.1, from coordinate 48,983,101 downwards.
GTTGGCATTAGTGTAAGCATTAAATTAATGTTGTTAGTTTTTTAATACATTTTCAGAGAACACTAACTGTCCTGTCGTAAGGTTGAAGGGTAACACCAGACGTCCGAAATGTTATCTGCTACGCTTTTCGAATTATAGATAAATGCAAATTATGCCGTCATATTTAAGAAAATGAATTCCCAGGAAGGGGACAAGCGGTCAAACATTTTAATCAAATTGTTTTTGTATTATCTTTCATCGTTTTAAGGAACTACATATTGTTCAACACTTTCTTTTCAATGTTCTTGCTGTGTTTTAAGACATTTCATCATCAAACATTTTACAAAAACGATGTACGATGAGTATACCTCGGCCTCCCATATGCCTCTTGAGACGAGCATCAAAATGAGGCTCCAATTATATGCATCACTTAGATTTAAACAAAATATCAATCTGAAGTAGGATTCTCAATCCTAAATATAGAGAGACATTCTGGACCATATACTAGTACCAAATAATTGACAAGATAGAAATTGTATACAAACTTGGATTCCCGAAAACAGTTAAATATTAAAATAAAAAATACTTCCAAACTCCTTAATGCAAATTCGGGTCTGTGTTGATTTTTTTGATGTTCTTATAATCATTTGGCATAATGGTACATAAAATCCTAAATAACCTTGTGCAACAGTCTTATCGGTTTAAAAATAGACTTCCGTTATCAAAATGAATCCAAATGTGATAGCAAATCAGCTAAATAACACTCTGCCCTTTCAGTGTAATTTCATGTTGATTATCATGTGTTCAAGTGAAATTAAACGGAAGGAAAGGACTACATTATTCAGTTCTGATAAACAGCTCGCGTTACTTATTCACATAGGATTTATTACACCAGATGAAAGCAATCACAATTGTAAAATGCTGTACTCTTAAATATATGCCAAATCTAGCCTTCAAAACAGATACTTAAAGTGAAGGATAAATTAAATTAATCGCCAACGCAGCACAGTGACTTCTTATACGACCTCAAACCAGTTTCAAATGTTGTATATACAATACCTCATTATGTATGTATGTATAGCTTTTAACTCTAGTTTCAAACAGTCAGTTATTTGCAATGACACCAAGGAACCAAACAATGATAATGACGACAGTTATGTTACATGTTAACAAATAAAAATAGTAGTAAAAAACAACAGAAGTACTTTGTTGGGTCCATAGAAATTGATCAACAAAAAGGCAGTCGAAAATCGGTTTTATTCAGAGTGACATAATGCATTCAGCGTACCTCAAATGTTGCAGGCTATATTTGATAGAGTTTATTTTGAAAAAAAAAATCAGCAAACAAATCTAAAACTATTTAAAAGGCATACCAAGTAACACGGTAGAAATGAGATAAAAAGAATTATCTTAAATCTTATGCATGTTTTGTTACAAAAATGTGCATCAATGCCGGTGAAGACAATTGCATGCGTCAACGGCAGATAGGAATTTAACTGTGCTTTGTATAGACGTTTAACAACATGATATATGTTTTAGTTTTTTCTCTTGCCTTCTGCTTCTAAACACGGATTATTTGTGAGTTTTCAAGTACAGGGCTTTTCCTTAAAGTATCAATTGTATATTGCGTCTAACCCTCAGATTCGTGACATTAGTGATTATGGACCTTATACTCAAGTATGTAGTGGTTTCCATTAATGTCTTCAAAAATAAGGTCAGTAGGATTTGTATTCCCTTTTTTCAATCACACAACTACACATTTTGATGACAACCTATCAAATTTTATCATAGTAAATGTATATGTAACACACAGCATGTTAAAATTCACTCAACTTGTTAGTTATAATAACAAACAAACTATTGTAAATGTATAAATAATCTTAGTAAAGATAATTAAAAGAAGAAACATGTAAATTAGTGAAATTGTTTAAGTTATGATATTATTGTTAAAACCATTATCCACCCTCATTTCGATGATATATCTAAGTAGCTATCTGTACAGTTTTTTATCTATTATAATTAAAACGAAACTGAAATACATGCACATTTTTCATATTTCTTAGCTATACTTCAATTGTTATTGATATTTGCTGCCTTTTCACGATGATCACATGCATGAATAGTTTGTGTGTTTAGTTGTATATACTTGTTTGACGAGATACTTTGTTGGATAAGTTTAGATAAACTTCTGTTCTGTTCTGTTCATTTTAAAGTAACAAATGGAAGTATAATAACCCATTTTTCGACTGACATTATTTGCAGAACATGGATTTTAAATGTTTCATTTATAGATTTTTAGGACAGTTATCTATACCGGCTTTTTATCAAAGGTAAAACAAAAACAAGCACCGAATTTCATTTGACGTTACAAAACGTTCACGTAAATGATAACGCTGACAACAATTCTTAACAAAAACATATTGAATGGAATCCATAATAAATGAGGAACTCAAACGTTCGGTGTCTTAACACAGGAAACTCTTATCAATGCTAATTCGATAGAATAAATTATAATAATGATTTTTGAAATATTACAAATTAATTTATACATGTTATTCCAGACTTGTAAGTTTGTTGAAATGGACAAAATATCTCAACCGGTCTAATGCCGAATTCTTCATGCAAGAGTCAATTTTAAGAAGGCTAGAAATACAATTTTGTTAGTAATAAACCATATGCCTATTTACGTCGTGACTATATTGCATCAAAATCTAATTATAATATGATTAAACGCTAGAATAAAAATCAAAACAATGTGAAGGAAAATCTAAGTAAATCTAGCTCTGAAAGTATATTTATATACATGTGTGAATTTGAAAGAATAAAACGCAGAAATATAAGAATAATTGTATGAAATCCGTCTTTCAATGTCTGTGTGATGTCATGCGTTCACACCAGGCGGCCCATGGTGGAAATGTTTCTTTGCAGTTTTATCAATCGTAACAACTCGGCCATCTCCGGCAACCTTCGGGATAGACCTCGTAAATAGGATTCAAGATATGCGAAAAAATAATTCGGCCGCCGGTAATTTATTCAATTATCATTTCGATAAGTTGACCCATTCTTTAAACAACGTACTGAAATCAATTATTTTAATTCGTGTCTTATTGAATTTGGAGAAGCATAGAAATAAGATTCAGATTAAATTTCATGACCGGTATAATGTCACTTTTTCTTTTCCTTAAACACATTAAATATGTACCTTGACGGTCAAAAAAAACCCTACAATACGTTTTCAATATGTTGGACTGTTTCCATTTCTATGGACCAGGTCATATTTATTGGATAATGGCCGAGGTGTTCCGATTGGCAGTCTCTGTTCATGTATGCGCTATGTCTTGGAGCGCTGTAAACAGGCGAGCCATGGATGAAATGTCCCTCCCATTCAGCATGTCCTGTACATATCGGAAGAAGAAGTCCGGCGACTCCATCCTCATGGACAGCAAAAACGCAACTTCTTCCCCGGACTTGAGTGTTGGCACTGAACTAGAATACAAATTTACCATTTATTAAAGGGACTGTACACCAGATTTGCACCAAAAAAAGTTATTTTCTGTAACGAATGTCAGGACAATTATATAATAAATTGTTTTACTCTTTGATATCATAATTGTAAAAACAAACATATCAAACTGTAAAAAAAAAATCGAGTCGGAGACCGGCTTCGAACCGGTGTCGCCAAAATTGCAGTACAGTGTTGTATCCACTGTGCTACGAAGGCTTATCCTAAGCAGTTTGAATATTTAAGCTATATACCTAACATATCCATATCATGTGATAATATCGACAAGCCAATCACGCATAAGGAATGAATTCTGCTAGGTAGACATACCTAGTAATCTTTTTTAATGGAAAAATACGAAAAAACTGCGAAAAATAAATTCATTGTAAACTATGTGGTACTTCAGTTTCAATGCATTGTACACATCGATACCAAGTTTATGTTAGTTTTCGACAATTTCCATTTTTTTGCTGTTTAATCATACAGAGTACAGCTCCTTTAATACAACAGATTGTCTAATTATCACTTCACTTCATGAGGCAACCTTTTCTTAGTAGACTGTATAAGTTATTTTTATTGAAATTGTGCATTTATTTAGAAAATCTAAACAGGTATAAACTATGTATTTTATAATGAAAAACTTTATGCAAAGTAACTGACAATATGAAGTGTTTAACATTTAAAAAAATAACAATGAAAGATGAATTTAAAAAGAGAACTTCAGAGCAAAAAAAGAATGTGTGTTTTATAAGTAAAACAGGGGTCGTAACTAGTATTAAAACCAATGTTATGGACCTTGATGTACATGTGGGTAGTGAGTGTCTCTAGCAACATGCGTCCAATTTTCATTTGAATTTTTTAAACCTTGTTTTACTTTGGCACCCCCCCCCCAAAAAAAAAAGTGCCCAGCCGACGACAATAATAATAAAGGCAACAACAATACAAAAAAATCTTAAAAAAGAATGGCGAACTCTAAAAGAAAAAACATGCAATGTATTTGCCATAACGTTTACCTTGGTATGTTTTTTTTTTTTTCTCCATCGATTTACTTCATCAGGACTCCATTTTCTAACAGCCTGAATGGTTTTATCGTTTCTTCTTGGATGCTCCGCGTGAACCTAGGAGGCACCAAAAAGTCAGAGTGTGTTACTTTACCTTGATCCTTTACAGTGCAAATTATTTACAAATGGCTTTAAGTATATCGTTTAACTCTTTATACTTCCCTTCTTTATATTTGGCCAGGTTTACAATTTGCATCCCGATCAATACTAAATCTTCATAAAAAAGTATTATCTTCCTTTCATAAGATCAATAACTAGTCATTAAGTAATTAACAATGCATTTAGAAAATAAGCTTGAATCGTTGATTTATTTTGTATTAATCAAGAGCACAGCTGTGTTCTTACGTTCAAATAAAGAGCATAGTTCAACAATTTTAAGCCAGAGTTAGATATGCCTTTTGACTCTGGCAACAAGTGTACAAAAGACTCATTTCGATATCTTAAATGTTTGGAGTTATGGCCAAGGATAACGTTTTTGAGTGCTTAATTTATTAATACCGGTCTGACTACAATTCAAAATAAATAAATATGTTTTTGGATTGATTCAAACATAGAAAATGTTGACCATACCACAGGCACAACAGTAGATATTACCGGCATAAGTGTGTGATCTATGTGCCCAGAGGCTTGATGGTCCCTTGAGTGTGATGCTTTCAGCACTTTGTTCATCTCATTCATAAGTGCAGCCATCTTGTCCTCAAAAGGGTATTTCCCACTGCAGGTTACATTAAACTATTTAAATTATGTCAGTAAGTAAAAATAAGCATAACCTGTAAGTCCCATATGAATATCAAAAATCATATTTTTACATGCAAAATAATGATTTCTTAATGATTTTTTTTATCGCAAAATGTTTGCATGGTCTCATAAAATGGGCATTTTTAATTTAAAATAAAAATATTTAAAATAAACTTAAATATAATTGTTAAACTGACCAACGTCGTATAATAAAAAGGTTGCTGCCTGCTTGTGAATAACAATACAGTGAAACGAGTCTTGATTATTTAACACAGAAGCCGTATTTATAAAGCACCTTTAGTCATTTTCTTACTTTAGTCGAAATGTTAACAGTAATTTATTTTTATTTAATAATGTTAATAAAAACAATGCATTTCAGAAATAACTGTTTATATCATATGACCAATGACTTACTTAAATAAGGAAAATGACTTAAGTAATGATGCTGTTTTAATGTGTTTTATGAATCCCTTGCCAGGCAAGGTAGGTGAATACGTCAATTTAAGTTGCATTTAAGCGTCAAAAGCTTTAAGCAAGATGCATAAGTAGGGCAACTTCAACCACTAATTAAATTATAGTTATAACTCAACTATGTTAACATCAGAGTTATAGATATTGATATATGTTTATATATTATCGCTGGTAATATTACTACGATTCATGTTCCCATCTTCCAACGATTTTGGAGTAATTGCAAATGCTTAATATGTTTGCACAGCGACAATGACGCTGCTGTCGCTGCAACCATACCTGAAACACAGAACATCTAATATAACATAGATACATTATTTTTACCTGAAGTCATAGAAGAGTTTAGCCCCACAGATGAATCCCAGCCAGCCATCTGGTACGTAACCCTGTTCCATCTTCAATGGAATGATCCTTTTACCTAACAGGAATGCGTACTCAGCCTCTGTAAGTTGAAATAAGTTCTAATGTTATATTTTATGTACTTTTTTCCACCTGGATTAAGTGATCAACTGCCTCAATCAGACAAGTTGACATTTTCTCAAAGGTGGCAACTTAATACAGGTTTAACTTATAAAAGATTGAAGCTTTTAACTTGTTTTTATATGTAGGATATTCCTTAGTGCAATTTGTGACGCATGCATGGCAAATATATAATATTGGATAGATTCAGTAGTAGATTTAGTAATATATCGATAAAGTGGCACTGTGAAGTCGCTTATAACGAGTGGTTATTTATTTTAAGTAATTGACTTGTGTATGTTCTGTCTATGTATATAAACGAGATGAAACTAAACGAAATAATCTTACAAGCATTTATAAGTTTGCAATAGTGATAATTGAACTGTATACCAGTGAGTCAAAACTAAGCTTATGTAAGCATAATGTTTCATGAGCCAGGATTTAAGAGTTCAAAACCAAAATGCTAATTCGTCTGCTACCAATGTACTTAATTATACAGTTGAATACCGCTATTTCTGAATACCGTTTTTCCGAAATTATCGCTATTTCGAAATTATTTTTCTGTCCCGATTTTACTCCTTCTTTTTAAACTAAAATTTTGGTCTTTATTACGAAATCGCTATTCCAAAATAATCGCTATTCCGAAGTAAATATTACGGTTTCGAATTGGTTTTTCACACCTATATATCACTTCTTATTACAACTCGATCGTGTCAGAGTGTTTTTTTTTCACACCATACTGCGAATGCACTCGGGCATCGGCTCGAGGTGACAATGGAGCACAATAAGCGCTTGTTAAAGAATGACATTGAGCACGCGTATGTTACAAAAATCGATGTCAGAAAATGAAAGGCTCATTTAGGTGATGTAGTGTGTTTATAATTGCTGGTTAACACAATCTGAATATCATTCGAAAATGTATTTCTCCCACCTCAGATAAGTAGATTCATTAATTTAACCATGCTAGAAATTCTTATCTTGCCCACGGGCGAAGATAAAATGCCCGTATGGAACTTCTTTTAATGGTTACCACATTGTAATTACCCCCCTTGTTGAAGACTGTCGTCTGTAGCGCATCATGGGAACCTTGTCTTGTGGCAATATTTAGAACGCGAGTTAATTATTTCTCGCTTCAAATGTCACCAGAAAACAGTTTTCACGCATCTTTCAAGAATAATGCTTCACTTTTCTTAGAACTATTTAAAGACCGATCAGACCATTTACATACTCTGAATCACTGCGCCAATATCCATGACAACCACGAATTATTGCATATCCGTACGCAATTATTTTCACTAAGCACAAAAGAGTTCCGGCAATAAAATACATTTTAACTTAATTTTGTTTAACTGAGGTGGGAGAAAAAGCATCTACCATAGCCGCTCGTGTAAGATAGGTTCATCCCGACCCTCGCGCAGGGTGTTTTGCGGAAACTCGGTAAACCTCGTTTCCGCAAAACACCCTACGCTCGGGTCGGAATAAAACCTATCTTACACTCTCGGCCATGGAAGATACTTATAATCTCATCTGATACGATCGCCGCTTTGCTCACTCGACCCGTTACCGAACAATCCGAATACATACAGTAATACTTCATGATTACGAGATTACCAAGCCAAATCAACCACGGTTCACAGCGTAGTAATCTGTCGGACGGGCCATCGCCTGTGGAGGGTTTGATCATGACATGCGATAAACGACAGTACATGAACGATGATGAAAACGCAAAATCACTAAACTACGATAACGGGATAATACGATAATAAGATGATGATAATGTTATATACTATCGTGATTTCACCATCGCTGTACGGCGCGACAGTACGACGATTAAAACGTGACAGTACGATGATGATAACACGATTGTACAATGATGATAACACAATTGTACAGTGGTGAAAACACATATTGCATTATCATTATCGTCTTGTCGTATTGTCGCGTTTTTGTTATCGTACTATCGCGTTTAAATCATCGTTCTTTCGCGTTTTTATTATCGTTGTTTCGTGATTTCGCGTTTTCATCATTGTACTATCGAATGTCTCAATTTCTTCTTAAAGGACTCTTTCATGTTTTGTGGGAACCGATCATAAATTGAGAAAACAGTTGAGTATAATGTAAAACGTTGGTTGTAGCAAACCCAAAGCACCATCATAAGTTAAGTTAAAAGCACTATTATTAATGACTTGTCAAAAATGTGACAAAAACGATCAAGTTTGCAGAATAGCGTTGTACACGCTTTTGAAATTTTGATTTCGGCTTGGATGTACAAAAAATGCTAAGTGCAATATCAGTTGCTGATTGTTGTTTGTTATTATCTGTAAGTCTTCGATTTAGATTATTTAAAAAAGATACATACTGTAAGGGGTCCCTTTAATGTAATATTTTGTCAAATTTGTAAAAATGCATAATACAAAAATAGAATATTATCACTCAATTGCACATTATATGTAACATTATAGGTTCAGTAAGTCGAAAAGCAAAATTAATTATGTTGTATAAGTATTAGATATACACTAGACCTGAAAAAATAGTTTTTATATTATCATATATTGGAGATCATTAGAAACAAACATAGAAGTGGGTGTCAATTTGTTTTATTTTCGGGTGATGTCTGAATTGTTTGACACAGTATCACTAAAGTCATTGTTTTGTCAAATAATAGTCTAGAAAGTTGGGATAGGTGAGCATTGAAAAGAAGTTTTCTCTGTAGATTTAACTACTGACCTGCCCTGCAGAATGTACTATGCTTGTATTTTGTAGACATACACATCAATACAAGATCAGCATTCTCCACTGCCTCTGCCATCGCCTGTATAGTGGAGCCACCCATCTCATCTATGTCCATCCACACCTAGTGGAGATAGTTAAAAGAACACCTAGGGGATATAATTAATCCATTATTCTAACCTACTGGAGATAATTTAGACAATATCAACACTCAGGAGAGATAATGTATCCACTCTCAACACCCAAGGGAACATAATTCATCCACTATCCAAAACTAAGGGATATAATTCATGCACTATTCATACCTTGGGGAGATAATTTATCCACTATCCAAACCTAGAGCAGATAATTTATCCACTTTCCAAACCTAGAGGAGATAATTCATACACTATTCAAACCTAGGGGAGATAATTTATCCATTATCAACACCTAAGGAAAGATAATTCATCCACTGTCCATACCTTGGGAGATTTTTCATCCACTATTAAAAGGCTAGGAGAGATAACTTATCCACTATCCAAACCTAGGGGAGATTATTTATCCACTTTCCAAAACTTAGGGAGATAATTCATCCACTATCCAAACTGAGATAACTTAGACAACCACCCTAAGGGGTGATAATTCATCCACGATCCATACAAGATATAAGAGATAAATCCTACAATATTCACATATAGTGGAGATAGATCATACGGTATCTATACATGGGAGGCCATTCATACATTTTCCACACATAGGGGAAATAGTTCATACCATACCCATATCTATGGGAGGTAATTTAAACAACGTATTAAAACATTTGAGAGATAATTAACACAATAGACCGGGCGGGGGTAATTCATACACTATCAATAAACATTTATTTCCAATTAGGCACTCTATTGATAAATGTATCAATACATTGGATATTAAATTTTTGGATCAATGTTTTCTAGTAATATGAAAATTGTTAACGGCAGATGTGGTAATGATGCACTTGTCGGCATTTATACTTACTTTTCGAATAACGGTAATAGTGTTATTAACTATTTGGTAGTCTCAGGGGATTTATTCCCCTTGGTTAAAAAATTTACTGTTCATGATTTATACAGGTTCTCACCACATGTTCCAATTTCATTTATATTAAAAGTTGACATGCGCAATTTTGAAAATAGTGACAATAATGCTGAGTTTGTGAAATTTACATTGAGCAATGAAAACACAAATACGTTTAAGATTAATATATCATCTTGTAGTAATGATTTTCATGGTATTGTTGATAGCATCATAAGTGGAGAATGTAACTTTGATGACAGTGTTGATTCATTTTCTAGTCTTTCATATGATAAATCGTTTGCTGCATGTGGTAAAAGTGTAAAAATGAGTGGTTCTAGATGTAATCAAAAATATAAAAATGCTTTGTTCAATAATGAATGTGAAATTGCAAGGCGTGAATTTAGAAATCGAATGTACAGAAAACATTACACTGATGAATTTCGCGCATTGTTGCATCTGAAACATAATAATTATCGTGGTATTACTCGTAAAGCTAATTGGCAGTTTAATTTTCAACAAAGAAGTGAATTACATAATATGTCTAAAACGCAGCCTCAGAAATTTTGGAAAGAAATAAAGAAAATCCGAAATATTAAGCCCAAAGAACATAATATTAGCAAAGATGATTTTATGAATCATTTTAAAAATCTTTTTGATGGCGAAACATTCTCAAATGATGTCATTGATAACGGTCAAAATGATGAAAACGTTAATTTAGATCAGTTAGATAATGATTTTACGTTAGAAGAAGTTGCAAAAGCAATAAGTTTAATGATTTAACACCTGAAATGTTTATTGAATGCAGCGATGTTTTCGCACCAATTTTTTGTAAACTTTTTTAATTATATGTATGTAAACTGTGTTTACCCCCAAAGCTGGACAATAGGTATAATTGTCCCATTGCCTAAAAAGGGAAATCTTAATGAAGTTAACAATTATAGTGGTATAACCCTTACAAGTATATTTTCTAAATTATTGTCTATATTGCTGGATAACCGATTGCGGAAATGGGCAGATGATGTTAGCCTTCTCACAGATTGTCAATATGGATTTAGAGGCAAAAGAAGTACTGTAGACGCTATTTTTGTATTGTCATCTATTATTAGTAAAGTTAAGCACTATGAACAAAAGTTGTACTGTGCCTTTATTGACTTTCGTAAGGCATTCGATGTTGTATATCGAAATGGTATATGGTACAAATTATAACAATATGGTGCATCTACAAAACTTGTATCAATGCTTAAAAAGATTTATGAAGAAGTAAAGTCATGTGTACGTGTTAAATTGCAATATAGTGATTATTTTAATAGTAATATGGGTGTCAAACAAGGTGAACCTCTTTCTCCACTTTTATTTCTGTTTTTTATAAATGATACGGAAGAGTATCTAAATATAGATAATATTGACTGTATCACTATCGAAGAAATCCAACTATTCATGTTGTTGTTTGCAGATGATAATGTTTTATTTTCATATACAGAAAATGGACTTCAACAATTACTTAACCAATTACACGACTATTGTAATATTTGGGGTATATCTGTAAATATAGACAAAAGCTTCGTAATGGTTTGTAAAAAGGGAAATAGAATAGAAAATGTTAATTTGCTATATGATGGTCATAAATTGGATGCTGTGAACAAATTTATCTATCAAGGTATTACTATATCACAAAATGGAACCTATTTGCAAGCGCAAAAGAAGTTATCGGAGCAGGCACTTCGTGCCTAGTTTTCATTGAATAGTCTTTTAGATGTTATGCTTTTAGATATACGTGATAAACTGAAACTATTTAATTGTATGATAAGCCCTATTCTTAATTATGGTTCTGAAGTATGGGGCTTTCATAAAGCCCAAGATATCGAAAGAGTACAACTAAAATTCTTAAAACATATTTTAGGTGTAAGACCGCAATCATGTAATGCTGCAGTTTATGGTAAATTGGCAAGATTCCCACTAAGTTTGTTTAGGGAAATACGAATTATTAAGTACTGGTTCAAGGTTAAACGTTATCCCGAGTCTCTTATGTATAAGGTATTTAATATGAAATATGTTAATGGCGAATATATAAACACTTGGACAGTTAATCTGAAACAGTTGTTGAACGAGCTTGAATTTGCTTATTTATTTACATGTGATAATGTATCGAATATGCAGATAGAAGCTGTCGTTAGAATAATATATGATACTTACTTACAACAGTGGTATACAAATGTTAGAAATTCAGACAAGCTACAGTGTTATGCTCATTTTAAACAAGACTTTGCAATTGAAAAATATTTATTTTGTATTAATAGCAATAAGTTAAGGATACTTCTTACTAGATTTAGATGTTCGGCACACAACCTTAATATTGAAGAAGGAAGATATAGAAATATAAACCGAGAAGATAGAAAATGTAATAAATGTAATATGAATGTTGTAGAAAATGAATATCACTTTTTGTGTGTCCTCATTATTTGGATTTACGTACAAAATATATACCCAGGTATTATATTCACTGGCCTAATAAGACCAAATTTAATAACGTGATGTTCTGTATTAATGATAAAATATTGAATAATATTGCTACTTATTTATCATTCGCTACGGATAGAAGAAATGCTGCTTAGCATAATTAACATGTCTAAATACATTTCATGTATAGTTATAGTTCATATTTTTCTCCTCAAGATTAAATGTTGTAAAAATGATCTCATATTTATTTCATATCTATATGTTACTCTATTTTGTTGTCATTAATGCCATCTAGTATGTTCTTTGTGTACTGGCAATGTTCTAATTTAATTTGCTAATAAAACTTTGACTTGACTTGACCATAAGAGGTAATATATACAGCATATCCAATCCTTTAATTGATAATTAACATAATATGCAAACTTAGCGGAGGAACTTATGCAATATCTAAAACAAGGTAATACAAGTCATCAATCATCCACGGTGATATTTATTATATAATCAAAACCTAGGTGGATATCCACACCTTTTGGGGTAATTCACACACTAAACAAACCTAGCGGAAACAATTATTACAATATCTAGAAGAGGTAATTTATACAATAGTCCAACCTATACTTCATATAATATATAATTCATAATAGATGCTTATTTGTATTTCAGCTCATTGACTAGTACAGTTTATACCAAAACATGTGAATATTTTATATTCCAAAGTGAGGTCACTCACTCTAGAGGAATTCGTATGCTTTCTGGTTTTGTCTTATGTTATCTCTGTTATCAGAACTATAAAAAACAGGCAAATCTTGACCGTGCAATTACAAAAAAAAATGACAAAAACATTTAAATATACATGTATATACTCTAGTTAATGAACTATTTACTTAAAATACATTGTACAATCAATTCATTTTACTACATTTGTGATTGACATATTAAGTTCGCGCTTGGGTAAAATTTCAATAACTCGGTTTGTGCTCGCATTACATAACCAATGACAAAAATGACAATCCAAGAAATTAAATATCTTACCTTATATCCATGCCGTTTGATCCTGTCCCTAATTGTCTTAAGTTCTTGCTGGTTCGCCCATTGGTAGGAGATCATCACGTGACCTTGGTCACGTGAATCACTTGAGCTCCCTTTTATCTTTTTCTTGTTAACGGCTTTATCCGGTTCGCTTTTTTTCTTCTTTTCTGTGGAGGAGTTTTTCACCTGATAGATAATATTAATTAAAGTTTGTACAAAAACAAAACTTACTTAAAAGAGGCCAAATGGCGACATTTCGAGCCCGTTGAGAATGTTCAGTCGGTACAGACGGACGGACAGATACACGGAGGAACAGAAGGTTAATATTATTATTTCAACACAAGAATCTATAATAAATATAATTTATAACTATATACAAATATATTATTAACTTGTTTCAGGTATTTGTTAACCCTTGTCAAACGCCTTTGTTATGGCAGTTGCATGCATATAGCTCTTTTTTAATGTAGACAAACCTGTGTAATGACCTTATGACTCATATATATAGTAATTATTAATTTTGACTATGTATGAAAAAAACAGTTACTCTTTCCTAAACAATGCCATGTTGTTTTTTATTATTGGGATTTTTTTGTTAGGAAGCTATATATTTTGATATTTAGAATTGGATCAAATATTAACTCATGTTTTGGGTTTGAAGAAAACTTCGGCCTCATGCTTATAGTTTTTGTCAAAGTTTGCCTTTAAAATTTGAGGAACGATAGCGTATTTTTTTTATGCGGCTAATAATTCAAGTATCGAGTTACTTTCAAATTTGGAAAGACATGAAAAGTGGTACATAAATTATTTATTTAAAAACATTTACAGAGAAGAATTACAGAGTTAAACAAAGAACAAAAATACCTATTTCCTTGTATTTCTGAACATTTGAAGTTCTCAGCATGTCCTTGAGTGTCCAAAGAGCTCCATTACACGCCTGCAACAATTTCAGACTTGCCGACTGTTTGACGTCCCACAGGAAGCTGACCACACCCCCCTTATACTCCTGGGCGATTACTCTCTGTTGGACCCGTTTGTCAAAACAGAGGACCCAGATTCCTTGTACGCTCTCTGAAAATGCACGGGTTTATATATTTAATAATTTTAACAGAATTGTGTTCACATAATGTCTTGTTCTTAATCTTTCCTCGGTGTTTTAATATAATTTATTCCATTTATAGTGATTTGTAATATGTACGCAATAGCTGAAACTTTTTATAGTTTATAGCGGTCATCTTGGACGGCATATTGGGTTGCAATTTTGGACAAATGTTTACACAACTGCATAATGCATGTTCATAAACTTAATACCAAGCCCGCTATTTTGATATATATATATATATTATCCTTTGTTTGCAGACACTGGCCGGTATGGTGTCAGATTTACCAGGATATTTGCAGTTTATTTCGTGAACAACATGACAATTGGAATATGCTATTTACACTCTTATGGGAGATTATTTAAAGTCAGAAAAATATTTTAAACTCCTATATAAGGGTACTCAAATTACATTGAAACAACTGTGACATAGTTGAATGACAATTGAAAGATGCCAAAAATGTTTTTCTCTTCGGCAAAAATTACTAATGCATAACAAGCAAATTCTTGTTTCCGGTTTCTACCTAACCTAGGTTTTTTTCGTCGTGAAATCGGAAATAAGCAATGTTTATTATTAGCCCTTGTAAGTTTAAAGCTCGTACCATACAGCTCCGCCTCGCTCCCAGTTCTGCCCATTTCTACGAGCCGTTTCAACGCCCCAAGTTTAACGAGTAGGTGAACATTTGCATCGTTCTGGGCAAGTTTTCGCACAGCTAGAAATGTACAAAAGAGCATGTTGCAAACAAAACTCATTTTAGTATTCAAACAGTTTAAAATACAGTGAAGGTTTTGCATTAATCCGTGAATTTGAATTGTTAAGATATATTACCAAAATATGTATTAGGTGACTGTTTCTGTTTGTGAATGATGCAAGCTTTGAAGGTTTACATTGTAAATTTAATCAATAACAATGGTTCTATAAATAAAAGTGGATGCCGACACTCGTCTGTCAATGGTGTTCAATAAAAATAGCGCAATAGTATGCATTTTGGGATTCACTGATCAGTTAATACATGTTTCATTTTATTTTACTCTTTCGCACTCAATTCTAGTAGGTTCAAAATTAAACTTACTTTTCTTTGAATCCAAAAATGCATACTACTAAAATCCTCAGTTCTGATAGTTTTTAAATGTAATTCACCTTTTTCTTAGCCAAACACTACAACAATGCTCAATTGTTATAGTGGTTCCATCTTGACAACACAACAATAATAATAACAGAAAAACAACAACAGAAATATTAGCAGACTGTTTTTTGGAACGGGAATATTAAAGACCAACTTGCGTAAACGGAAATGGCCGTTTGCTCTGTCAGTAGATTTATCGCGGTCTTTTTTCAAGAGTGTAATTTATCCCGATTTTGCGAAGATTTCAAATCATAAAAGATATAATGACAGGCAATAAAATAGAAAATGAAGGACATATTTTAATTCATTTAATAAAATTTAGTCGCAGCACATAGAAAGAGTTATTTAAGAAAGTATGTGGAAATATTAGCTCAGCTTTAAAAGTACTAAGTGGCTTTATTGAATGAAATGAATGAATGAATGAATGAAAGTCTTTATTTACAGAGGGTAACCCAATTAGTGTAAACTAATCTTCCTTGGGGCCCTCTAAAGCAATATTTACATACATACAAATACATAATTATATAGCAATATAACAATCAGCATAACAAATTCAAAGTTAGCATTATTCATAAACATGATCAACATGATAACAATGTTACACAACAACATAATACATACATATGGCGGCAGAGGTTTAACTTACAGACTTATATATGGCCATATTTACAATTTTAGCTTTATGACTGTTGATTCGAATTAATCCACTTAGTATAATTTACTGTAAAACTTTTAATACTTTCGCTCTGTCTTATTTCATTTGGAATGTTATTCCATACTTTTACCCCAGAGTACGACATACTCCCTTTAAAAAGTTCTATATTTGGTTTGGGTATTAAAAAATCCGATTTAATTGAAGAACGTAAATGATTTGGACGCCTGACATTGTAATTGAACATATTTTGAATATATGACGGGACTGCATTTTGCGATACCCTGTACATAAATTTGGCTTTATGAAGTGAAACCCTCTGTTCAATATTAAGAGAATTAATTATATTCAAAGCCTCGCTTAAAGTGGTATATTGTTCACCTAGAATGATACGACATGCTCTTCGTTGTAATCGCACTAAAACCTGGATATTTGATTGTTTTGTACTACCCCAAATGATACTACAATAGTCAAGATGTGGTTGGACATAGGCTTTGTAAAACATTATTCTATAATTAACAGGAATAAATACTTTAATTCTTGATAATAGCCACAAATTACTAGATATTTTCTTCCTAAGAAATTTTATATGCGTATCCCATTTAAGGTTTTCATTTATATATATGCCAAGAATTTTATCACCTGTTGTGATTTCCAGATTTAAGTCTTTATATTTCAAATTTAGAGGTTGATTAACTAATTTTGTCCGCTTCTGGGGTGTCGTTATCAATATTACTTTTGTTTTTGAAGCATTTAATACCATACCATTGTACTGCCAATGTACTGCCGTTTTAGCCTTACTACCAAACATACAAATTGCTGTAGCAGTGGTTAATGCTTTTCCCTGTATTACTGTTTTGCTAAAACAACCCAGTTTAAAGACAGAAGGCAACCTTTAAAGCTCAGCACAAACATTTCAAAGAACTATTTCATACACATAGAATATATCAATGGAAAAGGGTTTTGACGAAAAGAAAATAATTAAACCGGGTTTTAATTCAATTTTAGAACATGAAAAACAAGTCATATGTTATGCAACGTGACAGATATATAAAATAATATATACTAAATGGATATGGAGAACATAAATAGTATTTAAACATGTTATATAAGCCTTGTTATAGACAGAAGAACTGGTAAATTAATTTGATTTTTACTAAAAAATATTGCAAATGGAAATATTAAAAAAAAATGTGAGGAATATGAAAATTTGTAAAAAAAGAGAGAGAAAATATACAGGAAAAAAACAACAACATGTAAGTAATAAAAAGTAGTTTCACTAGACAGTTAAGTGTTTAAACACACACATTTAATGAAATTATTATGAAAAAGAGAAAAAAACTAATATCTGTAATTGCAATTGAAAAAAGATACACGTATGTATGTTACTTGGAAAGATTTAGATATAAAACCAGGATTAATAAAAATGAGATGTTATGATATAAACACAGTAAAAAGTGAGCACTCAATACAGCGGTAGACTATTTTTCAGACTTCTGCTGAGCAAACGGCATTTAACCATCTAAATATACTCGTGGACAATCGAGAGGATATCGTCGTTCAGCTGAGTCTTCATCTGATCTATGGTACACATTAAGTAGGCGTCTTAAGCAATGTTTTCTGCTACTTCCAGTAAGGTTTCTGGGTTTAACAAAATGTTGTTTACTCTGATGATGTATTTGTAGCGGTCGCTACATTGTTGTCCATTTCGAGAACCCGTCGACGTAAGCGTTGTGTGTCAAGCTCGGTAACGAGGAGTGAAGATATAATTTGCCAATAAAGCTAACCACCTTGCTGTAGGTGTAATACATGTAAGATATAATCGTCGGTGATAGCCTCAAATTCCTTAGTCGTAATTTTATTTTCGTTACTGCCTATTTAGGCCCCTAAAAATCAATCATATGTGCCGGAAAATTCTTCTCACTTAGTTTCAGCGATCGACTCGCTTACGCTATGACGCGGTCATTTCCGTATTGATTAATGGTGGATTCCCAGCCGTGTCTTCATTTCATCAAACGCATCCTGCTGATCCTGTTCCCAAACAAATATGGTGTTCTGCAGTGGTGGTGATTTTTCTTCTTCTTATTCGTTCGACACCCTATTAACACATTGATCAGTAGACGGGCAATCTCCAAGAATCCCGTTGCAAATCGTCTGCAATAGCCGACACATTGACATGTTTTGGTACTGGCCACCTTCTAACAACCACTAACTTTTGCAGGTCTGTTTCAATTCCTTCCCGAGATATAACATGTTCAATGTAAATTGTCTTGGTCATGGTTTTTTTTAAAAATGGCGGGCATCTCTCAAGGGCACAAAACGTGACTTACCGTGGAAAAATTATTGAGGTTGTGAATAAATTTACATATGTGGGTGCAGTATTCACACCTAAACTTTCACTTGACTATATGGCTTCAGAGCAGGCGATAAAGGGGAAACGTGCCCTAAATTCTATCCTTTCTAGTTTGTATAAGTATGGTCAGCTTTCCAGTAGTACCTTTTTTAAAATATTTGATGTAAAAATATTCCCAATTATGTTGTATGGCTCGGAATTGTGGGGATTTTGTAAACGACATGCAAAATGTTTTGCTTTTTGCCTGTACAAAATTTCTTTGTACTAACATAAAGTCATGTAATGCAGCTGTGTTAGGGGATTGTGGTAGGTTTTCAATGTGGATTGAGAGTATGAAATGGACTGTTCAATACTGGCTCCGATTACTTCGAATGTCAAATGAGAGATATCCAAAGAAATGCTATGATATGTTATTACAATTAGATGACTTAGGATATTATTATTATTATTATTAGACCAGATTTGTTGAGCGCCCTTTTCATTAAAAAATACGTTCAAGGGCGCTTTACAATTAAACATGTGACATATCGCAGATATGTGGAAATCACCAAAAGTGACATATTTTAACATATTAAACCAATTCAAGTGAAACTCATATGTTGTAAAAAAAAAAAAAAAAAAAAAAAGCACACACTCATAAAGTGTCTAAAAATGCTATATGCAATAAAATAAGCATAAAAAAGTAAAATAAGAATAAGAAATCAACAACATGAAACCAAATATATATATATATATATATATACATATATAGTTACTGTAGTTCTGTATCGTAAAAATAAGTAGGGATAAAAACAGTCACAGTTGTTATCTATACGTTGTAGGAAGTTTTGAAAAGTTGTGTTTTGAGAGCTCTTTTGAATGAATTAAGTGATGATTCTTTTCTGAGATTGTCCGGGAGAGAATTCCATAGTTTTGCGGCAGCAACTTTGAAACTCCTATCACCGTAAGAGACCAGTCGACATTTTTGTGACACAAGGGTGGTTGCGGCACTTGCTGATCTCAGGTTTCTAGTTGGCACGTAAACCTCTACTAAGTCGCTCATGTAAACCGGTGACTGACCATGCAAGGTCTTGAAAGTTTGAATGATAATTTTATATTTAATTCTATCTTGTATTTGAAGCCAGTGAAGGTCTTTAAGGATTGGTGTTATGTGTTCAAAACAGCTTGTTTTCGTAATGATACGTGCAGCTGTGTTTTGAACAATTTGCAGTTTGTTCGTTGTTGATTTCGGCACGCCATACAAGAGAGCATTGCAATAATCTAACCGTGATGTCACAAGCGAGTTTATGAGAGTCTTGGTGGCATCAGCGGTCAAATATGGCCGAATGTGACCAATCTGTCGTATCTGACCATAGCATGTTCGAGTCACCGAATTAACATGCTGGTCCATGTGCATGTTCGAATCAAGCGTAACACCAAGGTTTCGAACAGTTTTTGATGGTTTTATGCTCGTATCGCCAATTTCCAGTTCTAGATTTTCAACAAGTTTGGAGTGTTTTTGACTTTAAAAAATAATTAATTCAGTTTTGTCTGCATTCAATTTTAACATGTTTGAATTCATCCATGATATGATTTCTTTTAGGCATTGTTCAACTCGCGTGATTGTGACTACCTTTGATGCTTGGTCAGTTGGCTTAAACGAAAGATAGAGTTGGGATATGTAAATTGGGTAAGCTGTGTGCGGCAGCAAAATAATGGTTTTAACTTTATATGGATAAACCAAGATGATGTAAATGAAAAGTTGTTCCTGCATCAGTTTACCGAACGATTAAAAGACACCCATCTTCAGAAATGGTTCAGTAATCTAGAAATGTCACCAAAGCTTATATTGTATAAAAACATCCAATGCAATTATGAAAGAGAGACATATTGTGATATACTTTTGCTAAGAAAATACAGACATGCTTATGCTCACTTTCGTAGTGGTGTCCATATGTTAGAAATCGAAAGAGGACGTTACTCCGACACCCCTCGAAACCAGAGACTATGTAAATTATGTAATAAACAGGAGGTAGAAGATGAGTACCACTTTCTCTTCTCGTGTCCGGTGTTTGGTGATTTGCGAGTGTCACTTATACCGAGTAAATACAGGACAAACACAAATATCCATAAGATGGATATCTTACTAGCATCTAGAAATGAGAGTATTATTCAAAATATTGCTCTTTATTTATATCTTGCATTTAAGAGACGACAGTATATACTTGATGTCCTGTCTTAGTGAAAAACCTAAAAGGTGCGTCATGCATGTTCATGTACATTCATGTATATATATATATATATATATATATGTTTGTGTAAATGTTCACTTAAAACACTGTACTGTGTTTTATTTGTAATATTGTGCATAACTGTGTCAGGGGCTGGAGGCCTTAATCACAAATAAATGTCTTGTCTTGTCTTGTCTTGAATGATTTACATGCGGAAGGTTGAAGTTTTAGATTTTGTCGAGAGAAAACAGAGTTCAAATGTTCAATGTTTTAGTTCTTCGGTTCAATTTTCTACAGTCTATGCAGAATCTCATTGTACCGTCTTTTTCCTTACAATTAGGCCACACGAAATTGATGTTTCTTTCCTTTGAATTTATCGCACCTATTATTTTGAAAAATCGTTTTTGAGTGACCGCTCCTATGGAAGCTGAAAAATAATCATTTATAATTTTCCGACGAAATTAGCTATTCCGACAGCTGACAAATAATCATTTATACTTTTCCTACGAATTAAGCTATTTCGACAGCTAAACTATAATCAATTATTATTTTCCTACGAAGTTTTAGTGTGTTTTTTTTTGGTAAAGAGAATAAACCGATGCATGGAGTATTATACATCATTAATTATGCAAAATGATTTGTGTACCTAATACCACAGGCAGCAGTTACGTTCACAGGACCAACCACTTATGATGGACTAAAAATGGCGGACAGTACAGGCCATTGATTTTTAGCTCAGGTGAAGTAACAGGTGTTTATCGATTCTGTGCACTTATTTCGAATTCAAACTGGATATTGTTGACTATAAACATTCTGACAATATAAATATGGACTCGCAAAGCCTTTCACAAATCCTGGACGATTCCCAGGAGATGGAAAACGAGGATATGTTTGGCGCGGGAGCACCTCCCCCACCCGGTTCCGAACAATGGAAAAAGTGGAGGCGGCAAAGAAAAAGAGAAAAAGACATTCAACTGGCACGGTAGATCTATCTTCTTTCGAAAACATGAACACAGATGATAAACATTCTCAAAACTTGATGTTGTTGAACAAAACCAAAACAGTATAAATGATTTGACAAAATCAGCCAGTGATTGCAATAAAAGACTAGATGACCAAGATGATAAAATATTGTCATTAACCTACAAAGTCATTGATTTAGAAACACGTGAGCGTAAGAGAAATCTTCTCATCTATGGTATTGATGAAGTTCCAGGCAAAGACAATTACGAGGTGATCAATGATTTCATGTACACAAACATGAATCTGAATGCAAATGACTTTTACATTGATAATACCGAACGTTTGGGTAATATTAATCGGCGTAACTCCAATGGCTCACTAAGACGTCCGATCGTAGTCACGTTTAGATATGGCTATGAGGTTGACACTGTGATGAAAAATGCAAAATATCTTGCTGGTAGTCGCTATGCAATCGACCGGGATTATCCAGACGAAGTCAGACAGGCAAGAAAACGTGTGTGGCCCACGTATAAGAGGCTGCGAGCGGAGAATCGTTCAGCTAGAGTTCAGCTAAAGTATCCGGCGGCGGTAGTAGTCAATGGTGAAGTGGTCAGAGATTAATTTCCGGGGTGGAGCCGATTGCTAAGTAGACCGGTGTACACGCACGCGTCTACAGACCAGCCCGTCGGACCGAAATCGTCAGCGAATACGGCTCCACGAGCAAATACACAAACGACTATTAACGCTCCATCACAGAATCCATCACCGCCGGTCTTCTTCGACTGGAAACAAGCTGGTAGTACCCGCTCCCAGGGTAATGCCTCACAACTATCACAGCCTCAACAAGTCGCCGGCACGAATAGCAGCTCACAGCCAACACAGTCCGCGAGTAACGCTAGTTCTAAAGTAGCTGGTAAATCGACCCAACGTGGTAGAACCCGTGCGCGAGCACATTCGACTGGAAACCCTCAGAGATTCCACTCAGCCAGTACACGGCCACCAAGGAAAACGTCGCAGGCTGCTACGACGTCTACCAACCAGGGTGGAGGTCGACCTGAAACAAACGGAGTGTCTGGCAATTAGCATGAACAAAATGAATGCAACATCAACAATATATCTAAGGTCAATTTTGCATTACTAAATGTGCAAGGTCTAATATCAAAATCGCAAAATAAGTTAAACAGTGATGAAATAAATAAAATATTTAGTAACAATGACATATATTAATATGTTTTACTGAAACATGGGGTGCTGATCATTATGATTTTACCAAAGATGGCTTTACGCATATTGCTTTAAACAGAAACGAGAGATTAAAAGGCGCAACGCGTAACTCCGGAGGAATAATAATATATGTTAGAGACAAGCTTGTACATGATAATTTATTCATACAAAAACACGACGATACCCACATTTGGTTGAAACTTAAGGGAACTCATTTCAATTTAGCCAGTGACTTATTTCTATGCTTATGCTATATTGTCCCAAGCAACTCAAGTCGTCAAGTTTTAACGGAAGTGAATGTCTATGACACAATATTAGATGACATCATCAAAATACTGGACGTTTATGATATGCAATGCTCGTTTATGATCCTAGGCGATTTAAATGCAAGAATTGGTTCATTACCGGATTATGTTATACATGACACTGACTCATTGGTTAATGTTGACATTTTACCGGATGACTATAATGTTGATGAAGTTTTGCCCAGAAAATCAATGGATAATAGCACTAATGCAAATGGAACACTTAATAGACTTTCTAAAACAAAGCGGACTAAGAGTTGCAAATGGTCGAGTATGCGATGACAAAGGCTCTTGTACATATATTGGTCATAACGGTTCAAGTTTGGTTGACTATTGTATTGTTAGTCAAAATCTTCTAAGACAGTTCACGTCTTTTATTACATATGGTCCAAATTTGTTATCGGATCACTGTTTAATTGAATTCGCTTTACATGGAAATATATCAGCAGAACCCATACCTAATGTCACCAATGCAAATAGTGCTACAAATGCAAACAAAGATAGCTTTCATTACAAATGGGATGATAGGAAGAGATAATGTTACATTAACGCTTTAAATAACAATGATACGCAAAATAAATTTAATAACCTTGTGTATAATATTGAAGCATCTACGTCAGGTGAAGAGATAGACATGTGTGTCAACCAACTCTGCACTTACATCGAGTCTGTCAGTGAACCATTATTTGGGAAATATTCGAACAACATCTCTCATGATGGGACTGCATCTAGTAAATCTAAGATGAGAGAGCCGGAGAGCACCCAACTATTCACCAACACCTGCGAAGAGAACAGAAAACAGTTCTATAGTGTATTAAACGAGTTTAGAAAGGATAAATCAAATATTAATAGTCAGGCAATGGTTGAGGCACGAAGTACATATAAGAAAAGCGTTAGATCTTTTAATTACCAAAGTAACATATTACGTACACAAAAACTTGTAAATGCTAGGTGTAAAAATGCTAAACAGTATTGGAAGTTGCTAAAAGATGGTTCTAATGCTAAACAACCTAAAAACATCTCATTGGATGCGTTTTCTGAATACTTTAAAGCCATTAACAATCCGGATGACAGGTTCTTTCAACCAGATGAAGATGTACTGTATTACAATAATATTTTAAATGATGAAATGAAGATCATGTTCAGTGAACTTGATGTACCTTTTACACTAGATGACATAAAAAGAAATATTAAAGACCTTAACATGGGCCGTAGTTCTGGCCCTGATAAACTGCTTAACGAAATTATTTTTCATGGTAAAAATGTATTAGGATGTGTTTTAATGACTCTTTTTTAATAAAATTATACAACTAGGCTATTTCCCTGACAAATGGAGTGAAGGCCTAATCATTCCAATACACAAAAAAGGTTCACTAGATGATGTCAAGAATTTTAGAGGCATAACTTTGTTAAGTGTTGTTGGTAAATTGTTTACTAAATGCATAAATGAAAGGCTAAATAAATGGGCTGAAAATTACTACATATATGTTGAGGCTCAAGCTGGTTTTCGTGCCAAAATGGGCACAGTAGATAATATTTTTGTTTTAAATAGTCTAATTAATCATGTCTTTAACAATAAAGAACAACTGTTCTGTTTATTTGTAGATTTTTCCGAGGCTTTTGATTATTTAGTTAGAGAAAATATTTGGTATAAGTTGTTACTTAAGGCTTGGAATAAGAGGAAAATTGTTTAACATTGTGAGAAGCATTTATTTACAAGTAAAATCCAGAGTAAAATTGCTGAATGAAACTGGTGAAGTTTTTGAAAGTCTACTAGGTGTTAGACAGGGAGAATGTTTAAGCCCATTGTTGTTTTCCTTGTATTTGAATGATTTGGAAGATGAACTGTTCCTAAATGGTGCCAATGGTATAGATGTGTCCTCACTAAAACTTTTTCTGCTAATGTATGCGGACGATATAGTTATTTTTGCTAGCTCAAGTGAAGAAATGCAGCAAAATTTGAACATTTTGCATGAATATTGTTTAAAGTAGAAACTAACTGTGAACAAAGACAAGAGTAAAATAGTTATTTTCAAGAAAGGTGGAAGACTACCACAAAATTTACATTTCTATTATGGAACTGACGAGATTGAGATCATGCCAAAATATTGTTACCTCGGAGTGGTTTTGACCTCAGGAGGATCGTGGGTAGAATGTCAGAAGACTCTCTCTGGTCAAGCGCAGAAGGCTATCTACAAATTAAGAAGACACGTATTAAAATTTGCAAACTTGTCAGTTGACCATGTTATAGATCTATTTGACAAGTTAGTTAAACCAATATTGTTCTATAGTTGTGAAGTATGGGGCTTTTCACAAGCCAGTGCTAATGAGAGAATTCATACTATGTTTTGTAAAAGTATTTTAGGTGTGAAAGTCTCTACCCAAAATGATTTTGTATATGGGGAGTTGGGAAGAGTAGATATCTTCTCACAAAGAATGACATTCATAGTAAGGTATTGGTTAAAAATATTGCAATGTGATGATAGAAAATATATTAGAGTTATGTATAATGTAATGTTACGTGACCATGAAACTAATCCTAGATGTATCAATTGGGTATCTATGTTGCATAATATGTTGTGTAATTTTGGATTTCATGATGTCTGGCTAGCTCAAGGTGTTCCAAACAATAATATGTTTATCAGTGTGTTTAAGCAACGAGTTAAAGACACTTTTATACAGAACTGGTATAATAGAATTGAAAACTCATCCAGAGCTTCATTCTACAAGGTTTTTGCTAATTTTGAGTATAGTGCATATCTGAATTATGTAAATGTTAAGAAATATAGAATTGCTCTCACACGTTTGTTAATGTCATCACACAGATTAAATGTTGAGACCGGCAGATGGTCAAATACCCCTAGAAATGAGAGACTTTGTAATGAATGCAATACTTTAGAGGATGAATTTCATTTCATCTTTGAATGTAAACTATATGATGATATACGTTCGAAATATATTAAGAAATATTATGTGTCTAGACCAAGTATGTTTAAATGTATTGATTTGTTAAAATCAAATAATGCGAGGCTACTTAGAAATCTTGCTGTGTTTACATACAATGCCTTTGAATTGAGAAGGTCATCTGTCTCTGCTCCGGTAAAAATATGCTATCATTTTACTTATATTTGTATATACATGTAATTGTATTTAAAATATACTTACGGGCTTATTTTTAAGACAGGCGAAACATGCATCTATATCTGAAATAAATCAATAAATACATAACTTTGCATATTTAATTAAATTATTTATCTTGTTTTAAATTTTCACCAAATATTATAATTTGTTTTAACAGTTTAAGTTAAATCCAGCAACAGATATATTATAGACATGTCATCCCTCAGCATAACTTAAATTATTGTGTTCGTAAGTGCTATTTAAAATACTTCTATTAATAAGATTTCATTTTTATGATTAACTTAAAAATTTATAAGATATCCTTTAATTTAAAGAAATAATTCCATTACCTTCATTGCGCCGACTTTTACACTGGACAAAACTGATGTATATACATGTAGACCCTGTCTCTTGCGTTAAGATAAATCCAATATATCCAACTTAGTTTTTACTTTCTCCACTTTTAGTTATCCTCGGAATATGAAATATCACTCAAACAACTATTTCCAACAGTTTTTTATGAATGACACACTGTAGTTTATTCCAATTTTACAATAATTCTCAAGACATGTGGTAACGCATTATTTTGATAACGCTTGTACTTTCATTCGGAACTCCTCGGCCATTTTTTTCAAAAACAACCTCGGATGTATATGGACGGTTTACATACTTAAAAAGTGGTACGTTTAAGTCCGCTGCAAATAGATCGCGTAGTAATCTTATTTAGTAGTTAAAATTTATGACTTAACTCTTGGGAATCGTAATTATGTTTGCAATAATAGACTTCACTGGCAATCAATTTAAACTGAGAGCAATGAATACAACTC
The DNA here is from genome assembly GCF_026914265.1 of Mya arenaria. Taxonomy (NCBI): domain Eukaryota; kingdom Metazoa; phylum Mollusca; class Bivalvia; order Myida; family Myidae; genus Mya; species Mya arenaria. The sequence continues at coordinate 48,955,760 of NC_069131.1, read as the reverse complement.
TTAAACACTACATTTAATTAATGCTTTTATTCAAAAAAATACGGACTACTCCAACAGATGTACCGGCATACATCCGAGGTTGTTTTTGAAAAAAATGGCCGAGAGGTTCCGAATGTTGTACTTTTCCGGTATGCGGTAAAACCCGGGCATAGGTAATAATGAATCCGAGGATAGCTCGCTTAGCAAAATTTATTTCCATTATATAAATAATTTATCATATGTATTTACTAGATTATGAATTATGAATAGTATCATTTGTAAGTTGTAGATAAAATTGTTATTTAATAAATATACATTTATATGTACCTGTTCGCAATCACAATTTGGTGTATTAATTTGATTTGATCAAGGGTCATGTTGGCCTATTTCAAATGTGTATTTTGTATTATTTATGCTATGAATAAATCTTCTTCTTCTTCTTCTTCTATGAATAAGTAATAATGGCATCAGTTGGGTTTTTCGTATAATCTTTTGTAGATATTTACGTTTTTTGTGATAAATGATCATTTTTTAATCAATTTTGGGTCTTAAAAAAACCATAAATATACATTTATTGGGGGAGGGGAGGCGTGCCAATATGGTGGGTCCTGTCAACATAACTGCTATCTGTGCCTGTTACTGGTAGCTATAATATTGAGTTATTTGTAATGTTAGTGGATGTAAATTGGAATGACAAATAATGACTATACGCCGGGAGAAACAAGTTAAATAACAATCCTATAATAATACAATTTGATTTCCAAAATTTGCGCCGCTGCGGTTAAACATGAGTTGTGTTTTTAAAACTGTGGCGAAATATTGTTTTTTATGTGAAATGAAAACTTAACTTCGAAGAAATTCTTGAAATGGCATCATTCGTATGTGACAATAAGTTTATATCTGTCAAAGCTTTTTACCATTATTAGTACTTTACTCAAAGACTATTATTTCAATTAAGTCATGATTCTCATGACCAGATTTTGACCTTTTATGACGTCGATGCAGTAGAAGACAGCTAAATTCAAAAGGAATATAATTTTTGTTTGGTCTTAAAAGATGTTTTAAAAACCTTTTTACCTAAACGTGAAAAAGAAAACATTTGCGAACAATTATCTGGTCACAAATAGCGATCAGTATAGAATGGATACCGGTCCGGATAGACCGAGGAATTGATTAGTCTAGCCTAAGTTAATTACCTTGATTTCGGTTTTCTTTTACAGCATTATCTGGGATGTAAAATAACTCATTGACCTTAAAAATATTCAAAACATACCCTCAAACATTTATTTCGGTAACCACATGCCAGTGCATTTACTGTGATATTAAAAACGAAACTTAATCAAGATGTTGAACAGGATATTGAATCCTTAATCGTTTGGTGCTACCTTTGTAAAACATGCTACTCGGTCATTTTTTAAAACATCCAAATAAATCATGATAATTAATGTCTACATACAGTTGCAAATGATGTAAAAGTGATTCAGGTAGATATTTTTGTTAACTTTTTCCTAACAGCAGGTATTTGTTTATTATGAATGATCATCATACATGAAATATGACAACAATCTTTCATCTTTAATTGATTTTAAGAAAACAAAATATTTTTTGCCCTTTGCTTGCTTCGGGTTTTATGACAAAATTGTATTTTATTTTTTTGTTTCGCTCGCTCTCTCTCTAATCTTTTTGTCAACACTCCGAAGACAATGGACTTTTTGGTTCAAGAATTGCACCTATTTCAATCATTTCTTTCAATTCATTTTATACTTCTGGTTGTATTCTACGTAAAGGATCTTTAAATATTTCATTGTTGATCAGTATTATGTTTTGTTTGATTTCAAAAGTGTTACCAAGATCTATTTTAGTCTTCGGAATGATACTCTCCCACTTCTTAAATAACTTATTTTGCTCTTCGTTTAGTTCATCCAAAATAACTCCATACTTTGTATTTGCTCTATGATCATTTATAGTTTTGTTTTCTTTTTCAGATGATGCTGACACAGCTGCAGACCACTTTAGCGTGATTCTTATCGGCCTAACAGATACATCACAAAGCCGGACTGGAATCCGAGCACTGGTACCTCCATTTTGGGATTCCACAACTCCAGGATACACTATCGCGCCGTTCATGCTCAGGCAACAGTTTAATTACAGCACTTTCGAAATTATCTTTCTTTCGGGAAAAACCTGTGACTTTCCTTATATCTCCTGAATGTAATGTTGAATCCTATGTGGCAGTAACTCTGCCAATGTCTTTTTTTCTCCCAAATATCGTCAAATATTATTACTTTCTGTCAATCGCTGTCCGTTTCTGTAACAGGAAATACTACACCGTTTGAGGTATTTTATATGTCTTATTGTAATATTCTATTTTCTCTTGCAATCTTGTCCATTTTATCAACAAACTCCTGATGTTTTGACTGCTACATCTTAATAAATTAATGGCTTCAGTAACATGAATGTGGCTAAACCAACCGCCACTCCTTATTAATAAGCGCAGTGAATGTATTTAATTTTCTTCGGTAAAGGTTTATTCACAAACGTCACTTCCTATTAGCATGCGCAGGTTAATTTGAAATACATCACGATAATTGCCATACGTTAAGTAGACACGTTTTCGGCGAACGCTTGCTATTTGGTTCCCCGCTAACAGTGAATGAGCTGCGTAGAAAAAGGAATACAAAACAAACCAGTTTGATAACGTAATGTAAACACTCGCCCTACTGAACGCATTGCATGTGGTGTCTCTTTTATCTGCATGTTTGAACGTATACAGATACTGATCAATATTTTGACAAAAGTTGGTATTAAACGCAGTCCGCCAGATTCCTACCAAGTTTACCACGTAGACCATTTGAGTATGCAAGTAACTGACAATATGGTGTTAAGGAAGAATATTTAAGAATGCGACTGTATTAAAAAACTGCCTCATGTATCTTCATTAAAACAGTCCTTTTCCCCGCAGAAGTAAAGGAGTGTAATAGAAAGTCCTTCAATTAGACTGCGCTAATATAAAAATGGAATGTTGTGGGCTCACAGAAAAGACGTATTTTTAAAACAATTTTAATTGAGCACCTAAGTATTATATGCCAACAAAAGGTAAGTTACATTTTAAAAATATAAGAATGGAGCACTGTAGTAGCATGCATTTGGAGTTAAAGAAAAGTTGGTTAGATTTTGTAACCTTACAATTCTAGATTTCAGTGCGTAAGTGCGAATATTTAGGAGGTTCAAAAACGTTTTAACTGTTATGTGAGCCCAAATATACATACTACTTGGACAGTACTCAATATTTATCAAAGCCATCATAAGTGGCTACATATGACATGTGCAGATTGTCTCGTGTTGTATTTTGACCACACCTGTTCTAAACTCCATGTACATATCATTAACAGTTTTTAGTCAAGGTCAAGGTTCCAGATGTCAATGACACCAATATTTAGGCAAAAAGCTGCAGAAACAAGCTCAGAAGCAAAAGGTTTAAACATAAACCCGGTTTAATGGCACTGGGTAAATGCCAAAGACATAGAGCATAAAAGCACAAACAAGAAACATAAAAGAACAGCACAAAACTCCACATTGTGCACAGTGCATACATACTATATGTAAAAACAAACTAGGTATGTTTATCAAGAATCGTTAAGTACCTCCTTGGAAAGGTCAGTAAAATGCAAATTTACTGGGCGGAAAATACATCGACCATTTTCTTCGAAAACCAGGGGATCTCAAAAATAATCCAATTATCATTGCAACTTACTGAATGCAGATTCTTGGCAAGACCTGCATTTGTAACGTCGCTCGGACCGCTTGATTCCCTTCTGAAGTATTTTAAGGAGTTGCTTCACCGAGGATTTTGCCGCTTTGATAATTTTACACTCTGCCTCGTTTATTATACCTACACACGAAATAGAGACCAGTGTATTTGAAGGTGATATGCTGAAAAAGCTAAACAAAACTTAAGACTGTCGTTAAATATCATAAAACATTCGTTATGTTCAATTGAGTAAATGTTCTCGAAGCTACCCTTAAAAATTAAATATCAAGGACTCTTAGACAAAGTAGTGTTGTTTAAAAACTTGAAAAATATTTACACAGTTTATGTTGTTTTTCCTTACATAGCATATACATATTTGTTATGCAGGACGTAATAAAATCAGTATTGTTACCTGCAAGTATGGCTAATGCGGTCAGTTGTCTCTCTTCTTTCGGCGAGGTGAGGTATAACTGTGTGGTAGTCGTAAAATCAAGACTGCGGAGGCGCGCAACAGTACCGTCTGTCATTGATATATTGTGCAGTACCACCAAACAGTTATCCAACATACACGCTTCTATCTCCTGGACTTAGCAAATAATATTATATATATATATATATATATATATATATATATATATATATATATATATATATATATATATATATAACCATTATTACATCCATAATGAATGAAGCCCCTCTCCAGATATCCCCTGTAATATGATTTCCACTAAGCAGCGGCCTAACATTTCTTGAATCTACCTTTTTTATTATCTTAACATATTGATGTTTAAGTTCAAAATATCACGTTAATTACTTATGATAATTTAAATTGTACAGACAAACAAGAAAAACATACAGAGAAAGTGGTTAATTTATAGTCAAATGTAGCTATGGATTAATATTCTAATTATAACATGTACAACAACAAATGCAAACTCACAGATAGTGGAGATTCTTGTTCAAGCCTTTGTCTGGGAGCGTAATCCTCCAGGGCTTGTTTCACTGTCTCCATAAACCCTGGGTAATTCGCAACGGCAATTCGCAGGGGCTCCGACTGGTCTGTGTAATTACTCAATACTAGAAAAATATATTCCAATGCCCCTCTAGGATCTTTCCATCCTTGTGGATAGGTTTTAATTAAATTTGCACAGCCTAGTTCGTAGAACTTTGTTTTTATTAATATGTTCGCAAGTTCCTGTCTATACTTTACCTGATCTTCAAGGGTAGACCGGTCACAGCCATTAAGTGACTGAAATAATTGAAAATATGCCTTTTCTAATTCAATCTCGAAATACTCACACTTTTCTTTTACTTCCCTAACGTGTTTCCTCAATCCATCGATTATATCTTCTTTTTCTTCAGCAGTTAACTTTGGCTTTTTCTTCCACTTCTTCCCGCCATCTCCATCATCATCATCATCATTTTCATTTTCATCATAATCATCATCATCATCATCATTTTTATATTCATCATAATCATCATCATCATCATCATCATTTTCATAGTCATCTGATTCGGCGCCACCCTCAGTTTTCTCAACCTCCCTTTCTTTAGGCATTGAATTCTCATCCTTCATTTCATCTGTCTTGACTTTTTCTTCTCCATTCAGCTTGTCCGTCTCGGTGTCAAAGACAGCGTTCACTTTAGCATGTCCACACACTGCGGATCCCATCACCTCTGCGTAAGATGTATAAGTATTCATAATTACGACGTGATAACTTTGCATAAATTTCTTAAATGCTTCTTATTTTGTGAAGAACAGTGATAATAGAAAGCTTTGTTTATAAGTTCAGCAAGTAGTATGTTCAATTTACCATCAAAATAAACATTTAATTGTTGACAAATTTAATTGCAATGTTACCAGAAATCATTATTGATCATCAGAGATAATCGGTCAAGACATTTAAATAGATGTTGAATTAGGTAATCGAAATAAAATTTTCATTAAGATGTTTAAACTTAAGCGATATACGATACAAAAAAGCTGAATTTAATGTTCATAATGTTCTAAACTATGCATAAACATGAAGGCTGTATTTTTATTGGAATTTATTTTTGAATAAGCTTGAAGTTTTTAGTCCAGTGCAAAGTAATTCATACTGCTTTCCTACCATTTATTTCAGCTTTTAGAGAAAATAGCCACATAACGATAATCAATTCCGAGACTATGCAAATGAATTTTGCCGACCTCAATAGTAAACAGTTGATTTACGACAAAGCTTGATTCTTTATGTATCCGGAATGTTGACAAGCTATATCTATTATAATCATGAGTTGTGTATTATGTATAAATATACATATGATAAAATGTTAAACAATTCATTTATACATTAATAATTCCTCAGTGGTAAAACTTAACGACCAAGTAATTTAGAGCTGCAGATAAGACTTTGGCTTAGGTATTGTACTTTCTTGTTTATTTTCAAACGTGTATTTTTTACTCTGGGGTCACCAATATGAGTTTTGGATATATCTGAAGTGTACATATATACTGAATGATAAACATGTACATGTCAGAGTGTGAGTTAATTGTGCATTCATACCGGGGCTCGAACCCGGGACCCTCATTAACACATTCTCGTTCACCAGAGTGATGATGCTATGCATACCACACTCTGGTTCTATCGCCCCGAATCTAAGTGCAAATAGCGAAAATTTCAGCCAGTCAGTAACGTCTCGCTGTTTTCTATTTGTAGATTCTCTTGGAGTCGGCAAACCTTGGCGATTGACTATAGCAAATGAAAAGGAGTTTTACTTATACAATTAGAGTTAGGAATCCTGACGACAACTGACTTCAGACAAGATTAAATAATTTCAATTTTTGTATGATGATTAATGACACGTTTGCATCATTTTTTATATTTACATATTCAATCCGTTAAAACTTAAATATAGCGGCTACGACATAGTATTGCCGTATATCCAACGATAAGGCTATTGCAGAATCCATATTGAAGAAAAATATTCAAACCGGCGTAGTTTATTAACGTATTATATATAAGTTCCTGTGATTCCTATAGGAAAATATTGCCTTTGATACTTTTAGTGTTCACGTGATTATAACATCTTTAATGTTTTTTTGAAAACCCTCTATACATAGGTATAAGAAGTAGCATATATGGTATTTATATATCTGTAGTTCGATATTAAACATACATGAATTAGAATATCTGATTAATTTAGATCAAGGGAAACTGAAAGTAAGTTATACGTATTTTCAGATGAACAGTGGTTTATAAGTAGCAAAATTTAATTGAAATGGTGTATTGGCAGGCGCGATTTTGGTTTTTGGCCCCTCCATATGTGTCATGTCCGCGTGGTAAATCTTGTAATATTGGTCCATCGTTTATGACATGCGAGAGGACATTGAGATGAATATACTTATGATTACCACATTTATTGTTCTCACAACGTTTTGGGATATCATAAGTTAATATGCTTTATTGATGATAATATGTCGATTATCCCGTTATTACATTACCATATCAAATATGTATTTAAAGAAATGGAACTTGATTGGATGTTTTTAATATCAAAATATAAGTTGATTATCCTACGAAAAAGTGAACAATTAACTGTGTAAACGTCAATATACCACCCTCCACAGATCCACCCCCGTAGAACACGCGCACAAAATTGTCCGCCACCTCCCCCACTAAAGTCCAAATAAAAATAAAATCATATAAACCTTAAAATTACTTGCGTTTTAAAACATACAATTGTGAAACACGTGCATTTTATAATGCTTGTTTAAGAGAAATGTTATACTTTATTTCAGTAGTTTTAATTGACTTTTTGGCATTTAAACTATAACTTCATTACAGTAACTTTGGAAGTTAAGTACCTGAATGCCATGTGTTTTAAAAGTTAATCGCTAGAAAAGATATTTGCTAAAAAACTCACATTTGTGTCAAAACAGAGTGCTTAAATACCTTTACAAAAAAATGATAATTTAGCGGCAAAACAGCGTAACAATGGTCAGTGATCAATAGTTAAGTATAGTTATATCGCCGCCGGAAGAAGAAATATGGCTGACATTGGTTCAGCAATCAAATAGTGGTCTGAGGGCACTATTGAAAATAGTATTTTGAAATGTTGAATGTTGTGCAAGATATGAAGGTAGGGCAGGATGGTTAATGGAGAATGTTGGACTCTAAGTAAGATCAGCTTAGATCAGACCCTATGCATAGTATAGACACTAAAGTTCGGACGTTGAAAGATGAATTGACAAAAGAATTTGTGCATGTGGCAAACATAATTGGTGACATTGCGACCTCCATTCGCGATATTGACAATCAATTGCTTTCTAAGGAGCAAAATGTACTTTCTCTGAGCAATAACGGGACTGATGGTCGTTCTGACCATCGCCCAAGCGCACGGCTACGACGGCAACCCTTTGCATGATCCCAATTTCACCTGACCGTTAGCGGGATTTCATCGTCAGAAGGCGATGACTTTCTCAAGAAAACACGTGTATCATCCGTGCGCTTGACGATAATGTCTCACAGAGAGTGAATATAACATCGGCTGAGCGACTTCTAGCAAAACTCTCGGACCGGCCTCATTTGATAGAATTAAGTGTCCAGTCACATTTGATAAAAAAGGGTGTTTTTACTACGAAACAAACCAAAATTAAACAATGTTAATCAGTTCGATTCATGCATTGAACGTCTCATAGAACTGTATGTACGAGCAGTATTGCGCAATCTCCCACAGTATCACTACTGGTCGACGCTAGCGGGCATATTCTCAACAGAGAACAGCAGCGGCAGCGAGAGCAGACGGACGGCGATGTCGAACAAGGACGGCATGGTGGTGGCCATATTACAGATATTGATTTTTGCTTAAACAGCGCTTTGAGATAAAAAATAACAATTTAGGGAAGTGATAGTATATGCATATGTGAGACACTTTTAGGTGGAGATAATATGATAACGATTGATGGATTAACTTGGTTTGGCTTGATTTGATAGATTGCGCGTAATGGATCTAAAGTCTTCGGGCGGCGTTGGATTAAACAGTTGGGTCGACAGCCGCTCGTGCTCGCGGGTTTCTGTTGTATGCCGATGATATAGTTATGTTGGCAAAGTTAGGGGACGAGCGAGCGTTCTGTATAAGCCTCAGGATTGGTGCATAAAATGACGCGTTTTCATCAACACGGACAAGTCAATATGTATCCACTACCAAAAACGTCGCAGTCAGGCCACAGCTCAGCTGTTCAATATAGGGAACAACAAGATAGAATTGATGGACAGCAGCATGTACCTAGGCATTGTATTCCACTGCAAAGTGGATTTTACATACAAGGCGAAACATTTGAAACACAATCGATGTGTTGTGCCATTATTCGATTATTGTAGCCGTGTTCGGGGTCAACCAGCACCGCGCAATGAGATAGTTTATGGGACTGCACCGATATATACCACTACAAACGTTTACATGAGATACGGAATGGCTACCCAGCAACTTTCGTCGTTGGATTGGCATGGTTAGATACTTGGATCGTCACGTGTCTTTTTGTGACAACAGACTAACCAAATGTATTCCGTATTATTTGAAAATAATAGGACTTAGTATCTGCAGTTTTAAAACGACGAAATTCACTTTATAACTGGGTTAACGTTTTTCAAGTCCATTATTTCATTTTACCTTATGCAGTATGTTTTGTATACATATCCATATTATGTTTTCTATTGCATTGTATGAAACTTGTTTAATTTTCCTGTTCGCACATATATTTCTATATTGTGTTATTGTACGGCGACTTATAGGCCTAACGGGCCGGGTGCTATTTCGAATGTGTTATAACTATCTTATCATTATCTACTTTACATATATTTTTATATTTTATGTTTGATGCACATACCACGTTAATACAATATTCAATTACTCACTTACTTATTAAAACACATTCTCAACACCTGTATAGGTAATGATATCGTATAATGATGCTCCTCTGCAAAGTTTCAATTCGTCCCTGAGTTCCATGATAGAGAACAAAGTGAACATGATCTCGACGAAACCACGGATAAAGATATCGAGTACATACACAGTCACAACCCCTTGTTGGGCACAATATGATCAGACAAATGATCAGACAGACTGTGGCTCAAACGCCGGACCGTCGCTAACAGGTTGTGTGCTCTATCGACTGAGCTACCGGGCCGCTTACACACTTATTTGTTATAAGTTACGGGGTTAGTAGGTGATCCGATATAGGATTTACGAGGCAAAGGAACCTAAATCGGGTGAAACTGAAGCCTTTTCGTCGACAAACCGTTAATGTTGATAAATTTATGGAAATTGTTTCATTTATTTATCGGAAATGGCTGCCATTTTGGTACTTTATAATTTACTAACTCAATATGGAAAAATATGAGGTCATCGCGTGACCACACTTGGACCAATGGCGTTGCGTCATTCATGTTGGAGGCGTGATATGTATATATAATATACAACATTTATACAATAAATGTTACGTAATGTATTCTGTTTTTGTATATGAAACATATTTTTGTTATTGTATACGGATATAATATACTGCTTGCTTTCTCAAGCCCCAGGACGCATATGGTGCTCGTGAAATATAGTTGAAAATTTCGTGTTAGTAGAGGAAATCAATGGCTTGCTTACTAACATATTTCCTGAACTCGATGAATGAAATTGTGTATCATATGACGACTCACGACAGATCCTATATACATCATTCAGTTATTTGCTAAAGTAATTAACATGTTGCTAAAATGGTAAATTTATCAGTATATCAGTATCAACATATCAGTACAAATTTGATTCAGGTTTGAAATACGGTACACGAGATACATAGTACATTACAGTATTTGCAAGTACTTGAAAGTAGTTCCATCCAAATGCCGTTCATTGACAGGTAATTGCAAATATGTGAAATCGCCATGGTAAAGTTCATCAATACAATATTTGTTTAAAAAACATTTATTAAAATACATGTAAACTGCCACTGGCAATGGTGTAAATTGAAAATTGTTTCAAAGTCGTTAATGAGTAGTTTGGATTTTTCACATTTTCTTCGGCTCATGAGTAATATTACCGAACTGGTATTGGCATGTAAAATGAAGGCAGTCGGCTAAATACGACGCATGACTGATAGTTTTAACCTCATCATTACGTTTTTCATATCTAACGTTGTTACAGAAATGATTTCCCTTCACTGAATGTAAAACGGCTGTTAACGTCTCGTTGGACGATTGCTCTATCAAAAATAAATTTATTGTTGTCACTCAAACCAACAAGACACGCTCACGGTTTTCGATTTCTGTTCAAATATTCAGGCACCTGAGTATGTTAGATATTCAATGTAATTATTGGTTGAACTGCTAGTCCATTTCAGACACAATGCAAATAGCCTGTAATATGTTAAAACAACGTTAAATGTACATAAATATACAAACAAACTTCTGGGCAATAAAGTCACAAATTTTAACCTGAAATCCTATATATTTAGATATTTTTGTGACATGCATTATGTGCATGTTAAAAGGATTGATAACTTATTTTTGTCTTAAGTAGGAGGCAATATCATGGAATAACGCTACAACTTAAAACTGTTGGGTTAATGCCCAAATATAATAATAATAATAATAATAATAATAATAATAATAATAATAATAATATCTTTATTTTAAGAAGGTGACATATTAAGATCATGTACAAAACTACAGAATCTTATTTTCGATATGGCCCTCTGAAACAGAATGAAAATATAGCAAATAATCATAAGACAAACATGAAGACGATGCTAACAACGATGACGATGATGATGATGATTATAAGTATGCTGTTGATGCTGACGATAATGATGCATATGATGACATGATGATGATGTTGAATCAATATTAGACAGATACTCTCAGTTAAATATAATTATGAATAAAACATCACAATTTGTATAATCACAAGTTTCCTATGAGGTACTGTTTGACCTTTATTTTATACGTATTAAAGTTTTTTGATTCTCGTATTTCCAAAGGTATATTATTCCAAACAATTCTGCTGTAATATGTAAACGATGCTTTCATATAATTAGTACGAGGTCTAGTTTGCAAAACAATATCTTTGTGTGCCATTGATCTTAGCATATATACATTATTGTCTGAAACTGTTACTAATTCTGACATATATGATGGAGCCATGCTATTCAACGTCTTGTAAACTAATACTGCTGCGTGGTATTTACATCTATCCGAGAAGTTTAGCCATTTTAGTTCTTTAAATAGATTTGTTGATGAATCTCGTTTAGATTTACCAAGTATGTTTTTTGCAATTCGTTTTTGTAAGTTATTTATTTTATTCACATATGAATTGGTTCCCTTGCCCCAGACCAAGCAGCCGTAATCAAAATTTGGCAGAATATATGCATTGTAAAACATTCGTTTTGTATCAGGTGTGAGGAAATATATTATATTTTTTAGAAGTGCAATTTTCTTATTCAGATTTTTACAAACATAATCGATTTGCACATGCCAGTTTAGTGTATTATCTATATACAACCCTAATAACTTTTGCACAACAACATTAACTATTTGAACATCATTAATACAAAGTTCAAGATTCCCAGTGTTTTTTAATGTATTTGCAGACCCTATTAACATGCATTTAGTCTTGGAAGGATGCAATGACATATTATTTAGTTGACACCACTTATTAACATAATTTAAATGATGTTGTAATTTATTTTGAATATCCGTCAACTGATATCCAGATTCATAAAGTGTTGAGTCATCTGCATATAGATCTATATTTAATGTTGGATGCATAACTGCAATATCATTTATGTATAAAATAAAAAGCAAGGGTCCCAGTATGGAACCCTGGGGTACCCCAGATGTAACAGTGAGTTTTTGCGATTTAATTTTGCCAATCTTTACAATTTGGTTTCTATTTTCAAGATATGATTTAAACAAATTCAATGCTATTTCAGAAAAATGATACAGTTTCAATTTATAAAGAAGAATTTCATGATCAACTAAATCGAAAGCTTTTCTCAAATCCAAAAATATCGCACCAACTAGTTTACCACTGTCAACATCTTTAAGCCAAGTATCTATAAGTCTTATTAGAGCAGTGTTACATGAATGGTGTTTTCTAAATCCAGATTGTGTTTTGTGTATGACATCGGTTTTCTCAAAGTACAACTGTACCTGTGTCGCTATATGCCTTTCAAAGATTTTTGATATAGTTGGGAGTATTGAAATGGGGCGGTAATTATTGGGGTCCTCTTTGTTGCCCGACTTGAAAATTGGTATTACTCGTGCTTCTTTCAGTTTATCAGGGAAAACTCCATGCGCTATACTACTGTTGATAATTGATGCTATACAAGGTGTAATAGTATCACCACATTGCTTCAAAATTTTGGGGCCTACTCCATCTATGCCTGTGGCCTTTCCAACATTTAATTTATCAATAATAGTATGGACTTCATAAGGGGTAATATGTTTAATCTCAAACCAATTTGTACCTAGTTTTGTATCTAGAATATGTTTTAAGTTTCTAAAATTTGTATTCAAAAACTTTGTTTTATTTATAATGTTTGAAATGCTTACAAAATGACTGTTTAATTCGTTTACAATATTTGACGGATCTTCAACCGGAAATTCATTAAATGTCATTTTATGAGGTAATGCTGTCACAGTTGATTGATTCAAATGTGAAATATCTTTTAGATTTTTCCATAAATATGTCGGATTTTTATTGTCTTTTATTGCATTGTTGAAAAAATTCTTTTTACTTTTCTTTATCATAGAAGTTACTTTATTTCTAAGTATTTTATACTGGTCTATGTTGCCAGTTTTTCGGCATTTATCCCTGTGATTTATTATAGATATAATTTCCTCAGTAAACCAATCAGGCTGATTCTCGCGTTTCACACGTTTATCTTTGACTGGGGCATGTTTAGATAAAATGCCATTTAGAATTTCATAAAATCTTTTCAGTGCATCATTGGAATTTGACAATGAGTCTATTTCATCCAGTCCTGAAAACATCAATTCTGCCTGAAAAGCTTCTTTTTCAAATTTCTTAAAAGATCTATATTGTATAACTGTATGGCTATTAGGGGCCAATTTTGGTAATTTGTCTGTAATAGAATGTGTGAAACAAACGGGAAAGTGGTCACTTAGTGATAAGTGAGACACACACCATTCAGTTACATGATTACTCATATTCGTATATAAATGATCTATTATAGTAGAGTTATTTTTTGAAATTCTTGTTGGTGATTTGATTAATTGTTCCAAGCCATACTTCGTGGTAAGATCTGCCCATTTAGTGTTGTTATATTTGCCACTTTCCGGCGAATAATTGATATTAAAATCTCCAATTAAATGAAACCCAATATTAGAACTATCAGCTATTTCTAACTGCTTATCATATAAGTCAATCCATTTTTGTTGGGAGTTCGGAGGTCGATAAATGAAATTGATTAAGAACGATTTGCAATATAGACCATTAATTTCAAGCCAAATCGATTCAATGTCATTTACCTCGAGATCTAGACGTCTACGGTACTGTATATTATTGTTCACGTAAACAAGAATACCCCCTCCCTTTTTATGTTCTCGGTCTTTCCTTTCAAACGTGTAATTCTTAACTTGCAGCATATTGTCATTGATATCTGCGTGTAAAAAAGTTTCACATAAACCTAATGTATTTGGCGAATACGATTGACAAAGGTGGTATTTAATTTCCTCAAGTTTCGGAAGCAAATGACATACGTTTAAGTGTGCACACCGAACACCCTTCTTATCAAACATGAACACAGTGTCACCTTGAGAAGAGGCTGCTGGAGTATATGTGTTTCCATTTGTTTCCATATTTGTATTAATACACTGCGAATTATGACTACCGCCCAACACACTCGTGCAATTTAGTTGACAGCATTTTGGGCTTATTATGGTGCTTACGTTGTTATCGGTATCGGTAATAATTTTATCAGATTTAATATCGGTTCCTAGCGAGTTGACGTGACCGTATAACGCAACATTATTTTCGATACAATTTGTGCTAGATCTATTCTCATTTTGCCAGACGTCGTATGTTAGCTCAGAATGTATACTTTCGATGTTTTTACACGTTTCAATTTGGTCAACACACATAACTTGCCTAAAAAAACTGCATGAACATATTACCTCATTACATTCCTGGCATATATTAGCTAAATGATGATATCTATTGCAAGAACGAGTTAAATCAATAGAGTGTCTGTCATGCTTATCCTATTGGGAATATCTTCCATTTTTTACCATTCTGAAATGAAAGTTATTCCTAGATTGTCTGGGAAACGTGCCCCACGTCTGCGTTGGAGGTGTGTTAAAGTGTCTCTGTGTTCTGTGTGTCTTCTGGTTACCGTCTCTATCACGAATAATATGAACTCGACTGTTTACAGTCGCAACTAGTGTTCTCGATCCCTGCTCAGTGAGATGAATTCCGTCGCGGGTAAAGTATGGTATCACTGTATCTCCGTTTCCGTAGACGAACGCCTGGTAGCAGTCGATGAGATCGGCTCCTGTTTCCCGGCTTACTTGTCGCACCCTGCTGTTAAACTCCGAAACGTCGGCGTCTCTGCGTGGACAGACGGTACAGAGGTGGACTTTACAACGCTGCTCCTGTAGTTTCTGTGTGACGTTCAAAATTTCGCGGTAAGACGCGTCGGGCTGTTTTCCGTCACTGACGTCATTTCCGCCAACGTATATGATGACGTCGTTATAGTGACGTGTGTCAATTTCATTCAGCCTCTGAGCCACGTCCCTAATTTTCGCGCCGCTGATCTTGACGAGTTCTACGTTTGTAGATAAACCAGGGGGCTGTATCCCTTTCACAATTGAGCTACCTATTAATAGAGTCTTTGTCCTTTCCGGTATTTTAGTAATTGAACTCTGAGCTGGTCGCTCTGTTGGAACTGTGTTAGGTGAAGTTGGTTTTCCGGCAGTAGAGAGATTTTTGACCGGCATAGTTTTAATCAAGTCTGTTATTTGTTGCAGTCTTTTAGTTAGGCTGTCGAAGTTTTTGACTACATTTTGTCTAATGTCATTTGCTGTGGTATTTACATCATCAATTTGTAACACGTTGTGCTTGTTTTCACAAATAATCTGCTTTTTCACACTTTGGATCTCATCCCGGATCTGGCCAAAATTTATATCCGTCATTTGTATATGGCTTTCAAGGCTATGGTGCAGATTTTTGACGGACTCGGCAATTGATTGGAGTAGGCCGATGTACTTGTCATAATTGGCCTCACAGTGATCGGGGCCATTTTCATTAGAGCTGCCTTCATCATTTTGTGAATCTAAACTGGAGTGATCGGACAGTAATATAACATTACTGGCTGCAGTTGCCGATGGGAGTGAATCACGCACTTGTATAGACAGGTCTTCTGTAGGGGTTTCGGGGACACTGATCGCTTTATACTGATGAAGGAGGGATTTCAATTGTGAGTTAACATCTTCTATAGACGAGTTGCTAACTTCTAAGCAGCTTTCTATTCCTTGAATCAGGTTTGGGAAGTCGGCATCTATGAACTGAGCCACCTGCTTACCGTTCACAAGGCAACTTGACTTCGTGTGGTACATATTTAAGGTATAGATATGAGACTTACCACTGCTAACTTTAAACTTCGTTTCCACAATGTTTCCTTTTTTATCTGTCACTGGAATCTTTTGAAACTGGAACGTGTCGTTTTCAGATGCGTAAAAATGTTCCGCCGACACTTTTAAAAGTTCGTACGCACCAGTATTCAGCATGATCTTTATTCCACCGCCCGTATTTATTATTTCCACATCATTCACTTCGGTCGCCTCCATTTTCTTCCTGATCGCCTTCTTCTTATTTAAATCATAACTCCTTGTTTCCGTTTTTGAAACATGACGGTTAGAGTCTACGTTGTGCGAAAGTTTATTTTTCGCTGTAACTTCCGCAATTTCCATCGTAGATTTATAAAAAGCACACGCATGCAATTGTTATAAAATTTCCTTCAAAATGGTATGCTTTTTCTATAAAATCGAACTTCTTTGACTTAATAATTAATTAATTTCATAAAATTTGTTCAGACGTCGAGAAAAACTTGTTTACACGGAAGTGACGTCATAATCTATCAATTATACAATTGTATATAAAGACAATTACATCCACAACACAAAGTCAACAACAACAACACCATCAACAACAAAGAAAAACTAAACAACGAAACAGCAGAACGAAAATAAATAATATAGTTTGTTACTTGACCTAATGCAACTTGTTCATGAGCAGAGCAAACCAATCGTAGAACACGTTTGTTTCTGCATATTAAAACACATCACTTTGAATTGTATATTTAATTTCCTTCAACATGATAAAATCATATAAACAAGTTAAGAATAGAAAATGTGCATGTTTAATAGTGGCATACATGTGTACTTTCACTAAAACGCTTAATCTTCAGCCTGTTTAATCAATTCATTTGTTATCATTTAATTGTGCTTTAATTACTTTTTTTAGATAACGTATACTGTCCACACTCTTTTCGACTGAAATAAGCATTGGCGCGGGGGATAGCTTACTTGTTGATAAGAAAGATCTTTAAGACCGCTTTTTAGAACAATAGCAAGGCCAACCGATGAAACTTCATACATATGACACTTTTCGTAAGAATTGGAAATCATTTCGTCTCGCCATATTTAAAGGGATTGTACTCCGTATGATGAAATAGCGAACAAAATGTTTTTTTCGAAAACTGACATACTCTTGGTATCGATGTGTACAACGCATTGAAACTTACTAACTGAAGTACCACATAGTTTACAATTAATTTATTTTTCGCAGTGTTTTCGTATGATTGGCTAGTCGATGTTATCACATGATATTATCGAGTTAGGTATAATTAGCTTAATTATATCACCCGTTTAGAGTTAGCCTTCGTAGCTCAGTGAATACAACACTGGCGGACCTGTTCGAAACCGGTCTTCGACACATTTTTTTTTTAATTTTGGTATTCTTTTTTACAATTATTATATCTACGAGTAAAACAATTCATTAAATAATTGCCTTGAGATTCGTTACAGAAAAAAAACTTTTTGGTGCCAATCTGGTGTACAGTCCATTTAAAAATTTTGGATAGCATATGAAACAATATTCATTTATTTTAATTTGATTCCTTGTTGCCACCTAGTTGTACAACGGTACAATGCGTATTCATTAAAACGTAATGTTAAACCTTTAATTTGCTATGATAAAATAATGTCAGATGACTGTCTTTGAATTTCTGTATCAAACTCTCAAGAGTTTTGCACTTCTGCTCCTACAGTAATTATCGTTTACATGTTATGTATGTTTATATTGTTACTGATACTTCATTACTCAATGATTTATGTTGTCTATATACATATTAAACATTTTTAAACCCCAGTGAACTTTAGTTGATGTAAACATAATTTACTCAACATATACAAACAAACTACACAAAATACACAGACACACACACAAGTTATTTATAATATTTAAATGGATTGTCACGAAGACAAAGCTTATAAAGACCCTTTACGTAAGAATTAAATTACTCGTTTACCAAAAAATGTGTGTATGATTGGCGATATAAGATATTTATGTTGTATCCGAGAAAGATTGTTAAATATCAGAACTAAAGATTGTGTGTTTAGATGTAGTTTCGATAGTTCAGACACGATATATAAAAGTTTTAAAATAAGCACAGCTTATTTTATAAAGGATATATAAATAGGTTGTGGAAATATATATTGGAAGGGTAGAAGTTGGGACCAAAGCATATGGGGGGAATTTTGCCAGTCGGGAAATGATCAGAACCGTTTCGAGTCTTGTACGGATTTATGACAATACTGGTTAGCGACCCCTTTTCGGCCGGAAATGGAGGTTTTTCTTATGTTATTTTTGACACAAGATAGCTATTACGATAAAACTTTACACTCAGACAGGATGGCTCTTCCGACAAAAACTGTGTACTTTAAAAAAAAATAGCTAGGGAGTCCGAATATTCCCACGTGCAAAGTACCCCAATAATTTCGCTTAAATAAGCACCCTACTGTACCAATTATTCGCCCACCCCATAAATACGCTGTTCTTACGATGTTTTTCATATATTTCTCTCTCAACAATATCTTCAAACATTTTTATTTTAATTGACAAGTCTAGCAACCGTTTAAAACGACAATTGATCAATAAATATAATATGTTAACTATTACAATCTATACTGTTGACATTATGTGTGTATAAAATGATACAACACCTACTTGGTAAGCCACCTCTGCAGAAAATTTAAAAAGCTACCGGGATTCTTTTTTAAATCATGACCTACATTATGTAAGCTTATTTATATACTTCCGAAAAGAGGGACAACGCATGTCCGTACAAGAATGTAATATTTAATTCAAATTTGAGTTGCTTCCCTTAGACGAAAGTTTCGGCGATTACTTCACCGTTTTTAGCTTTTTCGAAAATTGAACGCAAAATACAGCAATTTATGGTATTTGTATAATTTAACACCGGTTTTAGACTTTATAATGACAAATCAATAATGTCGTCTGATAGTGCAAGGTATAATGATAATTAAAAAATCCTTACAGGGCCTCATGCAAATGAGCTCGCGTGTGATGACGTCATCCCCGCGTGCAACATACAAGGTCAGAAGTGTAAACAATGTTTATTTCGGTCGAATTCCACATACTACTTACATTTGAACGCAAAAAACCCCAGCTGATATCTGTCAAAAATGATGCCGCAATGAAACGCCAGACTGATTTGTGTAAAATATTTCGTTATGACTGGTTTTAACTGGGTTGGCGAAAAAGTGGTACAGCCGAATAATAGGTCGCTAACCAGTATCATTTATTTTGGAGTTGTTCTCGTTGTTTAGGGTTAGAACGTCATTGAGAATGAAATCAATGTTAAATTCTGTGATAATGATCATTATTGCCTTTAGACTGTAATGCCGTTTATAGAAGGAATAGATTAGTATAATTTCTTTAACAGGGACGTAACTCGTATTAGCATTTTTAGTAATATCATTGAAGTTATACCATGGAAACTTTTTGTGAAGTCATACGACATGTTTTCAGCTTTGAACAAAATGGCACCCGCCCAACCGTCGAACCCTTTAATTGAAATGTTAACAAAGTACGGAAATGTGCAAATGTCTGCACTCTTCTTTACTTGAATTTACAGAATCCTCAAAATAAACGGCACCCATTCCAAGCCAATTTGTTTAACCGGATCCCGTGTGCCTGTGATGTCACCAGCATGGACAAAGTATATAACAATGTTCTAGTCTGTGTAAACGAAAGAACTCATTCAAGATTACTTTGCGATATTGGCGGATTTTTTGACAAATAATCCATGCAGATACGATCTTCATATCAGAACAATTAAGTGATACTCATTACAAACATTTTGATATAATCGTCTATGCACAGAATACCTTATTCATACTGTTTGGAACCACAAACAAGTATAAGTATATATTTCTTTGTCGTTTGTACAGTTATTGGTTCTTACGACCCTGGACTTGTTGAATTACAAGTCAATATTGCTTGTTTGATTTATTAATTATATCATTATTGTTTGAATATTGAATTAGTGATTGTATGTAGAAACAATGATTTCAATATTTATTGACTTTTGATTTATATAATAATTAATTGACTTTGATGTTTGATTATTATTGAACATTGAAAATTGTTGTCACCTGCCAGGCTATAACAAAATAATAAACTGTTGTATGGATACAAGTAATGTTGAATTTATTTTCGAGATAATTAAGATATTACGAATGTAAGTTTGTCCAATGTCCGTTTATATAGCATTATTAATAGTGAGTAATACATCCAACAAAAACAATCACGGCGTCATTTAAAATGGATTTGGTTGCTGATTATCTACAAGATTAAAATGCTAGAATATTTATGACAATTTGTATGTGTGTCTATTGATTAATTTAACCCAGCCGTCAAATATGTTTTGTAACACCGATAAACTTCGGCACGAATACACGTTTCTATAATCTATGTAGGTCTTAGTAATATTAAAAGATTCTTGATGAATACTGATGATGAAACGGTCAAATTAACCACCGAAATATGCTAATTAGTTTAGTTAAAGTCCTAAAATCACCCCTTATGCAGAATAGCAATAAGTGTACCCACCCTTACACCCTCCATCTCGGGCAGTGACTATGAAAAATGTATAATGCAAATAGTATTTCAGACATTTTAATATTGTCTTGCCGGAATTACAGATGTTTAGCACCTTTGAAAGCCAAAGCCATATTGGTTTTACATGTATACGCTACCTCATCAATATCATATAAAGAATAGTAAATACAAACCCCGACAAAATGCCTTCCTACACACTTTTGTGCGGTGTTTTAAAGAAAAAAAAAGCTGTAAACGATTATCATACATCTAAACAGTCTCATACTGTCTAGGGTCTAACTACTTAATGGTATTAGATCTTAAAACATGTTAACAGGATCAGTGTAACAATTGTTGGCTTCTTCTTCAGAAAACAGTGAGCAGATTTTTTTTTTATCAACACAAGTAGCCAATTTCTTTCATTGGAATGGTACTAGTTTCTCGGAGATAGTGTATTTGGGATATCAATAGGTTCAATTAACGTTCATGTAAAGACCTGTTATGATTAATCTCATTTAATCTCATTTAGTACTTGCTAACCGTAATGAAATCCAATACATATCGAACAATCAAAAGCAAATTGAAGTTGATTCAATGACAAATCTTATTTGTTTATGTTTACTTCAACCAGCCGTGTGTCTGCATTTCTAATTGTTGACATATTTTCCTATAAAGATGCAAAGTCGTAAGAAGATATCGAAACTAAACATGCTACTCGGATGATATTATTTTCGACGTTTGAGTTGAACGAATAAGAAAAAAATATTTCCCCTTGTTTATAATGGAATAACAGCCAGGTGGCGTTTTATTAGTACGAGTGATCATACGCACGATTATTCCGTGCGCATATGAACGCAAATGCATTCAGCTGTTGGTCACCGATACGTTCACAATGATTCAATTGATTGTTAAATTTTACAAGCAAATGTTTAAGGTGAAAGTTTTCTGTTGTTATGCAGAGTCATCATATGAATGATCTATTTGTTTTCACGTGTCTACAAAGAACATAGTGAACTAATATACACTTGTATAACTTGATATAGTACGTATACATGAATCATGTAAATGATATTTTTTCTATATACATGTATCATTGTTAAGGACCTTATGTGTGATGAGGCCCGACATCTAGTGGTACAAGACAAATCCTGTGAATCTGGATGCCAAACGGGATTAGGTTTTTGAGTTTTCTCAAGAAGGAGGGTTTTATCTCAATTTTTCCTCGGCCAGTCGACACGTCTGTAAGCTTCATTTTTTGCAAGCATGTTGTAACCTAAACATACTTTGCTCATGTTGCAAGTTATTGTATGTGTTGATCGGTTTTTCAAGTGCTTCACTGAGACTTCCAAAATAAGACCATTAAAAAGTATTGTTTTTGGTTGTTGTTTATTTTTAGGTGGCTACAGAATGGTATTCAAGGATTTGTGTATTTGGGGTATCAATGTGTTCAGCGTTATTTACGTTCATTTAAACGCTTGGTATATATGATAATTCATTTTAAGTACTTGGGTTCACCGTGTTAAAATCCCATACGTTACAAATAAGTAATAAGTTGCATTTGATTCAAAGACAAATCTTTAATTTTCAACTCTAAACAGTCGTTGGTCTACATTTCTAATTAATAACACATCTGCCTATGAGAAGTGTAGGCGTTCAGTAATAAAGTCAACTGTGTTTAAGAGAAGTGTCGTCCAATTGATACGGAATGGGGGTTATGAAAACATTAAATAAATAGTTTCAAAAGTTGTGGTGCAGGGTCGGCGTCTTAATACATTTATCTTTATTATTTGTTCAATGAATTTAAATGTATATTATCAAGTGTATTAGGATATCCTTATAGCTTTATGAATTATAAATATTATCGTTTAAAACAATATAAATGTAATATTTATAACATGAACTACAGGTGGTGCATTTTAAGTTCCCTTTTAGAAAAGAGTTAAAAACGTTTAAAAATGTTTGCACTGTATCCAAAAAAGCCCACGTATATGCAGTTCTTACACATTTCATCCATTATTTAAAAACAATAAATAACCAATATTATTATTGTTAATGTCATCGCGTAGCACATTATATTCTAGTTTGATCAGGCTATTATTCGGAGAGTTAAGAATTTTTATCCGGTATCTCAATCATCATTATAATCGGGGTTTTTTTTTATTTGGACCCTTCCTTATTCAACATACAAGCATTCTAAATGTGTTGACTGTTTAACAGATAATATTTTCTGCAAAATTTAGCATGTATCATTTCAACATCTTTGGCATCGTGAAACCCCATACTTCTGCCGAATAGTTCAGCATTGGTGTCACTAGGCTTCAAATTATCTCTTTTTTCTTGCAGGTACGTGCAGTTAAATACAATAAACACATTGTGCATATAATATGAAGCTTGCTGTGCCAATCGCTTTTGTGTTCTGTTCCAGTTATTCTTCTTATATTAATGTGTCCCAAGAAGTAACTATTTTTATCTCGGCGTCGTAAAGATGAAATTGGTAGGCTGTGTGACGACCCTTTTCAAACATCATCGCTTTCGTTGTGTTAGCATTAATTTTTAACCCCCAGTTGTTGCAATATTCTTGGAGATCATTTAACATATTACATTGTAGAGAGTTTGGGTTATGTGAACCAGTCTGATCTTGATTGTTTATATCTAACACAACATTTGACAGCAGCATACATTGCTTTAAGTGAAAGAACTATTTTAAAGCTTACAATTTCTTGTATGAGCTTTGTTCAAAGCTTAATTCTGTTGATTTTGTCATATGCCTTTTCATAATCAACAAAAATGCAATACATTTTTACCATCGTTTAGAGTTTTAGCAATGATAGAAAAAAGCACGAATATGCAATCAATTGTTGATTTTCCTTTCTGTAAACCAATTAGTGAATAGCTTATTTTTTTCATTGTTGATTGATCATTTAGTCAGTCTATTTAATAGTATCTGAGAAGACACCTTACTTAATATATTATTTAACGTTCTGCCTCTATAATTTTAGATTCACTCGCGTTATCACCTTTAAATATTGGTGTTATTATACATATCTAAACATGATGGCCATGACATAGCCCATAGAACACATGAATAGCATATACACACAATTATTCATTCTAGCAAACACTTCATAAATACTCGTATATATGTGCTGTGTGTTTTCTAAAATGAATAGTGGTGTATATCATCAAACACAATACTGTTTTATAGCAGCAAAATAAAAAAAAAATTCCCTCTGAGTTTAATGATTCAACTTAATGGTTTGATATCCATTGATTAAGCTTAAATTATAACTTGACATAAACGATTGCACTTATTTTGCTGAGTCTAAGTTGACTTTTTTATTCTTTTGTCGTTCTTCATTGTATTTTTGACATAATTAGATTCACATACATTTTGGTAAAATTATTTAGACGTGCAATATAATTGTATCTAACATTTCACTTTCAAGTGAATGAAAATGTAATCGATATTTGAAAAGTACTTTTCGTTATGTATCATAAGTAATACAATCCAAATATCATTGTACTGATATTCTTGAACATTTTATAGTAGGTCAATTACTGTTGATTGGAGAATAATTCCATTCAGGTCATGCCTTTATATAAGCATATTGAAATAGTAGGCCTTTTAGCGCTGACAGTGTTATTGGTGCCAAAACTCAAGACTACATACTATTACGTCCAATGACTTGTACTACAGATTTGAACATGTATCTACACCATTTGTATTACAAAACAAACTGTATTGGTAACATAAACACTGTATATCAATTAAAGATGCACTCTTACTCCCAATTAATATTTACCTCAATGAACACCATTGTTTTAATATATCAAAAAGGACAAAACAATGTCAAAAAAATGTTTTTGATTAAGAATAACAAGTTTTATTCGAGCGAAAGGTACAGAAAAAACGGTATTTCTACATCATGAGACGATAAATGATCGCAGTAAATCTTTTAGCACTCACCACATTTAATATGTTTTCGTTTTCATCTCTTTAATACATGGTTAAAATATTGTAATCAGTAATTACTATTTTCAATAAATGCATAATTTAGGAAGTAGTTAACAGTTTATCGCGAAAAAAGATATGTTTGTTATACATGTGTATGTACTGATTTTGAATGAAAGTGTAACTTAAATTCGGATTTTTCAATATAAGATTGAATTAGCCAAAGACCAAAAGCATTATGAATTACAGTTTCAATGCACTATTTTAACCCACAATGTAAAAGGATAGTCAATACTTGTGATTCATATCGCTAAAAACAATTTCTATTGTATACTGCATACGATCTTTCAAAAGATATATTGACATTATATTTCATTATCAAATTTCCCAATACAGACACAGTCAGTAAAACAGAGACGTATTCAGGATTCTACGCTTGAGGGGGCATTATTTAAGGGCGTAACATTTGGCACGCGGCACAATGCCAAGGAAGTCAATACATGGCTCAAAACATGAGAAAGAAAATTGTCGTTAATTGCTCTCTAAATTGTACCATTTCGGTGTAATTCGTGCATTGTTTTCTTCTCCCAATATGTCCTAAAAATGTACACCTAAACCAGTTGCGACATATGTAGTCAGTTCAATATGTTTGTGTGTGCAAACAAAACACTGAGTATGAATAGTAATAACTAAATTCCAATATGCTTCTCAGATTGAACTGTTTTTATGGCTAAGATAATGATGATATTGGTATGTTTAGGAAAACAAATATTGATACCCATTTATGTGTAAATATATAAAATGGTAGTGTTCAAAATAGCATTTCAGTGGGCCAAATGTTACACTTTCTGATATAAAAAATATCTTGGCATTGATAATTTCACTTTATAAAAACAATTCGTTTGAAGTATGCTCTTTAATATGTACACTTAGTAGCTGCAGATACCAGAAGGCATCTATACTGCCTTATATGGAAATATAGCACGTGTAAAAGTAAACATTTGATGATAAAATGAACGCATTAATGAACGTTTATTTGTAATAAAGTTTTGCACCTCATGCAGGTGATGATGTTATAGTTAAATAATCCATATTCACTAATGTCTTACGTCTGAATATGAGACACAAGACTGGAAAAGTGCATATCTTAAATTCGTTGTAACAGTGATCTTACAAGAGCAATAATGCTAAATAACACTGTATCTGTTACAAATAACTCCTTCTACGATCAGGCACACATCGTTTGGCATAGTATGGAAAAATATTGGGTCACCGCGTGACCAGTCCTGGACCAATGGTGTTGCGTCTTTCATATTTGAGGCCTGATATTAGTGAATACAGACACAGGCAACATGATTACCTTTAAACCCTCGTTGTAAATAAGTGTTCTACGCCTATAACAACTTCAACAACGGATCAATATTACAAAGAGCAGTAACAGTTTTAAAGAATAAATGTTAAATTTATTTAGTATGAATTAGATATAACGTTTAAAGGTCTTATCAGATCAGCACGCTATGTATCAATAAGCTATTTGTATTCTTCAATATTGATGACCTTTCATGCACTGACAAATTTGTCACAATATCAATTTCAGGCTTACAAGACTTCTTTGGCAGCCAAACAAAGTAGTATGAATAGCAATTTTAATATATAACCTTTATACTTTAATCAAGTATAACCTTTTTAGCCATCCTTCAAATAATACATGTAACAACAACACGATACGACAAAACCAGCGTTTTGATTTAAGCAATCCGGAAATTTAAGCTTTGGGTATCTTATTGCAAACATTGAGTTTCACATTGTCACTACCAACCTATTTACAACGTACACGAGATTGTTATCTGAATGTATTGGGAAGAAACCATGTACTTTAGGCTTTAGGCCGCACGCTTTAATCCCGCAAATCGAAATCAGGTATCGTCAGATCTACTTTTTGACATAACATGTTAAAAGAATTAATACACATGGGAAACAAAATGGCACATATGGTGTCATGCGGTTAAAAGTTGTGCGAATTAAAAGACTATTTTATCTGCATACAATCATAAGATTGCAACGTTAATGTGAAGCAAGCCAAAGAATCTTAAATAAATCTTGGAGGGGAACCGATGGGAATAGATGATTATAGATAATTACGCAGAAAATGGAATGTGTTGACTATCATTGAGTTTAGATTTAATTAGTTTTGCACAAGAAATAAACTTGCGAGATGAAAGCAACGTTCATATATGCTAGTTCATATAATATGCTTAGGCCAAAAAAAATTGTTTGTTTAGGGTAACCTTCCCAAAATTTCTAGGTAGGGTAGGTAGGGATTTTTTTTGATTTTTTTCAAAAAAAGTTCAGGGTGTTTTCTTGAACATGGCAGTCTTTCCTACATTACTGTCATTGCCTGACTTTGTTTTATCATATAAACAATAATTCTGATTAAAATCTGCATTTATCCGCCCTTCGTAACTCTCTATTCGCTAACGATTAGTTTTTTTGCTCAGAAACGGAAAAAATAGTTAGGGTCGGCGCATTTTATAGATAGGGTCGGGTTACCCGAAACAGACATATTTTTTTTAGGCCTTATCAGTTAATGTTATTATATTAGCTAAAAAAATCATCAATTTACATTACATATTCTTAAATTATGACGGGCAATTATCGGTTACAGTTTAGGGCCACTCAAAATATTTTTTTGGATTCCATTTTAATTGCCTGTGAACAGAAATGTAAAAAGTAAAATCACGCTTGACGCGCCTACAGCCTTTCAACGATTTCAGTGCTTTTATTGTTTTTAAGTCACAGCAACCATGACAGAACTATACATAGTTTCTATATTCGTTTTCATAAGATTTATTTCAATTTGAAAAAGCGACATAGACCTTGAAACAATTACCCTCAAAACCAACCCCAATGTATGTTTTTACAGAGGTTTCTTTCATGCAAATATTTATCACTAAACGTCCATCCGTACACAAATAATTGTTTTGAAACCATTCCTCAATTAAACTTTTTATGTAATGCTTTCAATTTAAGTAAAGAATATAATAAAAATTCAAAAATGCCTAAATGTGTACAACTGGTTTCTGTTTTTTAACATAAATGTACTAAATTATATGTTGGCTGATTTGAAGAGAAGCTGGGCAAGTGAACACAACATGATTTTGAACTCTAAGCAGGTTAATGATTGTTTATAGGCATTAATAAATTAAACTGGTCGTCGGACCTGCGTTAGGGTGACCTAGTTTAATTTGAGAAAATTCATATTTACATAACACGTAAAATAAAGTAAAGCTATTAAATTGTGTTAAGAAGTGAAGGTCCTTCAACAGTGCAAAAGTGGTAGGGGATGTTCAAAAATTAAATTGTTTCAAATGTTCATGTTTTATTTACTTTTGAGGAAAAAAATCATTTGTAAAACACACATTCTTTGCGTCATATTTTGGGGTAATAAAGGGTTGACTAAATTTTTCGACGGAAGATGTAATCTGATTTTGGATCAAAAAGCATTTGCATTTATTCGGAATAGTCTGTTGACAACATAAATATGTCTTATGCCAAAATGCTCCCAGACTACCCAATTACAATGTCATATGGTTTCTGGATGTTATCTTAATATATGAGAAAGTTATTCAATAGAATAATGACAACTAGTCGATTAATTTCCTTTCCTGGTGACAAAAACGCAAATACATTTCTTAAAACAGCTGCAATCACCACAATGCCAGAATACATTGTTGATTGGGTAGGGTTGACTATTTCGACACAAAAGCATATTCATTTTGTATAAAGACATTTCCGAAAAAAAGCAAATGCTGATAAAATATTTTTTCGAAAAACTTGCCCAATTTTTAATTACACATAAACATATTCCAACGGATGTATAAATTATGCTTGCTAAATATTGAACTTCGAAACAAAATAAAAGGTGATGTTTTTAAAGATTTTATGTTTTGGTCCTTCGAACGACTTTTTCACCGTGGAACCTTAAACCGATTACACATACCTATTATTCCGCTTTGATAAGTACGAATATTCACAATTTTAGTTCAATCCTTGACAATTACCCTTTTAATGAAAAATACGGCACGCTAATATATATGACGTTCAATCGGACATCGATCTCCCTATCAAATCCAGGTCTCTGTGTGGTTGTTTTGGCAGGATTACCACGTGACTTTCCAGACTTGTAAATTATGACAATTATACGTCCATGGTCTCGTTCCGATTTTTAAACTTAATTATATCAACCAATTTTGAATAATGCTAAATAGTAAAATGGTTTACATTATCTTTTAATTCGCGTCCTCGCGGAGGTCTGTTAACAACTAAAATTCATTCACAGGGCTATCTTTAAGCAACTAAATAAATGTTTGACGGTTTTTTCTCATGACATGAATAGACATCATTGCGTGCAAACTGACTTGATTACTTAAATTGCATTTAAAAATACATTTTGTATGGCTCATTACTTGCAATTTTGATGTAATCAGTATTATGAATAGTCTGATAATGGTATTCACGCTTAGTTATGTTTATTACCTTTAGTTACTTAAATATAATACGACTTTCTGCTATCATGTCGAGGGGTGAAAGCGAAAAGGTTATATCTTTTTCTGTATAAATGTCACATGAAACCTTTTCGCATTCTGAATAATAATGCTCTGTTCTGTTCTATATTGTTATTTTCTGTTCTGTTATATGAACTAAGGCGCTGTCTTAATGGACTAGCTACATTATTTGATAAATAATTCAATCACTAAAACAATAATGTTATCATTAATTTTCAATCTTAAATAATTAATAAAACATTAAAATAATCTAAACCTAAAGGATATCTTGATCCTCCACATGACTTTCGAAATATTTGGTGTTTATTATTATAAATAAGGGTAACAAGCGATAGAGTCCGTAATAGTTATACCGATTAAAACTATATTTAACTTTGGCCAATATAATTCACATTTCGTCTCAGACACATCTGGCCTTTCCATGTTAGATGTTATCAGCTCAGTGTCACTAGACAGATCCAACAGCGCCCTGGGCAACATGAT
The DNA here is from genome assembly GCF_026914265.1 of Mya arenaria. Lineage (NCBI taxonomy): Eukaryota > Metazoa > Mollusca > Bivalvia > Myida > Myidae > Mya > Mya arenaria. The sequence goes on along the minus strand of NC_069131.1, from coordinate 48,925,858 downwards.
GCTTCTTCTTCGTTTTAACTGGTTCCAACAGTCTTTAGTACATTATGTAAAAAATCATAAAGTTATGGAAAAGTTTGATTTCAAATCACGTTTGTGTGCAAACTGCAAAAAAGAGAACAAATTAATTCACAAAGTATAAAATAACAGTGTACAAAGAGTATATTTACTTAATTCAGATATATATATATTATAAATTTTATAACAAAAATGAATTAATTGATTAATACAAATGCCAACATATTGTGTTTGTTTATGTCATTGTTATGAAATTAATCGGTGAGTAGAATGTATCCATAGGGGGCAGTATCTGTCATAGCCATAACTGGTAATATCGGTCATACCCATGAATGGCTGTGTCGGTCAAAGCAATAACTGGTACTATTGTGCATAGCCGTGAACGGTCATATCCAATGGGGCAGTATCGGTCTGAGCAATAAGTAGCAGCATCGATCATAGCCATAGGTGGTATTATCGCCCGTATCCTCAGGTTGCAATATCGGTCATAGCAATATGCTGCAGTATCGGTTATAACCTTAGGTGGCAGTATCGTTCATATCCATAGGTGGCAGTATCGGTCATAGTCATAGGCATCAGTATCGGTCCTAGCCATAGGTGGCAGTATCGGTCATAGCCATAAGTGGCAGTATCGGTTATATTCATACGTGGAAGTATCAATCAATTCAATTTTTCAATTCAATTCAATTTATTCAAGTTAATAAAGGCCACCGGCCCAAAATACACAAAATGTACAAAAAAGCATAGTATAGTAGTTGCAACATGCGATTTACACATTTATCATGTCTAACAGATGGTATACATAGATTGTTAACTTCAATATTGTATTATCATTTTCAGTAGACATTAAAACGTAGAAATCATTTAAACTATTACCAGATGAATCGTAGATATAGGTGGCAGTATCGGTCATATGAATAGGTTGCAGTATCAGCCATAGCCATAGGTGGCAGTATCGGTCAAAGCTGTATGTGCCAGTATCAGTCATAGATATAAGTGGAAGTATCGGTCATATTCATACGTGAAAGTATCGGTCATAAATATAGGTGGCAGTATCGGTCATTTGAATAGGAAATGGCAGACAGTTTTGTTCTAAATGAGAAGCAATTACAAACGTACATGTATTGAAAATTAAGGTCCTTCGGTACTTTAAGAATTTAATGTTAAATATATATTCAATTCTTAATTTTTTAACGTCCAATCGTAGAATCTTATTTTCAACACGTGACCGTACAATAAAGACCGAAACGCGTGAAAAAGTTCCGAATGAAAAAAAGGGACTGACAGACGCTCTAAAGTTAGAGTTACATAAATCCTTTTTTTTAAAAAGCATAATCATTTTTCGGTTGTTTTCAAACAAAAGTTTAAAATGCTGTCAAAATCTGATTTCAACGCCTGTATCTTGATTAAATATTTGGGATAATAAATGTAAGGAATAAAGCCTTATAACTCGTCCAATATGGTTTTCTAGCTGTGTACAATTCCAAATATATATCCGTATTGTACCGAAAAATGTTAAATAACCTATAAGTAGTATATACGTTATTTATGCGTAGAATCTCGTTTTCAATACGTGCGTACAGATATCCCAACTTTTTCCGTATTGTTCGATCCAAACCTCCCATGTTAAACCAACGATGAAGACCGAAACGCGCGAAAAGGTTCCGAATGAAATCGCTTTAATAGCTTGCTCTATAGGGTGACAGTATATAAGGTCTCGCTGTAAACATATCGAATACCCAATTACTGCAACCTTCCACAGTCGTTTTCTATTAATAAACTCATTCAATTGCTGACAAAAGGTGCTATTAAAAGATCGATTTGTGTTTGCAAACTAAGGTTACTCTTTAATTACAACGCTGCCGATATTAGCCTATATTTTCGAAATAAAGCTTTACTGAAATATGATTTTGGTGGATTTTGCTCGCGATATTTTTCTTTGTTTGAAATTAATTAGTAATACTTGCGCGAAAATTCCGCTCAAGCGTTTTTTTGGCATGTGTTTATCTTTTTTTCCCGCTTTTGAACTCGGGGGAGGGGAATTCAGCGGGGTTTCAAACATCCTTGATAATAATAGTTTATATTTAAACAAAACATCAGTTCACATTGTCAGTAAGATATCTTTAAACAAAAAAACTAATTTCATTGCGTTTTTTTTTCTACTTGGTTACACAATGACCATATTTTTAACATAATTCACAAACCATTTAAACGTTATATTTTTGCACTAAAATACATTAAACTAATGAAGTTCGTAATGTTATGTTTTCAAGTTTTTATTAAATTTAATTTTAATAATTTAGATGATTAAATGATCATGATTATGTCCACAACCGACAATGGTGCCATATGGATACCTTGTAGTATAAAAAGGAATCATTTTCAGTGTATTCATTGTTTCGAGTTTCAAGTTTGTTGGAGATATATGCCGTGTCCAATGATAGCCTTGTTAATTTAAAAGTTTGTATGCGTTTTATATTATTGTTGTTTTTAAACCGTTATTCTGTGTGTGTGTGAAATATATCAAACACGCAAAGAATAGTATGCGCTTGATCGGGATTCTTCAATGGTTGTTACGGGAGTGGATTTCCATACAGAGGGAAACAATTTAAGTGTTGTTTATACATTTTCCAAAATCCCCCAAACAACTAAATATGTTCCAAAGAACAAATGTACCCTTTACCCTTTCTAAACCTTAAAAATTCATAAAGAGACTTGTCCAGACTATTAAACTTTCATTACTCATGTTCACAAAACATTATATCATATATGCTTTAGATTAGACGAAATGGACGAAAATGAGTAGGTGATTTTTACAAAAAAAATATGTATGTGTTTAAAAAACAATAATTATGCGTTTTTAACCTCTGTTTTTTACAGCTTAAGAAGTATATTCCAATATTGTCTGCACTTGAGAGATAATAAGATGTGTTCAAAGATGTGCAGCCAGCCATCAAAAGGAATAGCCTGCATAACCTTTATGTAAATCTTACGTAAATAAAAATCGTCCAAATATGAACCGTTTGGGTCATATTACCAAAAGATCTACATGCGCTTACAGTAAACGTATATGGTAAATCAAACATGAACAAACAGTATACTTTTGCACCGAAGCAATTTTAAAATTTACAATAGAAGATAATGGCTTGTCTCAGTGAAATATCGTATGATATTTCACCGAATGAGCATCAAAAGATATATATCACGAGTGGCAGAGAATCCGGTATTTGACTGTTCTATTTCTTAGTTAATTCAAGAATAAAAAAAATTATTTAATGAACGAAGATGACCGGGAAGTATTCTAATAATGTTTAATTCACTTTAACTTTAATCGAAGTAAAGACACAGACAATGCCATATGACAAATTGGTTTTGCATTGCAGATCCCACTCATAACTTGCTGCAGATAACTTCCTTACTTATTCATCATCATAAAAATGTGACATTAACGAGGTGGTTCGTTTTAAGCTTGGACGTATATGGAATCATTTAAAAAAAAATGTTTTGATAATATTAAAACATAAGAATTAAGATTTAATATGGAACTAGTTGCATTTTTACGTTTCCTTATAGTTTTGGTACAAACGAATGGTGACTATTCAGAAGATTGGAAACTGAGCATGGAAATCCGACTTTCCAGGTTTGTACAAACTTTACATTACGCATGTATATTTATAAAATAGCTGTATTCGTTTTTGTGTTTGTAAAAATGGTTTATTGTACAATATGTTTCAATGTGGAGAACATTGTATTTTGAACCTTGCAAATATATCATTATATTTGTAAGTTGTTACTTTTAGTCTTCTTATTTAAGTCGGCAGGCTGGCGCAGCCCGACTTCAACTTAAATTCTAAAAGACCAAAAAATGCTACCTTAGTGTTCAGAACAAAATGCCGATACAGTACCTTTATACTACAAATAACTCAGTAAAACCACTTAATTACTATATGAACTTATGTCGGCAGTTTTCGTTACTAAATGGAAATTTAGTGGTTGTAATCTGAATATAGATGTTTGGTTGTCAGAGCTCTTCTTAATCATAAAATCAATATGATGGGCAATCCAATTGGTGAAGGCATTACCTTAAACTCTTATAAAATTTATCATTCTGATTTTAAAGCGAAACGAAATTGGTATGACTTTATTAAATTTTGTTTCGGAAACCAATTATCCAGGAAATTATTTCTTCCACATAACTGCAATAACCTATTTAATTATATGTTTATGCATATCCTTTCCCATATCCATTGTTGAAAAATACAGCCAGCCGAACTGAAAATATCCGTTTCACCAAATCCCGAATCATTATACTAGTGCTAGAGTGTTAGTGCTGCCTTGTTTATTTAAGGTTATTTAAGGTTTTACGATATTCACTGATGAATAGATATAAAGTCTTTTTTTCAGGAACACTCTCCTTTTCTTAGCAAATACATTCCGACATTCTGCTGCATTGTGTTTAAAATTATTTCATTACATTACATTCGCCTAGTGTCTTGTGTAAAAGTAGTTCACGTTTATAGCATTTAATCCAAAAGGGATATTATTTAACGCCGTTGTTCAATTCTCTATTCTCGCGCTAAAAATAGTTTACAGCGACGTCATTTAGCTTAAGGTAGACGGTAATTTGAAATTATAGGTTATAACTTTACAAAACTATTGAAAACCATTTTTACCATTATATTTCTCAGCTACAGATTATACCAATTAGTACTTAGGATAATAATAAGAAATACAAACCGTCATAAGAAAACAACATCAATATGTTTTAATGCCGATTCATTATTTTAGATACTGTTAATGACAATCAAGCTCGAACAACATCCAAAGATCCAACGACATTCTTGATTCGGTAAACGGCCATTGATTATAATTGATGACAATGAATTCAAAGTTTATTGGCAATTTACAATTCGTTTAACGGGCAATCTGCTCAGATCTGAGCCAATCAAAATCTGAGCACATAACAATTTAACAGTGATGTTCCGCCCTTATTTTACACAATTCAACATGCTGATGAACCGCCGATCTACCGCCCCAGTACTCAACTAATTTACATGCCAATAAACGGTCAATTGTCCACCCAGAACCAATTTAAAACCCCGCTGAACGGGCGATTACGCACCCAAATACAGAACCTATTACCACACAGCTGAACGGGCTTACAAGTACTTTAAATGACACAACACTGAAGGTTAATCTACCGCCTCAGTATTTAACCCCCCAAAAAAAGGCTGCTGAACGATCATACGCCCCTATACTGAACCAATTAACACGCCACTGAACGAGCGCTTACACGCACTGATACTAGACCGATAAAATTGCTGCTGAACGGTCAATCTCCCGCCCAAGTATTGAACAAATTAAAACGCCGTTAGTGGTGATTCAATAAAATTGTTATATTTCGTCAGCAATAATAACAAATGGTTTTCTTATTTTATTGATTACTTAAAAATTTTCTGCCAATTCCCTTCCGATGAACAAACATTTCCGGGTCATGTACTTTTGCCCGTTAAGCGGACGTTTGTATTACGAAGCAAAAAAAAAAGGAAAACAATGACAGCTCGGACAATTTTGAATTACAATTGGGACTGCAAATCAACGGTCTTTTGGGTACCCAGAAACGTTATTTTGAAAACAATATGAACATCGCCAAGCTTTTCGACTAAAAGCTAAGGACGTTTTTTATAATGAGTGACGCAGAACATTCCATCCTAGCATGTCTACAGTTTAAAATACACCCATAATGCTTAAGTATTATGGTTTTTATGAATCAAATATAGTTACGATAATGCTAAAATATAATAAAGTTTCAAGTTACGAAGTCGTAGTTTACATCTAGAGGAACTAAAAGGCTTTGGACACTACAACTATGCATTTTAATGAATAAGTTACCTTATCATGTGAACAGACGCCACCGTTAAAGTATATATATAAATATATATTTGGAATACATAATTAAAAAGATTAAAATATCTTAACATAACTTAGCCATTGTTGTATCGAGTATACTTATAAATAATGGCATCATTTCTCGTGTGTGTGTGCTATACATATATCGTGATAACCTCATCAAGCGTTCTTGGCTCCGGTCTCCATGTGTCAGGTGACGTTACATTGGCGTCCATAATGACCGTGCACGAAGCGGCGACTGGAGGCGGATGCAGTTCGCGTGTTCATGTGTCCTCGGTGATGCACGCGGAGGCTGTCACGTGGTACATTCAAAACCTCAATAACTTTGGTGGACTTCCGTTTTCAATCGGTAAAATGTTCTTACTTTAAGTACAACTGCTATCCATTGAATGATTCGTACAGGCACTTGTGCTGTTTAACTATTTTTAAAGAGATAATTGATGTTCATATATCTATCAATTGTTTTGTACTTTTGTCACCATACTAATACCCGAGATATTGTTCACCATTGTAAAACGCTATCTGTATATATCGCGATAACAAACTTTGCCGATGCGCCTACATAGATATGCCATTGTTTCTGTCTAGCCATTCAATAACGTGTCAGAAACAAAATGATTCTAACGAATTTAAACGAGCAAAGGGTAAGCTGTTTTGTTCACGTTTCATGGCATCTAATACGGTCAGGCTGTTTTGTGAATTAGATACCGCCGTATAGAACAAACTTGACAAACGAGTTGCTTTATCTACTAGTATTTATATTCAGCCTCTTGAATGCATTTGCAATTTAAGATTTACAGAAGTACTAAATTGCAATGTACTTTTCAATTCAAATAGCTTGATATTTATATCTAGGCGTGGACGTTTTCACCGTTTACATACTTAAATTGAATTGAAAAAGGTTTTAAACGCTTCTTCATTCCGATGTTAAATGTTAACGACGTATGTCAAAAATATTTGAAAACGTTCACATCGAGGGGTTGAAATATTGGAAATTCAATGGTAGAGTTCACATCGAGGACTGATTCAACTTGGATTGGTACAATCACATCGAGGGTTGATACAAGTTGGGTTGGTACAATCACATCGAGGGTTGATACCAGTTGGGTTGGTACAGTCAAATCGAGGGTTGATACCAGTTGGGTTGGTACAGTCACATCGAGGGTTGATACCAGTTGGGTGGGTACAGTCACATCGAGGGTTGATACCAGTTGGGTTTGTACAGTCACATCGAGGGTCGATACCAGTTGGGTGGGTACAGTCACATCGAGGGTTGATACCAGTTGGGTTGGTACAGTCACATCGAGGGTTGATACCAGTTCGGTTGGAACAGTCACATCGAGGGTTGATACCAGTTGGGTTGGTACAGTCACATCGAGGGTTGATACCAGTTGGGTTGGTACAGTCACATCGAGGGTTGATACCAGTTGGGTGGGTACAGTCACATCGAGGGTTGATACCAGTTGGGTTGGTACAGTCACATCGAGGGTTGATACCAGTTGGGTTGGAACAGTCACATTGAGGGTTGATACCAGTTGGGTTGGTACAGTCACATCGAGGGTTGATACCAGTTGGGTTGGTACAGTCACATCGAGGGTTAATACCAGTTGGGTTGGTACAGTCACATCGAGGGTTGATACCAGTTGGGTTGTTACAGTCGCAGCGAGGGTTGATACCAGTTGGGTTGGTACAGTCACATCGAGGGTTGGTACCAGTTGGGTTGGTACAGTCACATCGAGGGTTGATACCAGTTGGGTTGGTACAGTCACATCGAGGGTCGATACCAGTTGGGTTGGTACAGTCACATCGAGGGTCGATACAAGTTGGGTTGGTACAGTCACATCGAGGGTCGATACAAGTTGGGTTGGTACAGTCACATTGAGGGTCGATACAAGTTGGGTTGGTACAGTCACATCGAGGGTCGATACAAGTTGGGTTGGTACAGTCACATCGAGGGTCGATACAAGTTGGGTTGGTACAGTCACATCGAGGGTCGATAAAAGTTGGGTTAGTACAGGCACATCGAGTGTCGATACCAGTTGGGTTAGTACAGGCACATCGAGGGTTGATACCAGTTGGGTTGGTACAGGCACATCGAGGGTTGATTCCAGTTGGGTTGGTACAGTCACATCGAGGGTTGATACCAGTTGGGTTTGTACAGTCACATCGAGTGTGGATACAAGTTGGGTTGGTACAGTCACATCGAGGGTTGATACAAGTTGGGTTGGTACAGTCACATCGAGGGTTGATACAAGTTGGGTTGGTACAGTCACATCGAGGGTTGATACAAGTTGGGTTGGTACAGTCACATCGATAGTTGATACCAGTTGGGTTTGTACAGGCACATTGAGGGTTGATACAAGTTTGTTTGTCAGAGTCCTCATCGCAGGTTGATACAGGTTGAATTGGTAGAGTTCACATCGAGGAGGGAGTAATAATAAGTTGAATTGGTAAAGTCAACATCGAGGGTTAATACAGGTTGAATTGGTAGAGTTCACATCGAGGAGGGAGTAATAATAAGTTGAATTGGTAAAGTCAACATCGAGGGTTGATACAAGTGAATTGGTAGAGATTAAAGCGAAATGGTTCACGCAGCTTCTCATAGAATGAGACTTTCTCGCTATCAACCTTCGATATGAACTCTCCAAACTCAACTGGTATATTATGATACAATGCAAATACAGCGACAAGCCCAGTAATTCGAAAATTCGAAGGCAATAGCTCAGACCACATTGATCTAGAGACATAAGCATAAAAACACCACACATACACAAACAACAGATAGACTACATACTCATCGGAATAGCTTCCTCGATAGACAAGACTCATAGATAAAAATATAGTTTTCAATAACAAGCGTCTGCTCAGTTACATTGTTATATATTCCTCTGGCATTACAGGCATTGATATTCACGAGAAGTGCGAGGATTCGATGTCAGCGACGCAGACGGCGGTTCTTCTAATGAGCGACGTACTTTCCGGAAATGAGACGTCACCACTTATAGGTATAGCAAGAATCCTTCCTGTATCTTAATTTACATTTAATGCTAGCATCTTCATGAGCATGCTGTCCTACTATGATTTATTTTATGTCTACATTTTATGTTATATACAAGTTTTAGTTTGCTGAGCCTTATGTTCGCAAATATTTTATTTTTATTTTAAATGACGCAAGTCTTCACGCTTACGTAATTCAGGAACTTCGTGATATTAAACCAGCTAAGCACGCATATTTTATTTGTTGCTATTGAGAATATGTCACCAAGATTTTGTTTGTGACTTTACATTGAGAATATGTCACCTACACTATTTTGACTTAAGGTGTATTGGGCCCTGAAAACAGAGCGGATGCAGCGGCCGTCGCTTCTATCCTCGGATCTGTCTTACCAGAGGAAAGACTTCTGCAACTGCAGTTCTCCACCCCAGCTTCAGGTGGTGAAGACTTACAGGAACTTCCAGAATGTGGCCAGTCTTATTCCTGACGATGATCTTCAGATTGAGGTAACAATACTTATGTGTCGTTCTTTGCAATAATATTTAAATATTCAAATTTTAATTGAGTTAACATCGCAATACTTGATTCGAATCGATGCTTGACACTTATATGATAATTCGTTTGGAAGTTATAATGTTGAAAGCGTAAAGTCTGAACGCAACTAAAATCTAAAATATCTAAAATATCTGGGTGTGTCACTAATATGATTGACCCACAACAGGCACAATTTCGAATACGTCATTTCCGTGGTACTTTTTGAAATATAGCGCCTGACCTTCCCACTTTAGGCGGAACTATGTGACCATGTCGTATGTGAAAAAATGCGGAGCGAATGGCACGCTTCGCTTCGTTTATTTACATACAGTAGTACGTCACTTTCGGAAAAAAAGTATCCAACATAAGACTTGACAACTGCATTTGACGACTACCGCGCACGTCTATATAAAACTATATAAATGCCGAATCTTAGTGTATACATGTGCGATAAATGTCCTCTTTAAGTTAAAATATTGCGTTTAATAACTGGGTGTAACGTTATTAATTCTCAGTGGATGGACAGTCATATACATGTACGCTTTACAACGTCTTTCATCAACCAACTTCTTAAAAATTAAGGGTTCGTTCTTAGTTAACTACCGGTAATTATAAGTTATATTAACGTTCATTTCTGGTATTCTAAGCAGTCAAGTATTCAGGCCCAGGAGCTGCTCGGTGCCGCCTAATAAGTTCAAATAATTGAAATAATTGATTAAAAAATAATGCTTATAAAACATTCTTAGTGTTCAGCGGAATATATCCACAAATACCCGTATGTATGCCAGTGCGCTTACATGCCTCTAAATAGCTCAACTAATAACATCAACTAATGACCAAATCGACATTTGGCGGTTATAATCTTCTTAATTGATATTTGTTGATCAAAGACCTTTTAAATGATTAAATGTGAATTTGGATTGTGTTCCGTTTTGCAGAGACAGAGCCTGAATAGTAACAGACGATATGTATCAAAATATGGGCAGAGGTTGATCACAAAAGTAATTTCTAAATTTCTGTACTTAAAATATGTGCTCGCAACAGATATAACAAAGCAAAAAAGCGGTGAGTTATTCCAATAGTTAACATTTCAAGTAAGGCGCATGATTTCAATTAATGTGCGTTTTCTTTCTTACAGATAAATGTCTTTTTAAAGAACACTCTTAAACCATTAAGATATATGTTAGTCCAAAATATTACAGTGGCATTTAAATCGTTAATTGCTTTTTGCGGCGTTGATTTCAGTACCAAGTATGTCGATTTAACAATTCGCTTTGAATATTGAGATTAAAATCATATTTAGTAACTTTAAACAAAGCCAATTAAGACTATAAAAAATGTATAAACATAATGCCTGTCAACAGAAGTCATGAACTCTTAAATGAATCTTGATATATGTGTTATTTTTACGTCGCAGTATGTTTTGATAGTGTTAAATTATCGAAACGTATGAATTTCCAAATTATTCTCAAACATTTCGCAAATTTCAACCCAAAGAGTGATAAAATAACGCAAAAAATTAACATGCATCAACACCGAAAGCATACTCTACATTTAGCAAGCCCAAAGTCACTGCAAAATTGGCTTATCACATGAGCTTCTTGATGCCAAAATTACTATTATGCTTTAAAATACTGATAATTGTATTTATTAGCTAAGAAGTAATTAGTTTAAACAAAATATTCATACTTACACTGTTATTTTCTTAAAATAGTTCAATTAAAAACAAAATGATATCAATTTGAAGAGAAAATAGGTAATAAGACAATAAATATCTAAACATTAAAATCGGCGAGTTTTCATTAAACAACATGACAATATTTCATTCGAATATACTTATATCACATTTATGTTTCATTTTCATGTGGACGTTCTCCAGTCCAAGACATGAGAACGAGTCTGTAATTAGGCAAATGCTAACAAAGCACCATTTTTTCCCCGCTAATAATTAGCATATAATGAGTTACTGGTCAAGTTAGTGATACTGTCGATATTGAAGGGTTTGAACAAAGCATCGTGTGCACCTCGGGGTTTTATCAAACACTATATACCTACTCTTATTGAGTAATCCTTTAACGTACTGGGCCTTTATCATTTAAAGGCATATAATAGGCAGCTACAGCTATTTCTTACTCATAAACTATTGTTCTGTGTTTTCTAAAAGCAGAAAAGACAGTTTAATTTCCATAAACCTTGGTACTTTCACTGCTGCATCTTTAATATTTATATACGTATATGCATTTTTTAAATCAATTATTAATCTTAGTCTATTGTTTTCGATAATTTTGTATCAATGTCTTTTTATACCGATATTGTCACTGATTGTTATCTTACGTCTTGTTCTATATCAAACAAGTAATATCACTTATATACATTATAATATAGTTTTATCTTAAACATATATTCTCAGTGATTGAAATTGTATTATTTGTTTATCCTAACCCAGAAAGGCAATGATTGGTCATAATTTAATGATTTCGTTTTTCCATACCGATAACATAATAAACTCTTCAAACGATTTCCACCTATTTGCCGCATTCATTCGTTGTTGGGTACGTTTAATTTCGATCTAATTGCTTCTTTAATCTCATTGTCTGTTTTGGCCTCGTCATATTCAAACCTAGAACCAAACTTAAGTATATTGAACATTTCAGGTGATGGTTGCAACAATGGAACAGCTAGGTTGGAACAGGATTGTAGTGCTATACCAGGATGACGCGGACGGCCGGCATCTCTGGGAACTGCTACAGGAATTGACCATCGACAGCGGAATCTGCGTCTCCCTAGCATCGGCTATCAACGTCACAAATGGCATCAGCTCAAGTCGGATACAATTTGCGTTGCAACATGTGATCGAGGATGAAATTTCCGGTCTCGTTTTCCTCGGAGACGCTGGGGTCGCTGTTGAGCTGTTCCGCGCAATGGATGCCTCTGTATTCTCTAACAGCCCCGTCGTCATGTTGTCAGAATCGGCATCAATGCAGATGGCAGTCTTCCGGCGCGCAGACGGCACGCTCATAGGGCGATCTCTGGGTACCCTTTCTGTAGCGCCACTTTACATACCTATACCGGAGTTTCTACAACACTGGCGCGCAATATTTACAAACACGACCGTCTTCCAACAGCGCAGCGCTATCAATCCCTGGCTTGATGATGTATATTATGACGTCACTGGATGCGATACACTGAATTGTACCATCAATCAAATGGATGCGTTTCAATACAACGCTACCTTTCGGGACTTCTTCGAAGATTTGTACTCATTTTACGCTATGGCAGGCGCGCACTTGATCGTGAAAGCAGCTAGGTATCAGTATAAAAGTATTTGTGGTTCGAATACCGTTGACATGGGGTTGTGTGAAGATTTTATTGCAAATATCAAGCCTGGTGACATGGTCGATGCAGTAAAAGGCATAGAAATTAATTTTAAAGACGATTTTAATTGGAAGTAAGTTAACGTCTTGAAATTTTATTGAATAACTATAAACTTGACATGTAATTCAATTATTATGAAACTCATCCGTAAGGTCCATTTCAAGTCATCATTTTTTTCAAACTATCATCTTAAACATAAAAAATAATATTTACTTACCCTTTGTAAGTTTCATTTTGATTTTATTTTCCTCTCTGTTCTATGGGTCGCTCAATATCTTACATTTTTGTTACCATTTTTAGATTCACTTTAAAACATGAACAACTGCCCATCCAATGTATACAATCAATTTATGGTTTTAAAGATGAACAAAAGTATATTTCATTTTCCAGTCCTTTGAGCCTGCACAGTGTGCTCACGATTTCACTATCTGCGCAAGTTGAATTAGACGGGGACATTCGAAAGTACGAGTTGTACAACTGGCAACCCGGGGAAACGCTTGTTAAGGTGTATATACATACATGCTTACAAAGAAAAGAAAGAAAAAATGAGAAAAAAAATACTAATGATGATATGTTAAGTATACATATGTTCGACGAACATTATTGGTGATAATACTGTAACAAATGTATTTATGAACACTCCTTACCACTATGAGTAAATTGAAGGGGATTCAAAACCTATACAAAATAAGTGAATTATATGTAATTTCATAATGTGAATGACATTTGCAAAACTAAAATTGTATTTCAACATACGTTCTGACTCTTAGGTTTAGACTCAGACTCATAAAAGGCACTTCTTAAATGATTCAAAACATATTTTTATATGACACATTGAATGTTATTGTTAAAGGTATGCTTCCTTTCGCATGCACAGTCGACGTGTTCGCAAAATAATATGTCGAAAACAAATAATAAACCAGTAACAATATCAAATCAAACAGGTAACTGAGACATGATCGCATCGAAAAGTTGAAAAAAATATACTTTGGTAAAATTCAGATACCCGATCGATACAGTATAATTATATTCAATCCATCTTCTCCATGAAAAACACGATCTTCAGATTTTTTTTCAGAAGTAATGTCTTTCAGTCGTCATTGGTTGGCACAATGAGGCAATCACAAAGCTAGATGTATCGTTGCTCTTTGTCTTTAAATATACGTTAAATCTGACATTTGCTTAATTAGGCCTTACATATACAGTCATAGCGCATCCTTGGCGGACTGACATTAATTCATAATGTTCTATCTACCTCTCTCCATGCAGATCTTAATAAGATCCCTTCAAACGTATCATATTGCATAAAATGTTAGTAATATTTCTAATACTTTTAATATGAAGTTTAAGAGAGGCAATCACATGTTACGATGTGATTTCTAAAAAGGATATACAGTGAAAGGGCCCGTGATCAATTCCTCCTGCCGATCTTACCCTTGTTCTGTATTTTTATTTTTAATTTATTTTTATATTTGATTTCCATCATACAAAAGCATGTGGGTATTAAAATTTAAATCCTTATGTATTCGGTAGTTAATAACATTGTATCGTCGACGTCCCTAAAATCGCGACTAACCTTAATTCGCGGCCATCTTTGTTGTTACCTAGTTATCGCGAGTTTTGAGCGCACATGCAATGCTGTGACGTCATTTTTACTACGAGAGTACTACTAGCGTATTTGCTGTCAAACTCGCGAAAAATGCGTTTTAAACAGGTAATTCCAGTATAAACAAGTGCACATGTGTCAAATAACCTGATTTTACTATATCCAATTTATTGCCATGGAAACCTTCAATTTAAAACACTAAAACTACTTCTTAACAATATTTGTCCGTCTGCATTGTTTACATTTTGTCAATGGCGGTCACGTGACTCACTGTGGTGTAGTAAGGCCAAGCAAAATGTTAATGTGTGTTATCATGGTCCATAGTCTTAAGTGTAAATGCACAGAAATTAATGAATTTTTATTCCTGTTTTAGGCATATCCTCAGCCAGTAAGAAAGAAGCATAGACTGTATTCTCCAACTGCCCTGACAAATGCATACAAATTGGGCAAGGAGACAGGCACATTCGTACTTAGAGCATCAAAAATATTCAGTGTACCAGAAAATACTCTAAGGGACAGGGTTTTAGAAAAAAAATGACCCTGAAACATGTGTGATGGGAAAGCTACCATTAGAAAGTAATGAAAATGGCTGACTTGGGGTATGGATACACCCAGCAGGAGTGTGTTGATATAGGAACTGCGTATGCTGACCAGTTAGGAAAACGGAACAAGAATACACCGCTTTCAATGAAGTGGATGAAAGGGTTTTTAAGTCGGTGGCCGGAAATGAGGGTAGTTAAATCAAGAGCTCTTGAGCACGTGCGGGCCAAGATGGCGAGTGAAAACATTGTACAGACTTATTTTGCCAACCTTAAAGTATGTATACAGAAGAATAGGCTCGCGGACAAGCCGCACCTGATGTACAATATTGATGAGAAGGGTGTTTCAGTTCAACACAAGCCTCCTCATATTGTTGCTAGTGCTGAGAATCCTGCACAGGCAGTAACATCAGGAAAGGGTAGCACAATTACAATCCTTGGTGCTGGTAGTGCAAGTGGGTCTGCTATCCCTCCATACTTTGTCTTCCCTGGAAATCGAATGAACTTCGATTTGTTAAAAGTGGGATCACCAGGGGTCAGTGGAACTGTGTCAGATTCTGGATGGTCTAACACAGAAATATTCACCAAGTATTTAACTGAGCACTTTGTAAAGTTCATTCCTGGAATAATAGGTAACAAGGTCCTGTTACTTCTAGATGGACACAGGTCGCATGTCGCATTGACACTTGCCGACTGGGCCATACAAAACAATATTGTCATGTTAATTCTGCCAGCTCACACAAGTCACATCCTCCAGCCTCTTGATGTCGGGTGCTATGGTCCCTTCCAAAGGATGTACCATGCACAGTCACATAAGGTGATGCGCCAGACACATGCTACCATAACGAAGTACAACATATGTGAAATGGCTTACACTGTGTATACAAGAGCACTTTGTGCTGAAAATTTGCAATCATCAACAACTGGAATTTACCCTTTAGATAGAGATGCAATTCCAAAAAGCAGCTTGCTTCCATCAGAAGTATTCAAAGACACTGTTAATTGTGATGATAATAGCCAATCAAGTGACACTACTGTTGAAGGGGGTATTCTTGTTGACCAGATGGATATGTTTGAGGAAATAGAGCAGCAGCTAATAAAACATAAGAATGAACAAACTAAAAAACCTAGAAAAACTGTTAGTAAGCTTGTGTCCGGGAAAGAACTAACATGTAACCAAGTCATTGCTGCCATTGAAGAACATCAACTGGCACAGAAAAAGAGACCAAGACCTTCCAACAAAACCAATTTAAGCAAGGGAAAGGCAAATAAAGGCAAATCCGGAAATATCAAAAAAAGAAGTAAAACAGTGACAGAAAGTCCTAGGCCTGGACCCTCACATGTAAACGTTACACAAGACACTTCAAGTGATGGGTATGACTCAAACAAAGGAACAAGCCAGTTGCATATCGTTGACATTCGTTAAGTGGGGTAGGTGTGATGGTATCGTGAATGGTATGCCATACAATCACTGGACTCACTTAAAGTACTGTACACCAGTCAGAGTCCTCAGACTTGGGGATAAATTCTACTGTCCCCACTGCAAAATAAAAATGAAGAGTAATTAGAAAAAAAATAAGAAAGTCTGACAAAATAATTGAAATATGTTGTTTATAGTTGAAATTTTGGAATTAACAACTTTGATGATTTGTCTGGTGATTTTTCACATAAACCAATTAATTAAAATAGGGTTGGCCTGTTTGAAATGACTTGACCTAGATTACGTCACAGCTCGCGATTCTAGGTACTGAATTCAAGATGGCGGCCTTGTTTCAATGGTTGTTTTGTTTTGACAATTGTTATTTGAACTTTTAACCTGTTGTACTAGAATGAATGTGGAAATGTGGATTAATAAATTATCTTTATGATAAAAGTAAGTAAACAAGGTTATTGCTTTGTTTAACTATATTATTTTTGGTCGATTGCTTAATACCGCGAATCATGGTCTGTCGAGGATATACTACACATACCAAAGCTATTTGAAGAAGGATATAAGGGTAAGTGTGCAAAAAAAATAACACTGGGTTTGGTTTTATGACATTTGTCGAACATAGAAAGCAACAAGCATAGATTGAGACTTGATTTTGTCGTAATAAAAACAGTCAAGGGTACGATCGTATTGTCCGGTCAAACCGACGTATTAATGAAAGGAAAAGTGTCGATGCCTAAAGAAAGGTTTACACTTTGAATCAAGAACAAAATGCCAATAAAGAAACAAGCCGAAACAGTGATAGCTTAAATCGTGATAATATTTACTGCGTTAATTTCATTGTTAACGTACTTAAATTACAAGGCTGTATGCGTTCCGGAGATGTATTTTTTTTATTATATACCTAACAAATTCCTTTTCCATATCCAACAGTGAAAATACAGCACGCCGTATTGAAATATTAGTATCATTATACTGTCGTTTTCTGATTCTGTAACATGCGAGTACCGTGTGTAATCTCGGAAATGCTTTCGCGTTGCTAAAAATAGCGTGACCAAAAAAAAGAGGTAAAACCTGTCAACTTATAAATACATAAAATTATCCTACTTTACTTACGCCCCAGAAGTATGTTATTATTCAGGAACATTGTTTTGATGTTCTTCAAAGAACCATGGTGATAAGCACGAAGCATAGAACACTTCCAATCGATCTAGACAGCTACTACAGAGAACTGTTGTTTGCCATTTAGAAGTTCATAGATTATGCATTTTTCATAATCATCTAATCAAACTTCACAAAAAAAAAATCATAAATATGAGCAGCTCGCCAATACAAAGAATAAGGCGAATTCTCGTCACCAATAGAAATAGCGATTGACTCACGAACTTTCCTCAATTCTGCATATCCAGAGCAAAACAAAGATCCGTCAAAAAGTAGATATGAAGAGAATACAAAAAAGGCAGTGATAGCTCAAGACATGCACGGATCTTCGCAACATCACCCACAAGCAAAAGTCATAGAAAAGCCAACAGCGTGCTCGGTGACAGAGACGATTCTTCCAGTTCAATTGCCTCGAGAACATCATCCGGTTATATCACATTCCCAAGTCGGAATTGAAAAAGTAAGCAGTCGAGGCGTAGGCCAACAACAAAACCTACTTACTTCTTCAAACCCGCAAATGCAAGTACCCTCGTTGTTTAGATCACGCGACATATCGCAGAGAACCCCTCATACTGAGATTCGCTGTGGGTAACTCCACTGGCGAACAACGACCATCGGAATACGCGAACGTGGAAAACATCGTCAGAAGTGAACCAATAAGTGCAGGCTCGAATACCCAAGGACAGTTTGACGAAGAACCTGAAGAAGCGGTTTTCGAAAGCTTACGTCCGCGACGTACACAACGCTATTACGTTGGCAGGATATCAAGGAACTCAAACAGAGCCGCTATCCTTAAATTCTTAACTGACAAAGGAATAATTCCTGATTCAGTTAAATTGATTGACACACATCGCGGGGGTTAGCTGCAAAACTAACTGTTTATAAAAGTGATTGCGAAATTATTCAAAATAGACACTTTTGGCCACATCCCCACAGTGCAGTATCCTCACCTGGAACGCCCGTGGCGCTATGTCTACAGCGGGATCCCTTAGCCATTTACTTGAAATATAAAACATTGACATTGCTTGTATAAGCGAGCATAAAGTGAAGCCGAACTGTGATGGATTTCTTATTACGCTACATTCCTCATACAGGGCAACTGTTTGTGAATATGTAGATATACATACCCCTTATGGCAAAGGCGGTGTAAGTATTTTATACAAAAATAATTTAGCATTATCTGTTAATACAATGCTTAATAAAATATCCACCCGAATAACTGATATCAAATTGTGAAATGTTAATAATTCAATTGCAAATACATTCATTTTTAGTGAATACTTACTGTCGGTGAATTATGATTATGACACTTACGAAGAGCGTTTTGATGAACTTCAAAGCTTATATGACATATATTCGTCTAAAGGTTCATAATTATTTGTGGCGATATTAACATGCAACAAAATGGAAATAATTGTGACAGAAGAACGCATTGTTTCTTTGACTTTTTAAGTAAAACCAGCTTAACAAACTGTAAAACCACTGGACTACCGTATACCTTTAAACCCAGACAAAAAACTCTTGACTATATCATTGTAAGCAAATCGCAAATTTGTACTTTATAATACTGTTATAGATGATGATTGTACATGTGTATCTGATCACTTAACTATTGTTACTCAATGTATAATACTTTGTTTGTATATGCATTACCTGAAAAGCCATATATCGCATGGAACAAATGATCAGATGACCAGTTTGACATGTATAGGGAGAAACTCAAAACTCTCCTTTGTACTATAGATCTTGATGATATATGTCATGATACATGCAGCATAGAAAAGCGACATAGCCATGTAGTGAACAGCATTATAAGCGCTGCTGAGAATTGCCTTCGCTTGAGTAAATACAATAAGAATTCTAAACCATATTGGAAAGAAGATGTCAAACAAGCGCATAAAGCACAGCGTACCAGCCGCTTGAAGTGGATATCGGAAGGCTGACCAAGAGGTAATGAAAATGTTTACTTCAGGCAGTACAAAACAGCAAAACGAACGTTTATCAACAAACAGAAACATGCAATATTTAGAGAGAACGAAAAACATTTTGACGAATTAAACTCGGCTGCCAACTGTGATATGAAATTGTTTTGGAAACTAACTCGCAAGCATAAAGGCAGTCGCTCAAATCCAATCAATGAAATACAAGCGGGAACAAGAACTGAACGCGAACCTCACGTTATAGCGTGTGAGTTCGGAAGGTGCTTTGAAAATGTATTTTCTCCAAATCGAAAACCACGTTATAACAATGAGTTTCTTGATACCTTAGATAGTAATGTAGACGAGTTCATTGCATCTGAAGATCGAAGCCATGATCCTGATCAAACGAAGGACGTACAATCAGCTGATGTAGAATTAGTGGTTAAGGATCTGAAACTACGCAAAGCACCTGGCCATGAGGGTAACACATCAGAACACTTAAAACATGGTGGCAACGTTTTAGACAGATACATAGCTTAATTATTTACAATGATGATAAACAGTTAGTATGTGCCTGAAAGTTGTAAAATTGGAATTATAATCCCAATACACAAAGAAGGAAAACCTAAAACAAATCCCAGTAGTTATAGGCCAATAACACTATTACCAGTTATATACAAACTGTTTGAGCACCTGTAACAGAAACGATTGACTCACTGGCGTTCTGTACATAATGTAACTCCCAGATAAACACCAAAACGCCTACCAGAAACACCTCGGATTAATCACTGCTTCCTTCAACCTACAAGAATCGATCTACGAGAGATTCATACTTGGGTCCAACGTCTATGCTGCCCTACTTGATATTGCCGGAGCTTTTGACAATGTACCACACAGTGCAATAATCATTAAAAGAAAGAAATTGGGATAAAAGGAACGTTTTACGCTTACGCGAACATGTACCGTGCCCTTAAAGGATACGTTTTGGTAAATGGGATAGCTTCGAACCACTTCGATGTAAAGCAAGGCTTTCGACAAGGAGGAGAACTTTCCAATTGGAGTTATCTCCTCTTTATAGACGGTCTCCTGAACAAACTTGAAACTACCGGAAACGATCTTACCCTTAATAACAGTATTCATTGCGGTAATCCTACGCTTGCAGATGACTTGACACTGATATGTGTAAATAAAACAGCATTAGAAAAGCAATTGGATGTTGTGAAAAAATATGCTAATACGTGGGGATATGACTTCAATGTTAACAAAGGTAAAGCCATAATTTTTAGTACTAACAAACATATTAATGCAACAAATATTAAATTCGGCACTGAACATAAAACCAGCACAGGAACAGCAAAGCACGTTGGAATAATACTTGAAAGTACACTGAAATGCACCAAAGCAATTGACGAACGAGTCAGAAAAGCACGGGCGTGTCTATTTTCAATCCTCGCGATGGAAAAGACCACCGGTGACGTTTACCCTCTAACACTTAGCCAATTAGTCCAGAAAGTATTTATATCTACAGTCTTGTACGGTTCCGAACTCTGGCATGACATATCATGGCATGATCGCCTGAAGCTTGAAAGATACATCAGATCTGCTGCTAAACGTATACAACATCTACCAACGTGGACAAGAACTGATGTGGCATTGAGTCTGCTAGGATGGTTCCCGTTAGAGCTTCAAAAGTCATGTACCCTTCCTAGTGAACACTCAACTCGAACAAAATTTAATTACAGACTTAATCTGTATGTGTTAAGATGATTCAAGCTCCAATGAGGATTCATACCAAGCGTTATGCGTTCGCTTATTCAGTATGATATCTTCAACTACTTACTGATTTATATCCGCACATCGACATTCCCTAGTAAATATAGCTGGAAGAAAATCTTTCATTTTAACCTTAAAAAGTATTATACTAATGCATGGAAAGGCAGAACACAAAGTGATGAAGATTTTGCGCGATTTCTTGCTATTCATGATAGCATATTACCTTCTAAACTATGGTTACTTGCCAACGGAAGAGATGAAATAATACATGCAATCAGCGCGGTGAATGCTTTAATAGTGCGTTACTTCAAACCTTACACGTATAAAATACACTCACTCTCTGAACTAGCCAGACACCTTGTAAGCTGTTATGGCACAGAGAGACTGTTCAGTGATCTATGTTCTGTGACTCCAACTTTGTAAGCTTTCTTAAAAGAGCTGAAAATGAAATGTTATTTCGCATACTTTTTCAAGCAGAGATTCTCACTGCGTTTCATTTTGACTCAAAATTGCAGAAAACATTTCTTAATAAGATGCTCAAATTCATTACTGACACGGTCAATATGTACATCCCACGATATAATTAGTCTTTATTATAATGTTCATTATAAAACATGACGTAATCACAAGAAGTTGCATCTAAAACATCCCAACCTGGTTTATGGTTTATATTTCGAATTTTGATAAGCCTTGTCGATGGGTGAAATAGGGGGTTTGTAAATCATAAAGAAATGTTACAGAAACTTATTTCATGTTATTTCTTGCTATTGTGTCTACGTGTTTTATCACACACCATACTATTTTTTTGTTTGTTCATTTATTTAGATTTCACTATTCTTTGCAATTAACATGTCAATAACTTTATATGTATAATCACTGAAAAGTGGAAATAAAGAGTATATATAAATTCTGACTTCGTTTCGCTGTAGTAGCCTCCCTTGCCTTCATTACACAAAACTAGGTAACACATTCGAAATCATACGTTCATTTGACAGATGCCGGTAAATTTAAATCAGATTAAAACCGAAAAATAAATAAAGGAATAATACAAGTCACCAGAAAAGCGTCTTATCGTAATATCCCCTATGTATCAGGAAGTGGAATAACATTTTGATATTTTTTACTTTTTAGTTTTGAAATGTAAGCCCGCTTCACCATTAAAATCAACCAAAATAATACCGCACTGGGCTCAAACACAATTTCATCGGCGTCATTTCCCAAATAAAAATACGTTCGCATACCGTTAAGCGGTCTTCTGAAAAACTATAATGAACTGGAATGTTACATCCTTTTTCGGCATACATCGAAATGAAAACAAACGTTGTTCCGTTGTTCCATTGTACAATCGCAACATATTTTACTTCATGGGCACCAAAAGTAAATATATCACTCGTGCCTACACGCGTGTACATTTACAATTAGTAGACACTCCGTGACTGCATTATTTAATCTTATAAATAAAGCACGAGAAAAATAAAATAAAGACAGCATTTTCAAAAACACATTTTTTTACAATAATAGGATTAGTGCTCACTGTTTGAAATTCAAATTTGACGTATGCGCATATATCATTATATAACCTTTAAAATACGGGCTAATGATGCAAGATAAATTAAACAAAGAGTACAACTTTTGCAAAGAAAATTGTCAAACCTTTGCTTCAAGGGTATTAGATTTCGTCCGCTGGCTTAAGACTGCGTATGAGCGTATGTCATTTAATTGAGCTAAAAGGGTATTGAAGAAAACGTCAAATAATACTTATGAAGCAGCATGGTATTTGTTTTAAATATAATATATTTAAAAAACGGATACCATATTGGTGTAAAAAGTGTTTATTATTTTCAGACACTGATGTAAGCTGCTATTTTATTAACAGCTTTGCCTTGTGAATGTCCGTGTGTTTATGATATAAGGGAAATAAAAGCTTGCATGCTGATAATTATTCGGAACGCAACAAAACGGGCGACCACACGCCCTAATACTGAAATCAATAACAATCAATTTGATTACTTTGACCACGTCTGACATATAGCTTACGATTATTTGACATTTAGCGTCATGTTATTTGGCTCGTAAAGCGTCGTCTTAGCGTCTTGCATTACGAAGCAAACAAGTTGAAACCTTTACAATTAATAACATCCATGGCTGCAATTTAACGGCCTTTCGGGTAGCCAGAAATGAATTTAATTATGAAGCCGAAACACTTTAAACCTCACAAAGCTTTACCCCATTATGATTAAGACAATTCTGTTATTTGTATCGAAGAACATTCCATTCTAGCATGTTTACAATTTCAAATGAATCCATATTCTTTACCTTCTGTGGTATTAAGCAATTCAATATATCAACTATAACGCTAAATCATAACAAGGTTTCAAGTTACCTAGTCGTAGTTTACATTAGGAGGAAGTAAAAGGGAGTAGACACTACAACTATGCATTTTAATGAAAAGGTTACCTAACCATGAAGTTATCATAAACCACAGTACAATTATATAAACATGGTATTTGGAATACACAATTGAAAACATTTAAAATATCTTAACATAAATAAGCCATTGATATATCGAGTATTTTTATAAGTAATGGCATCATTTCTCGTGTTTGTGTACTATACATATATCGTGATAATCTCATCAAGCGTCTTCGGTTCCGGTCTTCATGTGCCAGGTGACGTTACATTGGCGGCCATGATGACCGTGCACGAGGCGGCGACTGGAGGCGGATGCAGTTCACGTGTACATGTGTCCTCGGTGATGCATGCGGAGGCTGTCACGTGGTACATTCAAAACCTTAACAACTTTGGTGGACTTCCGTTTTCAATCGGTAAAACGTTTATACAATTGCTATCAAATTAATGTTTCATACAGGCACAAAGATTATTTTTCAATTTGCCCATTCTTTTAAAATGGATTTTACCAAACACTTTTTGCATTCGAAAAAAAAGTATTGATCAGGTTTAGACATGAAGTTAAATTGTGCATTACTTGAAAAAAATGTTGTTATCTAGACATTTTAAAAGAGAAATACAGTCGAAACCTGTTGGCTCGATATCGCTTGGCTCGATTACCTCGTTGGATCGAACTTCATATAAAGAACACGTTTATCTTAACTCTATGAAACCATTTCATCTTAGCTCGATATTCGTGAGGTTCGAAGCGTTTTGGCCGGTGCCTGGGATCGAGCCCACGGCTTTCGACTGTTTGTATATAAATATTTAGAGAGTGTTTCTTTTCCTGTTGATTTCATATTCAAAGGTCACGATAAAGATAACAACAGACCCTTATTTCCTCAATGGAATGCATCACAGCTATATGACTAAACTTATGTAATTTCCTGACTCATATCATTTTAAAGCTTTATTGCACTTTCAACGTCGTTTATATAAGAATCATTTCGATGATACCGATGTGTACTTTGTTTGAGACGTAAAATACGTATTTTAGACATGTACTGTTTAACTATTTTTAAAGAGATAATTGATGTTCATATATCTATCAATTGCTTTGTATTTTTGTCACCCTAATAATACCCAAGATATCGTTCACCTTTGTAAAACGCACTATTTGATATACAGCTATTCATAAACCCCATACAATTTATTTGAGCAAAAGGTCATGTTTTTGTTTTATTAATATGCAGTCTTTATAATGTACGAACAATTTTAATGTTCGTTTCAATTCAAGAAGCCGTACATTGATATTCAGGTGTGGAAGTTAACTCAGCTTGCATACTTTAACTGAAACCAATACAAGCTTTAAACGCTTATTCATTGCGACTTGAAATGTCAAAGTCGTATGTAACTCTAATTGAGTTTTTGTAAAACGTTCTCATCGGGAGTTGATACAAGTTGGATTGGTTGAGTCCATATCGAGAGTTGATACAAGTTGGATTGGTTGAGTCCATATCGAGAGTTGATACAAGTTGGATTGGTTGAGTCCATATCGGGAGTTGATACAAGTTGGATTGGTTGAGTCCATATCGGGAGTTGATACAAGTTGGATTGGTTGAGTCCATATCGGGAGTTGATACAAGTTGGATTGGTTGAGTCCATATCGGGAGTTGATACAAGTTGGATTGGTTGAGTCCATATCGGGAGTTGATACAAGTTGGATTGGTTGAGTCCATATCGGGAGCTGATACAAGTTGGATTGGTTGAGTCCATATCGGGAGTTGATACAAGTTGGATTGGTTGAGTCCATATCGGGAGTTGATACAAGTTGGATTGGTTGAGTCCATATCGGGAGTTGATACAAGTTGGATTGGTTGAGTCCATATCGGGAGTTGATACAAGTTGGATTGGTTGAGTCCATATCGGGAATTGATACAAGTTGGATTGGTTGAGTCCATATCGGGAGTTGATACAAGTTGGATTGGTTGAGTCCATATCGGGAGTTGATACAAGTTGGATTGGTTGAGTCCATATCGGGAGTTGATACAAGTTGGATTGGTTGAGTCCATATCGGGAGTTGATACAAGTTGGATTGGTTGAGTCCATATCGGGAATTGATACAAGTTGGATTGGTTGAGTCCATATCGGGAGTTGATACAAGTTGGATTGGTTGAGTCCATATCGAGAGTTGATACAAGTTGAATTGGTTGAGTCCATATCGGGAGTTGATACAAGTTGGATTGGTTGAGTCCATATCGAGAGTTGATACAAGTTGGATTGGTTGAGTCCATATCGGGAGTTGATACAAGTTGGATTGGTTAAGTACATATCGGGAGTTGATACAAGTTGGATTGGTTGAGTCCATATCGAGAGTGAATGGGTTCATGCAGCGTCATAATAGAATGTCACTGAGAATCATTTGCTATCATCACTCCATATGAACTCTCACAATCCAACTTGTATCAGTCATACATGTGGACTATTCATATCTTACTTGTATCAATTTTCCAACTGAACTCTCACAATCTAACTTGTATCAACCCTCCATGTGGACTATTCATATCCAACTTGTATCAACCCTCCATGTGGACTATTCATATCCAACTTGTATCAACCATCTATAATGGACACTCCTAATCCAACTTGTATCAACCCTCCATTATGGACACTACTAATCCAACTTGTATCAACACTCTATTATGAACACTCCTAATCCAACTTGTATCAACCCTCCATTATGGACACTACTAATCCAACTTGTATCAAGCCTCTTTGCATAATAATACAAAATACAGCGACAAGCCGACACCTGTAGTCGGCATTTCAAAGGCAAGGGTCCACAAGACAGTGAACTAGAGATACACGCATATAAACACAACACACACAAATACAAACACTACAGACAAACCACACAGTCATTGAAATAGGTTCTGCGATAGACCAGAAAGACAGACAGTTTATTTCGATATACATTGTAAACAATACATATATTTATAATAAGCAATGTCAACGTGTATGCATAGTAGACAACAAAACAGTGCAAATGAGTATATATACAACAAATAACACAAGAAGGTTAATACAATTAAACAAGTTGGTTAACTATTGTAATTGTTATAATCTATCAAAATTCGAGGATGAACAAATTTCACCATATTAAGTTATAACATTAACTTAAGAGGATCTTACTTTAAGAGGCTATTAAACAACAAGACATAGTTTAATAAGCTTAGTTCTATTATTTGATTGCAGCAATGGTAAATATGTGAATACAGACGGTCAAATATAATAATATTCCTTAACATAATGTTTTCTAATACATTAAAAGACAGACACACACAGACAATTTTATTTTATTTATCTTAAATAAAGTTGGAATTACAACATAGACAATACCGTTGATTTCGTCCAATATTGTTTTAAGCGTAACTAACGGTCTAAATGAAGTGGGTACACATGCAGTCGTAGTTTACAAAAGAAAGATCGTAAACTTTTGGGTAAAATGTCCAGATAAATTTCATATTCAAAAAAAGTCTCAGAATGTTTATACATATCTTACACTGTGTTTTGTTTCTTAAGTATCATACCAATCCTTTTAAAACTCATTGTATATTCTACATCTGAAGACTGTCATAAATGTGTTAACATTTACATTGTGAATATCTTCATAAACCAAAATCATGCAATATATTTCTAGTGTTAGACAATCTTTATCACAATTATACTTAGTTTGTGAACAAACATTTTTAATAATAAACATAAATAACAGTGTTTGCAACCTTAATATTTATGCGAAAAACAACAGAACCAAGCTCAGTAGCAAAATGTTTAAACATAGACCCTTTTAACGGCACTGGATAATCGCCAATGACATAGAACATAAAATCAAAAATCACAAACAAGAAACATGGAAGAACAGCACAAAACTCCACAAACAGCACAGTGCATACATACTATATATAAAAAAACTAGGTATGTTTATCAAGGATTGTTATGTACCGCCTTGGAACGGTCAGTAAAATGTAAATTTACTGGGGGATTTAACCAGCTTAAGTGCACAAACCTCACTATTATAACAAGCCTAAATAAAGAAAAAACGTAAAAGGTAAATCTTATCAAAGTATGCATTAAACCAATATGACAACGAAAGTACATATCTTTGAATGTATAACGGGTATCTACCAAATTGGCCATAAACAGTCGCATTGCAAGTATTGGTTTTGACTTTTGATAATCTTTTACAAAAATATAGATGAATTCTTTCTAACTCTTTCGATTCGGTGTTCCCTCAAACCATCTCTGAATAACTTAAAATTGAACCAACATATGGTTCAAATAACTGACACAATATGTTTGGTTTTAAATTATACTCTTGACATTTACAAAATAAAACATCCATTGCCTTAATGGCTTTACAAATCAAGTGTTCCTGGTTAATGCTACAATTACCAGTATAATTAAACACAACACCCAAATGGTTGACGTCGTTAATAACCTGTATATCACGGCTATCATCAGCCCATCGTTCGTTGGGCAATAACCCGCCTCTCTTACGAAACACCATTATCCAAATGGGTTTGAATTTCATCGGGAGATTTGCCTTCAATCCCCATGTCATCGGCAGATTATAATCTTTAATCCTGAATTAATATCACTTTGCAAATAAAACTCAGTATCTTTTACCAAAAGAGAAAACAATAAAAGGGACATAACTTCCCCTTGCCGTACGCCAACAGCATGTATACAATGATAAGTATATGATGACAATAATTGTACACATGATTTAACTTTTTCATACATGTCCCGAACAATTCTAAGGATTTTCCACATTTATACATTTTCAGCCATAATGTATTTCTATAATAAGTATCAAAACATTTCATCATATCGTCAAAAATATGTTGTCATTTATTTTCAAACAAGTTATTCTGAATCAGAGATAACAGTATATATAAAGCATCTATTGAAGAGCGCCTGTTTCGAAATCCGAATTGGGCATCTGAAATAATATTATGTTCTTCGCAAAACAATTCAACATGTTTATCTATAACAGTAGTAAACAGCGTACCTGTAATTATTAACATCAGCTTTTGAACCATTTTATTTTTAAATGCGAAGATAATAAATATACAGGTTCGTTAAAGTCTTTCAACATATTATCACTGCCTTTAATCGTTTCAATGACTGAACATCATTTATAATTTCTTGTATGAATATAGTTCCGGAAAAAGAAATATGTTGGTTATTAAAATCATTTTTTTGTCTGCATCGTGATTAATGCCATCAAAAGTGTTATTACTAAGTGTTGTTAATTTTTCACGAAATGCATTTAGTGGTATTTTGTTTGATTAATTAGAAGACTTAGGCTTATAATGTTTCCAGAGCTCTGCAGTTTTACTCTTTCCTAAGTTTTAAATATCTCCC
This sequence comes from Mya arenaria, assembly GCF_026914265.1. Classification (NCBI taxonomy): domain Eukaryota; kingdom Metazoa; phylum Mollusca; class Bivalvia; order Myida; family Myidae; genus Mya; species Mya arenaria. The sequence goes on along the minus strand of NC_069131.1, from coordinate 48,896,787 downwards.
ATTCTCTTTTTATAATCAATATTTTTATTTTTAAAGACAATATCCTTATAATTTGTCTTCCGATCATATAAAATCAATTTGTTAGCATCTGATTTGTCAAAATTCGTGCAACAATACAGTCATGGTCAAACAAGACTCGAAGATTACAAAACATTTTTAACAAGTGTCGGTTTTGTTACTTCATTATATATTACGCTTCATGACATCACAGGCATTGATATTTACGAGACATGCGGAGATTCGATGGCAGCGACGCAGACAGCGGTACTTCTCATGAGCGACGTACTTTCCGGAAATAAGACGTCACCACTTATAGGTATAGAAACACTATGTCCTGTATCTGAACTTACATAACGTGCCTATCTGTCATTCTATGATGTATTTTCCGTCCATCGTTCAACTATATGTTATGTATTGCAGAGTTTGATTGTGACTTTACATTAAGAATATGTCATCTAGATCTTTTTAATTTCAGGTGTATTGGGCCCTGAAAGCAGAGTGGATGCAGCGGCAATCGCTCCTGTCCTCGGGTCTGTCTCACCGGAAGTAAGGCTTTTGCAACTGCAGTTCTCCACCCCAGCTTCCGGTGGCGATGACTACAGGAAGTTCCAGAATGTGGCCAGTCTAGTTCCTGACGATGATCTTCAGATTGAGGTTACATTAATAATGTGTCGTTCTTTGAAATAATGTTTAAATATTAACAATGTTAATAAATTCAATTTAGATAACACCACAGATTCTTGACTCGAATTATCGTGCTTGACACAAAAATGATAATTCGGTTTGAAGGTATAATCATGGTGAAAAAGTATTCCGCGAAGAAACGATAAGATTGAACGAAACTAAACTCTAAAATAGATGTGTGTTACTTATTTCATCGACAACCCATAATAGGCACAACTTTGAATACGGCATCCCGTGGCAGTATGCGATTTCAGCGATGTTTCTAATGTAGCGCCTGACTGTTCTACTCTGGGCGGAACTGTTGGACATGTGAAATATTATGGAGTCAACGTCATGCTTCACTTAGTTATATACATATAATAGAACATCACGTTCGGAAAAATAATATCCTAGATAAAACTTGACAACTGTGTTTGACAAATAACGCGAACGTCTATATAAACGAGCGAATCTTATTTTAAACATGTGCACTTAGTGTCCTTCATGAGTGAACAAATAGTGTTTAATAACTCGGAGCAACACTATTGATTATCATGGGATAGATCAAAAAGTAATATATGTGTACGCTTTACGCCGTCTGAGCATTAACGAACTGCGTTCAAATTCTAGGGTTGGTAATTGGTTTACTAAAGATGAAGTTATGTAAGTACTTTAGTGAAGGCTTTTTTAGTCTTCTAAGCAATGGAATAGGCAGGTCGGGGTATACTCGGTGCTGACTTACTTTTTAGACGAACTTGATTTGAACGATAATGCTTTTTAAACGATAATTCTTTAAAAACGTTCTTAGTTTGCAGTGGAAATACCACCATTTGCCCTTATACACCAGTGCGAAATCACGAGCCTCTAAATAGCTCAATTAATAAAAACAACTTTGTAAAGGACCTTCTAAATGATTAAATGTGTTTTTGAACAGTTAAGTGAATAAGTTCTGTATCAAAATATGGGAAGAGATAGATCACAATGGTGTATTATAAATTTATGTACAAAAATATATTCTCATAACAGATTTAACAATGCAAAAAAGGGTGAATTATTCCGATAGTTAACATTTCAAACATAGTACATACTTTCAATTGATGAAGCTTTTCTTTGTAATAAATGAATGATTCTTTAATAAACACTCGTAAACTAATAAGATATTTGGTTAGTCCAAAATATTATAATAGCATTGACATCGGTAATTGCTATTTGCGGTGTTTATTTCAGTAGCAAAGTAGGTCGATTTAACAATGCTCAATCAATGTTGATATAATAATCACATTGAGCTATTACAAACAAAGCCAGCAAAGACTATTGAAAAATAGATAATGCCTGTAAACAATATTCATGAACGCTGAATAGGATCTTAATATAGGTTTTATCTTGATTGTCTCAGTATGTTTTAATAATTTAAATTGATCGAAATCTATGAATATCCAATGACTTTTCTTAACCTTTTCGACATTTTAACCTCAAGGATTATAAAATAACGCAATAATTAACATGCATCAAAACCAGAAGTATAATCTAAATGTAGCGTACAATACGAATATGACGTATCGCGTAACTTTCATAATGCCAAAAATATTCCGTAATAGCATATACTCGTAGTGAGTCACTGGTCGAGTTAGTTATTCCGTTGGCATTTCCCGAACATTTCAGTTAATAAGACATCATATTTGAGACTATATCATAGTCAGTGTGTGTATACTACCTGTTCGTGATAAATTGCGTCATAAATACTACATCGGAGGTCAATATTTTGATTTGAAAATATACTTTAAACAAAGATAACTTCACTATTTCTTCGCAGTCTACGCCACATACGAAGCACTACCTTCGGTCTTTTACCAGAGTTTGATTGAGAGTTAGTTTTCTTAAAACACTTCGACAAACCTTTTCTCAATACGGCCGTCTGACGGAGCACTTTCAAAACATTATTTTAGAAACAGGTTTGTCGAAGTGTTTGATGAAACTAATGACCTTATTGAAGTTCGGTAATAAAACAAATACGGGTCTCTTTAAGCGGTATAGACTGTTGCCTTCCGACGTAGCATATATAACGTTATTTATCACGCGGTATTCACACTCTGATAGTTATACACTCACTTTTATATATTTGTATCTAATTGTATAACCCGATTAAATACATGGCCTACAACATTTAAAGGCATGGCATAGGTAGCTACATCTATTTATTGCGCAAAACTATATTTCTATGTTGTGCTTTGTACTTTGCATATTTTATATTAATGTATGTATAGATATCATTTTAATACTATTTAAAATAAATTACTCAATGTCTCTTGTATTCTATTATTATAAATTTTACTAGCCATTTTTTCATACCGATTATTTCACCGATTGACATATTATGTCTTGTTTTAGTACAAACTTATAATATCGCTATTGTACATTAATTTTTTAAAATTGTGTTTTATTGTACACCAATTATCTCAGTGATTGAAATTCTTTTGTTTTATCTAAATCAATTAAATAAACTGATTAGTCATAAACTATATGATTTTGTTTATTCTATACCGAAAATATTTCAAACTCTTAAGATGATTGACACGTATTCGCCTCAATCAATCGTTGTGTGTACGTTTTATTTAGATCTTATTATTGCTTAAATCGCATTGTCTGTTTCGGCTTCGTTATATTCCGACCTTGAATTAAACTTTAGAATATTGAATATTTCAGGTGATGGTTGCAACAATGGAACAGCTTGGTTGGAAACGGATCGCAGTGCTATACCAGGACGACGCGGGCGTCCGGCATCTCTGGGAACGGCTACAAGAGTTGACCAGCGACCGCGGCATCTGCGTCTCCCGATCATCGGCTATCACATTCACAAACGGTATTAGCTCAAGTCAGATAACATCGGCGTTGGAACACGTGATCGAGGACGAGATTTCCGGTCTCGTTTTCCTTGGAGTCGCTCCTGTCGCTGTTAAGGTGTTCCGCGCACTGGATACTTCAGGGTACTCTAACAGCCCCGTCGTCATTTTGTCGGAATCGGCATCTATGCAAATGGCCGTCTTCCGGCGCGCAGACGACACGCTCATAGGGCAATCTCTTGGTACCCTTTCCGTAGCGCCGCCCTACATGCCTGTAGGGGAGTTTCTACAACACTGGCGCGCAATATTTACAAATGCGACCGTCTTTCAACAGCGCAGCGCCATCAACCCCTGGCTAGATGATGTATATTATGACGTCACCGGATGCGATGCAAAGGATTGTGCTATCAGTCAAATGGATGCTGTTCTATACAACGCTACATTTAGGGACTACTTCGATGATTTATACACATTGTATGCCATAGCAGGCTCGCACTTAATCGTGAAAGCAGCTAGGAATCAGTATATAAGTATGTGTGGTTCGAATACCGGCGGCATGGGGTTGTGTGAAGATTTTATTGCAAATTTCAAACCTGGTGTCATGGTCGATGCAGTAAAGGGCACGGACATTAATTTTAAAGACGATTTTGATTGGAAGTAAGTAAACTTCTTGAAATGTAATTGAATTATTATTAACCTCATCCGTAGTGTCGATATCAAGTCAACCTATTTCCTAACGATAATCAAAAACATAGAAAACAATATTCACATTCCCTTTCTTTAATTTTCATTTTGATTTTATTTTCGTTTCCGCTCAGTATCCAAACCTATCATGTGTCTGCGTGCTTTAGGATCACTGTAAACATGAACAACTGTCCATCTCAAGTAAACTATCAAGTTGTGATTTAATAAAGATAATAAAAAATACATTTTTCAGTCCTGCGAGCCTGCTCAATATGACCACGATTTCACTATCTACCCAAGGTGAAATAGACGGGGACAACCGAAAGTACGAGTTGTACAACTTGCAATCAGGGGAAACACTTGTTAAGGTGTATAGAATATACATACAAGCTTGCATGGAATAAAAGAAACAAAACTATTTCTTTATTTTCGACAATATCAAATATATACTTAAAAACTTTTAAGTTTCTAGTTTTCTCAATTCTAAAATAATCTTACACACGAAAGTACACCATTGTATGTTATCATTTTTCTGATGATACAAGTAGAATAATTGATAATACTATTATAAAATACTTGTATGACCTGTCAAAAATATTATTCTAAATGACTTAAATGTCCGCCTATTTAAGGTCGGTGACTTCACAAGCGGTCGGCTAATTTTAGATACAAGTCTCATCCGTGATTACAACGGGGATATCGAGTTAATGTGGCCGCAGCTTCGGAAGGCAGTTTGTCCCTCTGGTCACGATTGTGATGAGTGTTACTCTATTTCCAATCTTAAAGAACGCTATATTGTCGACGAAGGGGACGCGTATATTGTCGGAATTAATCCCATTTTTAACTCTGACGGAGAAACCGGGTGTGGTGAGATTTCTACGACAAACACTTATGCGGTTGTTGAGGCGATTCGGTTTGCAGCCAACCAGATCAATAAGAGCAATTTGTATTTTTCACATTTAAAAATCGGTGTGATTGTGTTGTGTACGTGCAATAACCCTGTAGTGGTGCAAAGAAAGATTTACGAATTGGTCAAAGATGGTGTGATGTTACGAGATGGAACAAGAGTAAACGTAAAGGACAAAATCATTGGATTTATTGGTGATGTTGGGAGTACCATCAGTATTTCCGTTGCCGAGGTTCTTTCCCGTCTCAAATACGTACAAATCAGTTACGCATCAACAAGTCCCGCCCTCAGTGACAGAAGTAAATATCCATATTTCATGCGTACAGTAACCCCTGACGACGCTCAAGCTAAGGCAATGATCGATTTGCTAAACGATCTCGGAGCGGACTATATACAAGTCATTTACAGCGCGGGAGCGTACGGCGAAGGTGGACGAGATAAAGTTAAAGAGGAAGCCTTAGAGGCTGATATTTGTGTGTCGCAAACCATCGAAGTCACGGAGCAAAACTACCATCTGGTATATGACCAATTGCTCAACACTGCAAGTGCGACGACTGTCATAGTTTTCGTACGATCTCACATGGTGCAGCCTCTGATGGTCGAACTGCAGAAGAGAGTGAAAACGGGCGAATTTATGTTTATCGGCTCCGAAGCTTGGTCAAGGAATACCCAGGTCTTAGAAGAAGACGATAAACAAATCTTGCTTGGGTCTTTTACTCTTGTTCTTGAAATCAGTCCCGACAGTCTGCTCGTGGACCACACAAAGAGTTTAGACCCACAACCACTTGACGAAAACCCCTGGGTCACTTTATATCTACAAGAGAAACTTGGCTGCTATTTTAACACAAGTTTTAGGAAGACATACGCAAATGAATGCGCTATGACTAATCCACTGAACAAACCAAATTTTGTTCTGGACACTTGGTCTACCTCAGCGTTTGTAGCAACTCGTGCAATGCTCATGGGAGCTCATCAACACCATATTAACACCTGTGGCACTGAGTCTACGACATTGTGTCCACAATTTAGTAGTCCCCGAGGTAAGAGTAACAGTTTATTATCGATACGTGTAGGTTAATGTTAGTTAGCGTACCGTCCTTAGCATAGAGATATTGTAGTCATATTTCAAAGCACCTTGATTCATATTATACCTATAGGAATATAAATTCATATTTAATATGACATTTGCCTCAGTTGATAAATGTATGAATTGTTTAATTACAAAAAAGCTTCAATTTTCTAAAACCATAAAGAGATAGACAACCTTGTCGAGCAAATCCGGTCTGTCGAGCTTGACCTTGAGGGTAAGGGTGATGACGTCAAAGTTTTTACTGCGAATGGGGACGGCAACGTCGGGTACCGTATCTACAACGTCATTCAAGACGCAGGAGACAGGTCGAGATTAGAGTATAAAGAGGTCAGCAAAACGTTCAATATACTACATGTATCAAAATTAAGACTCTATGATTTAAAACTGTCATCTAAGGTTTAAATATATGTATGCTTTGTTACTCTGAAATAGAAAGTTACTAAGATATAATATAACGCGTTATTTGCGTTAAGCTTTTAATTTCTTCTAAATTATTATAGGTTGGCCGTTACCCGCTTGAAGGGAGCTTTACTATCAATCTGAACAACGCTCATGTGTCAAAGGAGACTGTTTCCGTCTGTCCAAACATACAGACATGTGCTGGGTGTAAGAAAGAAGCTACTACAGTACAGCCACAACAAATGAGGTGGGTATGTGAGTTGCTTGAAAGAGGGGAAACGATTGTGTACGGGATGTGTCGTGTTGTTGAGCTTATGACGGAGCACTATGACGTTTGTACTGAGATTGTTTGATTGCGTATCTCTACATGTTGAAGGCAATACATTCCATGTTAAAAATTAATCCTTCCAATTTAAATATAAAGAAGAGTGACTTTACTCTTTGTTTGAATGTACTGACTACCGATACAATGCCAGAGAGGAAATTATTAAGATATAAGAGATATGTATCGTTGGCATTTATCCATCGATTTTGTTTCATTTTTAAGGAAAAAAAACTGTCTGTTTTTCGCATTTAACTGTTTTAAAACAAACAAATAGTTATAGCGAAACAAATATAGGCCTTTGACTGTCGAATGATGTAAGTTCATCCCATTGAAGGTTAACAGAACTGCTAGTGATATTGGCACATATAAATATATCTCAACTTTTCGCAGTCTTTTACGCAATCACAATAGATCAATAACGTTGCAAAAAGAGATGAAATAGGTAAATACGAAATCGTATACAAGGATAAAAGTTAAAGTTAGAATGTCCAGTTAAAATGGACTGCTTATCTGTCAAATCCAACCAAATAACGCCATCATCGAAAAATGAATTGTTTTTCATTTGTTACCCGCTTTGCCATTTGGCAAAACTGACAGTTTTTGGCAGTAAACAGTTTCTTTATATTACATAATAACATTATTGAAATGATAACTTGAATAGAGAAGTGAATTAAAAATGGATGAGATATTATAAAAGTCAAAAGCAGTTCATATTTATTTTACTTGTATACGAGACTTTTTCAACGAGGTTTTTGTTTTGTTTTCAGGGCCTTATTCACACTGTGTTGTATTCCATCTGGTAAAACTATATTATAACAGATAATCACTCAGAAATGTCAGTGCTTTTTTATAAGTTGTACAATTACTATTTCAGTGAGGCAAATGTTGGAATGATAGTCATTGGGTCGTTATTTGGACTGGCGATGCTCGCCGTTATCGTCCTTGTTGTTATGATTGTTCTGTTGCGACGAGCTCATATCAAAGACAAAGGTAAATAATTGTTTTTGTTCTTATGGTTGTCCTTTTGTGGCGAGTTTATGTTGAAGGTCAGTTATTGATAATTTTCTTGGGATTCTTATGTTGCTGAGAGTTCTTGTAGGAGACAAGGGTCAGTTATCGGTTTTATTCTAGTGATTTAGTTGTTGCGGCGATTTGAAGTCAGTCACAGTGCTGTTTTTTAACAATACGAGTAGTTTGTACATGTTATAAAATCTATTTTATTGATTGTTGTACATTGGAAATGTGTTTGAGGTACAAAAGGCATGCTTATAAATATACCATTTATTTTGAAACATTATTTAGGTGTGACAATTAAAATCTTGTTATTATTAGAGCTACAATGACAACTATAGGGTCAAGCCAATAAGTCATCGGTTCAAACAAAATCCCTGTTTAGAGGCACAAATTATTAAGACACGGGTATCTGTGATTTATATCATTTTATTTGTTGACCTTCGAACGATCTGATTGCTGATAGAATTCACGTTTTACTCAATAGTTTATTGCCTTATATACTATGATTGTAATAAAAAAATCAACGACTTCAACATCTTAATATCATAAAATAAGTATAAACCACTATTAAGGTTAAATCTTTTGTTTCATTTTGATGTTTACCTTAAAATACTAAGTGTGATTTTCTATACAGACAAGATCTACTTAAACCCAACAACACTTGAAAGAGACCACACCGAATCACATGTGTATCATCAGGATATGCATTTCATGCAAGTGCGAACGGAAGCTGTAGGAAAGTCCCCGGAAGCAACCCCGCCACCCTCCCACTGTGAAAGTAGCGGTGTTTTTCATGACATAATCTTACAAGAGGATAATAACAAGACAGTTACGACGCAGACATCCGATATGTGATTGGTGTGTTGAATATAGAGGTAGTCGAGGTTGTATTATTGCTTTTATCTCTAAACATAAAGACAGGAGAACTTTTTTTTAAATTACTAATTTTACAGTCATTTTGACAGTTCATCATCATCATCATCATCATCATCATCATCATCATCATCATCATTGTCACCGTCTTCGTCATGGCAGCAGTACCACAGCAGTAGTAGCAGCAGCATTCATACATTTTAAACAATAAAAAAATATGATGCTCAGTATAATCAGCTATACATGTACCAAATAAATACTCCAGACATCGACTTTCTCATATTAAGTAGTTTGCATTTGTTTTTGACTGTGGACCACCTCTTTACTGCAAAAACGTATACACATTGTATTTTTGCCCTCAATGTTGTATTTAATATTTTTTGATTGCAAATTACTTGCATGTATTTGTGTTTGTTTACTCGGAATAAATATTATCGAAAGACATCTTATTCAAAAAACGCAAACAGAAAGGAATGTAAAAGATTCTTCATCAAGACAAAAGTTTGTCTTTTTTTCGTTTTTAACTCTTCAAAGCACATATCAATTCATGTTTTTCTATTCTTCGTCCGCTATTTTCTTCTCCGTATCTTATACAACTCGTCGAAGATTTATTGACATTTAAATCAATTGATGCAGAAAACTCCTTGAAATCCATAACATTGCATTTGTTAAGAATGGTAGAATTGGCGCCACTACCGTTATTGGCGTTTCGAGTCATCTGCTTTCTATCATGCCTGCGCAGGTAGTGTTATGATATGATTATGTAAAAGTCAGTGACACTGAATTTCGAATTTTATCAAACGGTTAAGAATTTAAGGGACTTAGATAACCTGGTGTTTATTGAAAATATGATCTCGAAGTCGCTTAGACCTCGGGAAGTGCTACGAGATAACGAACATTCGATATTACCGAAATTCAAAACCTAACTTAACCCAACACATTCGAAAAAAGTTGGAAAAAAAACAAGAACAACGAGAAAATAGAGTTCGGCATAGTGAGTTGTGACTATGCAACACATTTATGCCATCATTTATAACGCATTCTTTACGATCATGCCTCAACATGATTGCATTATTGTCATGAACTTACTTATAATATCCACTAATAGTTTACTTTTGATGCATGTAAAATCAATAGCAATAATTTGAAGTGTATTTATACTTCTTATATCAGTAAAATATTCCGTTCTTACTACATTATTATCAATGGTTATCCTCGAAGAGCCGCACTGGCGTTGACATCGATTAACCTCATTATTTATGTGAAAAACTACGCATTTCATTACGCATGTAACGTGGCGTATTTCAAAATGTGTAAACTTATCACGATAACCTACCAAGCATCACATGGAAAGAAACTTGAAACATTTATCCAAACGTTTGACTGTCTTTGCAAGTCAACATGGCACCAGTCCTCAAATTAAGCACAGTAAAGTGTTATTAGCATGATAAACTATCCATGTAAACATCAAAGGAACAGCGTTATAAACGCATTTTTAAAGTATTGATGGTGTGAGGGTTAATATCACATTTCTTAAAATAATTTCATGCACACTAATGATTTGAGTCTGAGAATAAGTCTCAAAAAAGAGATTTGTTAAATGTTTTAAAATATCTTTGATGTCATATAGACGCAATAAATGTATTTTTTCTCACGCATGTGCAATCGACTTGTTCACAGGATCATACAGTACAAAACTGGTTACTATATTAAAACAAACATGTAATTGAAACACTATCTGATCGAAATGGTATCTTGAAAAAATACTTTTGGTGAAATTCAGCAACCCGATCCATTCAGCATTTCAACACCTTATCTGTCTTCATGGCCTGAACTGTACCTGTTTTGAACCTGACATTTGTTTTAAGTTAGGATTTGGATACACAATTCAGTTATTTATCTTATACTCGGCGGACTGTAGTTATTCACAAAAGTTCGACCTTTCTCTTTACATACACACCCTAATCAATCATATAAGGTTGCATAAAATGTTAGCAATATTAATAATGCTTTCGACATGCATTTAAATGAATTGAAATGGCTTAATAACTATTTGCTTTTGCCGATATTTTAATGATTTTGATGACTTTATAAAATATCACTAGTATAATTGCATTTTACTAGAACCGGGGTAACGTAAGAATCTAACATAATTAGTTTGTAATTGCTTTTTTACAAAAGCAGATTGTCCTGTCACTAGGAAATACCAAGATCTAGAAGATCGATTACGGTTTAGATTTATTTATGCGTTAGTTCATTAAAATAATTTTATAGTTCAAACTCGAAAGAAGCAAAAGCAAAACTGTAACATATTTGTCAAACAGTCATGCTTTAAATTCTCGTCTGAATATTTTTGATAAGGATGTGCATACGTACACCCAATATAAATGTAGTAATGTTTCTTTTTCTTTTATCGCATTGCACGTCAATTGCTGTTTACGTTTGATGTTTTAACCACGTAATTCAAACACCAGGTAAACTCACCTTTAGGATATTTTCAGATTGTACGTTTTGTCTATATTTACAAACGGTTTTTCTGCAAAAACAAAATCAAGAAGTAAAGAGAATTTTGGTCATTGCATGGTGTTAAACTCATAAATTGCGAAAATAGTGGCCATGACCCATTTTGTCTTTTTTGAATTTCATAGGGATTCTTTGTAAGATATAAAAATATAACTTAAAATATATATCTTTTAAGAGCATATAGCAGTTCATTTGATTTTATTACGGTCCCTTTTTATAATGTTAAGGGTAATGGCGGCCATCTAAATAAATTGGCGGCCATCTTTGACAAAATTGAGGTGGGTCCTGTGCTTTTCTTACCTAAACATAAGTTTCTAACATCAGGCAAAGTTTTATTATTTGAATTAAAGGTTCACAACCTTGTGAAATTTTGTAACGATGTAACTAGATTATATATCGGTACGGTAAGAAGGCGAATCTTAACCGTGTAATAACTAGCTATTCACGTGACAGTACGCATTTTAGTTTTAGAACATTGCTCTGCATAACACAGTACAAAACAGCAACTTCATCAACAGCTCTCTCTACAAAAATAATTTAACTCGCTCTATGCGCTCGTCTATAATTTCAATATATCGGTTAGTTTGTGCATTGGTTAGCGAGATCGCTTCACACAAATGCGTCCCGGGCTTGATTTGCGACCTGGGCGCATGTGATTTTGGTCAAATAGGGATACAAAGCGAACTGAATAGGCGATCCCCAGTGCTGATCCAATTAACACGTCCTTTAACGGGCTTCTCCTTCCATAGAACTGCACTTATTAACATGCTGCTGAACGGTCAATTTCCTTCCCCAATTCTGTACAAATCTACCAACCCAGTACTGAGAAAATTAACACGCCGCTGAACGAGCGATCGACTAATCAAAACGCCGCTAAACGGGCGACCACCCCACATAAACTGACACACAATGAACACGCCAATGGTTGGCAATCAATAAAACGTTTATGTTTCGGCAGAAATACTAACACATAGTTGTACGATCAAATGGATTGCTTTGACCACATCTGACATATACCTTACGACAAATAAACAGGCGGAGCAAGGATTCCATTTGCGTCATGTTATTTCGATATTTGATTGATCTCTCATTTCATAAGGCGCTACAACGGTTAACAATATGTTAAAGGAAAGATAAAAAGGTCGGATTGTTTAAACCTTTGTCATGAATGATAACCGGGGGTGTAAATGAACGGTTTTTCAGGTAACCAGAAACGTTAATATGAAGACAAAACAATTTAAACAGCAGCAAACTATATTGCGTAAATTTTAAAACGTTGAAAGTTTTATTGACGAAAGAAGCCTTGATTGCAAATATAAATAGATCCATAGTTTTACCAATAATTGTAATAAAGTATTTATTCATCAACCATATTTACGATAATGGTCATAGCAAGGTTTTAAAAAGCAACGAACATTACAACTATGTATTTCTATGAAAATGTGACTGTAAAACATAGGTCGTATGCACCGTTATAGACAGTTACCTAACCATGAACTTAACATCAACCCCCATGCAATTTCAATTTCCTTTGGATCTTTTGTTACGATGCTTTTTTATTCGAATCAATTTAGATGTAATAAATCAGTTAAATGTACCAAATACTCATGGATTTTTTTTAAAGCGAAGCTTTGCTAAACTTGTATTTCAATTTTGAAAACATACATATAAATTTTGAAATTATCATATCATCACTAAGCTTTTGACATATCGAGTGTTTCTAACGATGGCATCATTTGTCGTGATTATGTGCTATAAATATATCATGATGACGTTATCAAGAACCTCGGCTCCGATCTACATGTGTCAGGTGACGTCACATTGTCGGCGATGATGACCGTGCATGAAGCGTCGACAGGAGAAGGATGAGTTCACGCGTACATGTGGCCTTGGTGATGCACGCGGGGACTGTCATGGGGTACATACAATATCTGGCGACTTTGGTGATTTCCGTTTTCAATCGGTAAGGTGCTTTTACGTTTTGTGTCATTGCTACCAATAAAATGTCTCATACGCACACATCAATGATTTTCAATGTTCGTAAATTAATTTTATCAAACTGTTTTCCATACAAAAAAATATGTATTAACATTCTATGACGCTTGAAGAGCGTCACAGTGATATGTCATTTCCGGAAGTTTTATTACACCTTGAACGGCTTTACGCAATAATATTTCAAAACTACCGACGTGAATTTAGTTTTGTGCATTTAATAGGGTAATCGCTTGAATAATTTTAAAGAGATCACTTGATGTTTATACGACTACCATTCGCATCATCGCTTCGTATTTGTATTCACATAATAATACCCGAGATATCGTTCAACTTAACGCTATAATATACATTACGTAAATACTATCTCATCCGATGCGCACCTGCTAATATTTAGATATGTCATTGTTATGGCTTGCTATTCAAAAGACATAGACACATTAATAGCTTTTTTATATGCTCTGGCAGTTTTGTGAAATAATACCTCGGTGTAGAACCAATCCTGAGTAATGATTTACTTAATGTACTGTTAAGGTACCACACCCCTAATGGGCATCATTTCAAACTATGATCAGCTTGATAATTTCTTAATGTTTATCATTTCCTGAATTAAAAAAACAAAATTTAAAAGAAATTCACCGTCAAATAACAATTTTATTTAAATTTAAATTACCATATCCCCAATTCAGAATTTCATTTATTTTTCAACATTTTGGTAATAATTTGGTATCAGAGTAACAAGAAATATATTTGCTTTCAGAAATAATACATTATTGGTCACATCCCCAACAAATATAATCATACTGTACTGAAATAGCCATATGATATTTCAATTTTAACATACTGTTTTGACCGCGTAAAATTGGAACATCGACGTTTAAAAGCAAGTTCTAAAAATATTCATGACCTGTTCTTTATTAATAATTATATTTAATCTTTTGAAAACATTATGCCAAAACATCTAAATGTTTTACCGTCCCATTTTAAAAAAAGTTTTTAATTTCCAACCATCTATTTTAGCCGTGCCTGCAAGTTAAAAAGTCTTCACAGAAGCTAATATTTATGTGTAGAAATGTATTTAATTACTTTTTAATGAAATTACAATATTAACTTCTGTAAAAAATGTTAGCTACTGAAAACAAAGAAGAAAAAAATATTTGTGCTTCTGGCTGGATTCGAACCATTACCTTGAAACCCCCCAAAAAATTATATTCCTGTGCTTAACAACATAGGCTGAAGCATTTAAATTGAAGAGTTTCAAGTGGAGGTTTTCATGAGGGGTGTGCTACCTTAAATGCAACGTTTGAATGCACATCCAGATTAAGATTATTAAATTACAGTATTTAAATAGAACAGTTGAATTTTCATTTCAATTCAAATATCCTTTAAATGATATTCAAGCGTCAGAGTTAACTCAGTTCACACGATTTTGATGAAATAAGAAGGCGAAACAAGTTTAAAACACTCATTTTATTATTGAAATATCACGGTCGAATGCCACTGTGATTAAGCAATACTTTAGAACGTTTACATCGAGGGTTGATAATTTAGAGTTTATACAAGTTGTATTGGTACAGTCAACATCGAGGGGTGATACAAGTTGGATTGGTAGAGTCAACATCGAGGGGTGATACAAGTTGGATTGGAAGAGTCCACAGCGAGGGTGAATACAAGTTGGATTGGTACAGTCGACATCAAGGGTTGATACAAATTGGCATCAACAGTATATACAAGATGGATTGGTCGAGTCCACATCGAAAAGTGATACATGATGGGTTAGTAACGTCCAAATGGAGGGACGATTCAAGTTGGCATCAATGGTTGATACAAGTTGGATTGGTGTTGTTTATCTCGAGGGTTGATACCATTTGGATTGGTAGAGTCTGCATCAAGGGGGAAACACGATGGAATGGCAGAGTTTGCATCGAGGGTTGAAACAAGATTGAAAGGTGCAGTCCTTATTACGGGTTGTTACAAAATGGAATGGTAGAGTCCGAATCGAGGGGTGATAAATGATCGAATAGGAGAGCTCAAATCGAGGGTAGTTTGTAGAGTTGTGTGCTGTTCTATGTTTCTTGTTTGTGAATTTGTGTTCTATGTCTTTGGCGTTTGCCCATTGCCACTAAACCGGATTTATGTTTTTGCTACTGAGCATGTTTCTGTAGCTTTTTGCATATATATTAATACAAGATGAAACGATATAATCAACATTGCGGGCTGATACAAGATGGAATGGTACAGTCCAAATCGACGATTGAGTTATATTGGTACAGTCCACTTGAAGGGTTGATTCAAATTGGATTGGAAGAGTCCACATCGAGGGTTGATACAAGTTGGATTGGTATAGTTCACATTGAGGGTTGATACAGGTCGGAATGGAAGACCTCAAATCTAGGATTGATTCAATACGGATTGGTAGACTTCAAATTAAGGGTTGATACAAGTCGAATTGGAAGAGTTCAAATTGAGGGGTGATAAATTTTGGATTCGTATAGTCCACATTGAGTTTTTATACAAGATGTAGTAGAGTCTACATCGGGGAGTGATACAAGTGATACACCGGTTACATAAAAAAATTCAACGTTCAACATCAAAAAGATAAGATGTCGAACTGTTAACTCGATTTTTGATTTGAACTTTGAAAATTTCCGATGTAACCAATGTAACCAGTTGTAACAAATGTAACCGCGTAACCCGATATTTGAGATAGAAAAAAACACTTTTTCAAACTTTTTCAAAAACTTTGCTATAACTCATTGTAACTATCGTAACCGCATAACTCTGATCAGATGTCGACCTGAAAACTCGATGTTTGATGTTGAACTTTGAAAATTTTCGATGTAACCGATGTAACCGGTTGTAACCAATGTAACCGCGTAACCCGATATTTGAGACAGAAAAAAACACACTTTTTCAAACTTTTCAAAAACTTTGCTGTAACTCATTGTAATTAATGTAATCGCATAACTCTGATCAGATGTCGATTTTTGGGGTTGGACTTTGATTTTGTTTTCATTGTATATAATATGTTCTGTTTATTTGCCTGTAACCCATTAACTATAACGTGAGAAGGATAACAAAACTATATTTGGCGCTAATTGACGTCTATGCACCAACCAATTGCTTTAAACGCCTTAGGTTTCGATATAGTTTGACTACATATGAATACGTTCAGTAATGGTTTGGTCTTCTAGGCAATTTAGTCAGCAGGCAGGGCGCTGCCCGGCGGCGACTTGTTGTTAAGAATAACACACAAAAGTTCCTTAGTGTTCTTACAAACGATGAATAAACCAGGATTACAACGTTCGGTATAAAATTGTCAACACTTTGCTTCCAGAGTATTCGAGTTCGCCCGTTGCCCGTAAACTGCATATGAGAGTACATTGTATGTCAATCATTTAATTTATATTAGAAAGTATTGCAGCAAACGTCATATGTTACTAATTAAGCAGGATAGTCCTAGTTTTAAATATTAAATAAACAAACGATCATTTACAATTGTCAAATCAAGAGATTCTTAATTTCAGAATGTAAATATCAAATTTTAAATATCTTAATATACGAGAAATATTGCATGTTGAAAATTGTTCGGTCTTCAATGTGTGCAAATAACAACTGATTCTAAATCGACCACATATTTTATCCAAGAGTACTTAACATGTCAGATAAGTCCGTTCTTACATACAAATTTATTATAGTTAAAATAGCATGTAAGTGTATTCAACAACATTGTTTTTACTTTGCTGCGTGTGTGATGTGTGGTGTTTTTGGTGCTTTTGTCTCTTTTTCGTCCTATGCATTTACCTTCATCTAAACAAGGTTTATATTTTGGGGGCTTTCTTACCGTCCCTGAGATTTTAGTTGTATTATATTTTATTTGATGATCGTTGTTGACCTAGCACATATTTGAAAAGTTATATTTGAGGAAAATCTTTTATTGTTGTTAAATCTTCCAATCAGCAATCAAAATCAATAATTTGGTTTCGAATTTGTACATATGTCATTATTATACATCATCAAATGTCATTGTTTGCTTTTGTTAATTATTTTGGTATTTAGTTTTGTGAAACATTTGGTATGTAGTTTTGTAAAATTCTCAATAAACAAACCTTGTTTGTTTTGTGGTGGTAAAATTATGTATTATTTTGCAATCAACATTGTTCCAAATACCACATGTTAGTGTAAAGAAATATAGAAATGCCCTAACAAGAGTGTTATAGTAATCACATAGATTAACTATTGAAACTTGAAGATAGTCTAACGTGCCAAGAAATGACAGCCTCCGTAGTATATGTAATAAATTAGAAGACGAGTATCATTTCCTATTTAAATGTAAGTTATATGAGGAAAAGTAGAACGGAAGAAGTATATCAAGACATATGATATATTAAAACTAAGCATGTTTAAATATATTGATATGTTAAGGTTTAATAATGTATGTATACTTAAAAAATAGTGTTGTCTATGCATATAAAGCTTTTAAAACAAGACGTTTATCCGTAACGATATAACTTTCTATGCAATAGTTAGGTAACTAGAACAAGTTACTGCCTAAACTGGATAGAAGACACAGGCTACTGGCACTTAATTGTAAATATTGGGTCGAAAATTCGTTGTCAAGCTCATTGCTTGTGAGAGCAATAGTACTGTTATATAAATATAAGTAAGTAATCACTGTTGTGATTTTTTTATTTTATTATGAATGGCGTTTTATCAGAGTTATAAACAGATGGTTAATGATATCAAAAAATAACTTATATTATCATCCATAACATGCATATCATATAACACTCGTCTATTGTACTATTCGTTTAGCAGATATGTCCAGATGTTTAAGTATTTTAGTTATGATGTGTACTACTATATCAAAGAACCGCACATTACGATTATCATTAAAATAGTAATTTTCATTTAAATTTAAAAACAATATTGACACTAAAGCAATACGCCTTTATACCACCCAAGAGGTCTTTTTCATTTTAGACTTTAGGCTGGTAACGGTGTAAGGGACAAAACTACCATGCATTTTTCTGTGATACTTTATTCAATTTCAGTTCATGGATATTGTTTTAATAATGATGTAAGTCATGCTTTCTGTTAATTAACGAAAACTGATTATTAAGAGTATTTTTTTTCTTATAGATTAAAAGAATATTAGTACAATATAGTGGGGCTGTTTGTTGTTGTTGCTGTTGTTATTTTTCTGATGTTTAGCAGATGATTATAATCATGAAATGCTCTGGACTAAAAATACTGCTTACTTGAACCGCTTGATTATGCCCCAAGTAAACTCATGATTCACTGGTCGTTCCAAGGTAATCAAATCAGAACTATTTCGAAGGGTGTGTGGTTTGTTCGTGGTGTGTGTATATGGTGTTTAAACGTTTGTGTCGCTAGTTCATTGTCGTCTTGCCCTTTGCCTCTCAACAGAGTTTTTGTGTGTTTTTACTCTTCTCATACTTGGCATATCCCAGTAGTTTTCATTGTATTAATGTGTTAATTATCACTACAAGTATTGCTGACTATGCATATAAAGCGTTTGAAATAATACGTTTTGCCGTACTGATAAAACATTCCATGCAATAGTTAGTTAACTTTAAACAAGGTACTACCTAAACGGGACAGAGGACACAGGCTACCGGGATTGAATTATAAATAAAACGTCGAAAATTCGTTGTCAAGCTCATTGTTTATGAGTGCAATGGTACTGTTATATAAATACAAGTACGTTATCACTGTAATTTTTTTATTTTAATATGGATAGCATTTTCTTAGACTTTTGACCAAATAGTTAATGATATCAAATAATAACTAATCTTATCATCCATAAAATAACGATCCTGTATCTTTTGTATATTTTACTGTACGTTCAGCAGGTAAATCCATGCGTTTAAGGTTTTTTTTTATTATGATATGTACTACAATATCAAAGAAACGTAAACTACAATAATAATTTAAACAATATATTTGCAATTAAATTTAAATCGATATTGACACTAAATGCAATACGTCCCTATACCACCCTAGATTATTTTTCATTTTCGACTTCAGGCTGGTGTTTAAGGGATACAACTCCCATTTTTCAGTTATACTTTATTTACAGTAAGTTAATACTGTTTTAATAATGATGTTGGTCATGCTTACAGTTATTACTGAAGTCACAGTTTTGTGACAAGATATTCCATCTTAAAATAAAAACAAAACGTCATAAGAAAACAATATCAGTATGTTTTATCCAATGCCGTACCATTGTTTTAGGTAATGTTTACGACAATCAAGCTTAAACAACATCTAAAGATCCAACGACATTCTTGGTTCGATTATAAACGTCCATTGATAATAATTATGGATGACAATGAATTAAAATATTAATGCTATTAACAATTCGTTTAACCGGCGATTTATCTCCCCAGTTCTGAGGGAAATAACGATCAAGCACATAACCATTTAACACGCATTGAACGGGTGATGCTCGGTTCCTATATTGAATCAATTTACATGCTGCTGAACCGCCGATCTACCGCCCCAGTAATCAAACAATTTACAGGCCATTGAACGTTCATTTGTCTGTCCAGAAATAATTAAAACGCCCCTAAACTTGCGATCACGCGCTCAAATACTGAACCAGCTGAACGGGCATACAAGTATTTTAAATGACACGCCACTGAACGGTAAATCTAACGCTTCGGTATTGAACAAAATAATACGCCGCTAAACGAGCGATCACATCCCCAAAACTGAAACAATTAACACGCAGCCAAACGGGCGATCACACGCCCCAATACTAAACCGATTAAAACGCTACTGAACGGTCGATCTCCCGCCCCAGTATTGAACAAATTGATGCCGTTGGTGGAGATTCAATAAAACTGTTATAATTCGTCAGAAATAATAACACATGGTTTTGTGATCAACTCCTTCCGATAAATGAACATTTTGAGTCATGTTTTTAGCTCGTAAAACGGACGTTTTTCTCGTTGCATTCAAAGCAAAAAAAGTAAAAAATGTACAGATCGGAATTATTTTAATAACATCCGGGGCTGCAAATCAACAGCCTTTCGGGTAACTAGAAACGTAATTATTAGGTGAAAATGATTTTAACATCACTAAGCCTTTCGACCTAAAGCTTCAGACGCTTATGATTTAAGTGACAAAGAACATTCCATCCTTGCATGTTTATAATTTCAAATATATCTATGTTCTTTACCTATTATGGTAAGGTTTCAAGTTACGAAGTCGTAGTTTACATCTAGTGGAATAAGAGGTTTTGAACACTACATCTATGCATTTTAATGAATAAGTTACCATACCATGAAGTGAACACAAACCATCGTAAAATTATATATATATGGTATTTGGAATACACAATTAAAAATATTGAAATATCTTAACATAAATAAGCCATTGATATATCGAGTATTTTTTATAAACAATGGCATCATCTCTGGTGTTTGTATACTATACATATATCGTGATTACCTCATCAAGCGTCCTCGGCTCCGGTCTCCATGTGTCAGGTGACGTTAAATTGGCGGCCATGATGACCGTGCACGAGGCGACGACTGGAGGCGGATGCAGTTCACGTGTACATGTGTCCTCGGTGATGCATGCGGAGGCTGTCACGTGGTACATTCAAAACCTCAACGATTTTGGTGGACTTCCGTTTTCAATCGGTAAATCGTTTTTACTTTGTATATACTTGCTATCAATATAAAACAAATTCATTCAGGCACATAAATTATTTTCGCTTCCTTTTTAAATAAATTTTACCAAACTTGTTTTGCATTCGAAAACATCGATCAGGCTTAGACTTGAAGTTAAATTGTGTATTACATTAAAAATGTTTATATCCAGAGAATTTAAAATATAAATAGGTACATAACTGTTTTGAGAGCTCGAGAGTAGTTTCCAATTCATTTCATATTCAATTGGCCCATTATTTTCTCGATGGATTGCGTCACAGCTATAGTTCATTTTATAAACTTATGCAAATTCCTGCAAAGAATTATTTTATTTTTAAAGCTTTATTGCACTTTCTACGTCGTTTATATAAACATTATTTCTATAATACCGATGTGAATGTTGTTTGCGATATATGATAAGTATTTAAGAGATGCATTGTTTAACTATTTTATAGAGACTCATTGATGTTCATGATATATATTTCAATTGCTTTGTATTTTTGTCACCATAATAATACCCTAGATATCGTTCATCTTTGTAAAATCCTATTTGATATATAAAGTTATTACAAACTCTACAAACTCCAATGCGCCTACTTATATATGTCATTGTTATGTCTAGCTATTCAATAAAATGTAAGAGACATAGTGAAATCTGGGATGTTATAAACTCTGAAGAATTTAAACGATCAAAAGGTCATGTTTTTGTTCGCGTTTAATGGCATTTAATACGGTCTGGCTGTTTTGTGAAATAATACCTCGGTATAGAACCAACTTGACAAATAAGTTACTTCATATACTATTAGTATGCAGCCTTTTAAATGTACTTGCAATGTTAATGTTCGTTTCAATTCAAATAGCCATACATTGATATTTAGATGTGGAAGTTAACTCAGCTTACATACTTTTAATGAAGGCAAAACAAGTTAAAAACGCTTATTTATTGCAACGTGAAGTGGCAAAGTCGTATGCCACTCTAATTGAGTATTTGTTGTTGTTGTTTTTTTAAATAATATAATTATAGTATTTTATGTTCAAAAATTTATTCTGTATCAGAGATAACAGTTTATATAAAGCATCTGTTGTGGAGCGCCCCTCTCGAAAGTCGAATTAGGCATCCGAAATAATATCATGTTCTTCGCAAAAAATGCTTATTTAGAACAGTAGTAAATATTTTGATATACAGCTAACCAAAGTAAGTCACCTGTTTTTATTAATATCAGATTTTTAACCATTTTTATGAAGGGAGATTATAATACCTTCAGTCCATTGCTCGGGATAATAACCCGAATTCAATATATTGGTAAACAAATCACATAAATTATTCATTTAACATATTATCACTGCCATAGGCCTTACATCGTTTCAATGACTTAACAGCATTTATTATTTCTTGTAGGGATATAGGTTCATCCAGTTCCTGAAAAGAATTATTTGGTTTATTAAAATCATTAATATTATTAAATCTTCTGCATCGTGATTAATACCACCAAAAGTGATATTTATTTACTAATTATTTTCAAAATATTCACGAAATTCATTTAGAGGTATTTTGATTGATTTATAAGAAGACTTAAACTTAAAGCGTTTCCAAAACTCTCTTGGTCTGCTCTTTATTAAGTTTTCTTAAATTGATTTCTTTTTACGATAATTTTCTTATAATAAGTTTTCCGATCGCATAAAATAAATGAGTTAGCATCTGATTTATCAATATTAATTTTTTAACTGCTTCTAAATACAGGTTTCGTGCAACAATACAGACGTGGTAAAACAAGACTTTATAGATATAAAACACATTTTTTATAAACAAGCGTTTGTTTAATAACTTCATTTTATATAACGCTTCGTGACATCATAGGCATTGATATTCACGAGACGTGCGGAGATCCGACGTCAGCGACACAGACGGCGGTACTTCTAATGAGCGACGTACTTTCCGGAAATAAGACGTCACCACTTATAGGTAAAGCAACAATCTTTCCTGTATCTGAACTTACATTAAGTGCCTATCTGTCCCCCTATGATGTATTTTACGTCCATCGTTCAACTTTTGAAACAATCTATATTTTAAGTAAGCCGAATGGTCTGAAATAAACAAGTCTAGTTTAAATGTCGCTAGTTTTCGCACTTACGTTCCTTAAAAAAAATGTGATATTAAACCAGCTAAGCACGTAAAGTTTGTTTGTGACTTTACATTGAGAATGTGTCACATACACTATTTTGATTTCAGGTGTATTGGGCCCTGAAAGCAGAGCGGATGCAGCGGCCGTCGCTCCTGTCCTCGGGTCTGTCTCACCGGAGGAAAGGCTTCTGCAACTGCAGTTCTCCACCCCAGCTATCAATGGCGACGATTACAGAAAGTTCCAGAATGTGGCCAGTCTAGTTCCTGACGATGATCTTCAGATTGAGGTAACATTAATAATGTGTCGTTCTTTGCACTAATATACAATTATTCAAACTTCAATTGAGATAACATCGCAATTCTTTACTCGAATCGTCGTGCTTAAAACATATATGATTATTTGGTTTGAAGTAATAATGGTGAAACAGTATTCCGCGAAGAAACGATAAGATTGAACGAAACTAAACTTAATTTCTGGTTGTGTCACTATTTTGATTGACAACGCATAACAGGCACAACTTCGAATACGGCATCCCCGTGGCAGTATGCGACTTCAACGATTTTTGTAATGTATCGCATGACTGTTTGTCTTTGTGCGGAACTATGGGACCTCGTCACTTGTGAAATATTGCGGAGCCAACGTCATGTTTTGCTTAGTTATTTACATAGAATAGTACGTCACGTTCGGAAAAATAATATCACTCATAATACTTGACAACTGTGTTTGACAACTACCGCGAACGTCTATATAAACGACCGAATCTTATTTTGAACATGTTCACTTAGTGTCCTTCATGAGTGAACAAATAGCGTTTAATAACTGGGAGTAATAAATGTGTCGTTCTTTGTACTAATATTTAAATATTCAAACTTCAATTGAGATAACATCGCAATACTTGACTCGAATCGTCGTGCTTGACACTTATTTGATGATTCGGATTAAAGTCATAATGGTGAAAAAGAATTCCACGAAGAAACAATAAGTTTGAACGAAACTAAAATTTAAAAATATATAGGTATGTCACTAATATAATTGACAACCCATAACAGACATGACTGCGAGAACGGAATAACCGTGGTAGTTTGCGACTGCAACGTGCTGTTTGTGGAGTTATGTGATGTTCTTCCATGTTTCTTGTTTGTGATTTTTTTGTTTTAATGTTCTATGTATTTGGCGTTAACCCAGTGCCATTAAACCGGGTTTATGTTTTAACTTTTTGCTACTGAGCTTGTTTCTGTAGTTTTTTGTATAAATATTCAAAGTTTTTCTTAATGTAGCACCTGATTGTTCTATTTTTGACGGAATATATGGCATTGTCTCATGTGAAACATTGAGGAGCGAACGTCACGCTAGGCTAAGTTTATTTACATGCAGTAGTACGTCACGTTCGGAACAAAGTATATCCCACAAAAGACTGGACAACTGTGTTTGACAACTAAAGCGAGCGTCTATGTTAACGACCGAATCTTGTTTATACATGTGCGCTAAATATAAATTAATAAATAACTGGGCGTGAAATAAATGATTATCATGGGATGGATACTCAAAAAGTCATATACGTGTACGCTTCACGCCGTCTGTGCATTAACCAACTACGTCAAAAATCGCGGTTTTGTAATTGGTTTACTACAGATGTAGTACTGAAGTACTATAGTAACGTTTAATTTAAATCTTCTAAGCAATTAAGTAGGCAGGTCGGGAACTGCTCGGTGCTGACTTATTGTTTAGAAGAACTTAAATAAATGCTTTCAAAACGATAATTCTTTAAAAACATTCTTAGTATGCAGTGGAAAATACCCACAGTTGCCATTATATACCAGTGCGCATACACGAGCCTCTAAATAGCTCAGTATTGATAAAATCAACTAATGAGCAGATCGAAATTTGGCGGTTATAATCTTCTAAATGGATATTTGTTTGTCAAAGACCTTCTAAATGATTAAATGTGAATTTGTATTTATATGAGATTCATCACAAAGGTGATTTCTAAATATCTTTACTAATAATGTGTTCTCGCAACCGATATAATAATGAAAAAAAGCGATCCAAAAGTTAACATTTCAAATACAGTACATACTTTCAATTAATGAAGTTTATCTTTCTTATAAATAAATGTGATTTTTTAATGAACAATCGTGAACCATTAAGACACTTTAATCCCAAGGATGATAAAATAACGCAATAATTAACAAATATCAGCACCGAGTGTATAACAACGTCACTACGAGCACAAATTTACTGCGCAATTGGCGTATCACGTGATTTTCTAAATGCCCAAATTACTATAATACTTTAAATACTTATAATTTTCATATTCTAGCAAAGAAGTAATTAGTAATTATTTGAAACAAAATAATCATACTTACACTCTTATTTTCATAAAAACAAAATCTCAATTAAAAGCAGAATTATATTAGTTTTTGTTTTAATTAAGAAAATGTAGGTAGTAGGACAATTAGTATTGACAAATTTAATCGGCGATTTTTCACAAAATAACATTGACAATTTTTCATTCCAAAATGCTTGCATCACATTTACTTTAGAAACTGGAGCTTTATTGTCTTCATGTGAAATTTCTCCAGTCTAAACCCTCAAAAACATTCCGTAATTAGGCAACTACCCAGTACTGTTTACAAAGCCCTATGCTCCGCCCAATTATTTACCGTTATTGCATATAGTGAGTCACTGGTCGACTTAGTGATTCCGTTGGTATTCTTATACATTTCTGTTTAATAAAGCATCTTGTGAACCTAGGGCTTTATCAAACTCAATGAAATTATCTGAGACTCTTTCATATTTATATATTATACGTACTTTTATATATTTTTCTCTAATATTATAACTCGAAAAAATACTGGACCTTTAACATTTAAAGGCGTGGAATAAGCAGCTACAGCTATTTATTGCTCAAAAACTATTGCTCTGTGTTGAAATTTAAAAGTACATATAGTAAAATGTCCATAAACCTTAGTGATTTCACAGCTGTATCTTTAATAATAATGTAGCTATAGGTATCCTTGTTCATTTATTTAAAATCAATTATTAATGTCGTTTGTATTCCCTAATTACATATACAAGTCATTTGTTTCATACCGATAATTTCACCGATTGCCATATTACGCCTTGTTCAAACTAATATTATCACTGATATACATTTTTAATTGATTTTATTTTATACCAATAATTTCAGTGATTGACATTGAAATTTTATTCTTTATCAACATCCATGAAATGTAATGATTGGTCATAATTATAAGATTTCGTTATTCTATACCGAAAAGATAACAAACACTAAAAATGGTCGACACGTACTTGCCGCGATCATTTTTTTTTTATAAACGTTTGATTTCCATGTTTCTTTAATCTCATTGTCTGTTTCGGCTTCGTCATATTGAATCCTGGAATCAAACTTTAGTATATTGAATATTTCAGGTGATGGTTGCAACAATGGAACAGCTAGGTTGGAACCGAATCGCAGTGCTTTACCAGGATGACGCGGGCGTCCGGCATCTCTGGGAACGGCTACAGGAGTTGACCAGCAACCGCGGCATCTGCGTCTCCCGAGCAGCGGGTTTTACCGTCACAAACGGCATCATCTTAAGCCAGATCAGCTCGGCGTTGGAACACGTGATCGAGGACGAGATTTCCGGTCTCGTTTTCCTCGGAGACGCTTCCGTCGCTGTTAAGTTGTTCCGCGCAATCGATGCCTCTGGGTACACTAACAGCCCCGTCGTCATGTTGTCAGAATCAGCGTCTATGCAGATGGCCGTCTTCCGGCGCGCAGACGGCACGCTCATAGGGCGATCCCGGGGTGCCCTTTCCGTAGCACCGCTTTACATACCTGTAGAGGAGTTTCTACAACACTGGCGCGCAATATTTACAAACACGACCGTCTTTCAACAGCGCAGCGTCATCAACCCCTGGTTGGATGATGTATATTATGACGTCACCGGATGCGATACATTGGATTGCACCATAAATAATATGGATGCGATTCTGTACAACACTACATTTAGGGACTACTTCGACGATTTATACACATTTCACGCTATAGCAGGCGCGCACTTAATCGTTAAAGCAGCTAAGAATCAGTATACAAGCATTTGTGGTTCGAATACCGGCGACATGGGGTTGTGTGAAGATTTTATTGCAAATTTCAAGCCTGGTGACATGGTCGATGCAGTAAAGGGCATGGCCATTAATTTTAAAGACGATTTTGATTGGAAGTAAGTAAACGTCTTGACATGTATTATTATTAAACTCTTCCGTTAGATCGATATCAAGTCGTCCTTTTTTTCCAAACCATCATCATTAACATAAAAAGCAATATTCACATACCCTTTTGTAATTTTCATTATGGTTTTATTCTCGGTTCGATTAGTAGCTTAGTAGCTCAATATCCCAAACATACTTTTTTACAAGTGCCCATTTAATGTAAAGTATCAAGTTATGGTTCTAAAGATAAATAAATGCTAACCATATATTCCAGTCCTGCGAGCCTGGTCAGTGTGCCCGCGATTTCTCTAACTGCTCAATTGGAAATAGACGGTGACAACCGAAAGTACAAGTTGTACAACTTCCAGGCCGGGGAAAAGCTTATTAAGGTGTATTAAAGATACATGCATGCCTACAATAAATATACATATAAGGATTATTCAGTTTTAAGCTTTTCACAATACAGAAATGATCTAACAGCCGATAGAAAATCATCCAATTTAAAACATTTATTCTTATGATACAAGTATCATACTTGATACCGCTTGTGTTATTGTTTTATGACATGGCAAATGAATCGCAACCATAACAAGCCAAAAATATAATTATAATTAACTTAAATGTCCGCCTGTTTAAGGTCGGCGACTTCACAAGCGGTCGGCTTACGTTAAATACGAGCCTCATCCGTGACTACAATGGGGATATCGAGTTATTGTGGCCGCAGCTTCGGAAGGCAGTATGTCCCTCTGGTGACGATTGTGATGAGTGTTACTCTATTTCCAATCTTCAAGAACGCTATATTGTCGACGAAGGAGATGCGTATGTTGTCGGAATTAATCCCATTTTTAACTCAGATGGAGAAACCGGTTGTGGTGAGATTTCTGCGACAAACACGTATACGGTCGCTGAGGCGATTCGGTTTGCAGCCAACCAGATCAATAAGAGCAATTTATACTTTTCAAATTTAAAAATCGGTGTGATTGTGTTGTGTACGTGCAATAACCCTATAGTGGCGCAAAGAAAGATTTACGAATTGGTCAAAGATAGTGTGATGTTACGAGATGGAACAAGAGTAAACGTAAAGGACAAAATCATTGGATTTATTGGTGATGTTGGAAGTACCATCAGTATTTCCGTTGCCGAGGTTCTTTCCCGTCTCAAATACGTACAAATCAGTTACGCATCAACAAGTCCCGCCCTAAGTGACAGAAGCAAATATCCATATTTCATGCGTACAGTTACCCCCGACGACGCTCAAGCTAAGGCAATGGTCGCTTTGCTACACGATCTCGGAGCGGACTATATACAAGTCATTTTCAGCGCGGGAGCGTACGGCGAAGGTGGACGAGATAAAATTAAAGAGGAAGCCTTAGAGGTCGATATTTGTGTGTCGCAAACCATCGAAGTCACGGAGCAAAACTACCATCTCGTATATGACCAATTACTCAACACTGCAAGCGCGACGACTGTCATAGTTTTCCTACGATCTCACATGGTGCAGCCAATGATGTTCGAACTAAAGAAGAAAGTGAAACCAGGGGAGTTCATGTTTATCGGCTCCGAAGCGTGGTCAAGGAATACCCAAGTCTTAGAAGAAGACGATAAACAGATCATGCTTGGGTCCTTTACTCTTGTTCTTGAAATTAGTCCCGACAGTCTGCTCGTGGAACACACAAAAAGTTTAGACCCACTACCACTTGAGGTAAACCCCTGGGTTACTTTATATTTACAAGAGAAACTTGGCTGCTACTTCAAAACAAGCTTTAGAAAGACATACGCAAATGTATGCGATATGGCTGATCCTCTTAATAAACCAAATTTTGTTCTAAACACTTGGTCTACCTCAGCGTTTGTAGCAACTCGTGCAATGCTCATGGGAGCTCACCAACACCATATCAACACCTGTGGCACTGAGTCCACGGTACTGTGTCCACAGTTTAGGAGTCCCCGAGGTAAGAGTAACAGTTTATTATTGATACGTGTAAGATAGTGTTAGTTAATGTATCATCCTTATCATATTGTAATTGTAGTTATATTTCAAAACCCTTGATACACATAATACCCATTGCCCTCATTATTTATGTTTGATAATTATGTTTGCCTCAACTAAAGTAATCTAAATATATACATTATTTAAATATACAAACTAGCTTTTATTTTGTAAAACCATAAAGAGATAGACAACCTTGTCGAACAAATTCGGTCAGTCGAGCTTGACCTTGAGGGTAAAGGTGATGACGTCAAGGTTTTCACTGCGAATGGGGACGGCAACGTCGGGTACCGTATCTACAACGTCATACAAGACACAGGAGACAGGTCAAGATTAGAGTATAAAGAGGTCAGCAAAACGTTCAATATACTACCTGTAACTAAATTAAGACTCTATGATTTAAAACTGTCATATAAGGTTTAAATATGTTTATGTTTTGTTACTCTGAAATATAAAGTTACCAATATACAAACTGACGCCTTATTTGAGTTAAACTTTTAATTTGCTAGATTCGAAACTGATCGCATGATTAAAATTAGCTTTTCAAAGGCTCAAACAAAACTGTTATTTTCAAGATAAAAAGGTTCTAATATTAGTATGTTAACGATATGGTTGTTTTATCGAAACAAAGCTGTCTTCTTATCTTTAATAGGTTGGCCGGTACCCGCTCGAAGGGAGCTTTACTATCAACCTGAACAACGCTCATGTGTCACAAGATGCTGTTTCCGTCTGTCCAAACATACAGACATGTGAAATGTGTAAGAAGGAGGCTACTACAGTGCAGCCACAACCAAAGAGGTGTGTACGCATATTGATTAACAGGGGGAAACCAGAGAGGTCTGTACGCATGCTTAACATGGGGAAAACGAGACAGTGTGTACGGGATGTGTCGTTTTGTTTAGCTTATAACGGAGCGCTTTAACCTTTGTACTCAGAATATTTGATTGAGTATGTCGACATGTCGAAGTGCAAAAACATATTAATTTAAATTATAATCCTTCAAATTTAATTGCAAAGGGGGGGGGGGTTACCGTATATTTGAATGTACACACCCACGATACACTGCCAGAGGGGCAATCATTAAACAAATATGCATCATGGGCATGTTATACATCAATTTATTATTGTTAATGTGAAAAAAAACTGTCTCTCTATTTTTAGCATTGAACCGTTTTAAAGACAATTAAATAGTTACAGCGAAGACAATAAAGATCTTTGACTGTCGAATGCTGTACGTCCATCCTATTGTAGTTAAATAGAACCGCTAATGATATGGGCACAAATAATTATATCCCAACTATTCGCGGGCTATAACGCAATTACAATAGATCAAAAACGTGTTGCTCTGCAGAAGGAGTTAAAATAGTTTAATACGAAATAGTTATATACAAGGACCAGCTGTTATGGACTGTTTATCTGTAATAGCCAACCAAATAACGCCATTTTCGGAGAATGTATTGTATTTTCTTTTGTTACCCGCTTTGCTGTTTTGCATAACTGACGGTTTTTGGCGGAAAATAGTTTCTTCATATTACATAATAGCATTACTGAGGTGACAACTTAAATAGAGGAGTGGATTAAAAATGGATAACATATTAAAAGCCTAGCTCAAAGGCATTTTCATATTTATTTTACTTGTATACGTGACTTTTCAACAATATATTTTATGATTTGTTTTCATGGCCTTGTTACCACTGTTTGGTATTTCAAAACGTAGGCCATCTGTTTAAAGAAACTATAACATATACTCATTCAGAAATGTCAGTGCGTTTTATAAATTGTACAATTTATATTACAGTGAGGTAAATGTTGGAATGATAGCCATTGGGTCGTTATTTGGAGTGGCGATGCTCGCCGTTATCGTTCTTGTTGTTGTGATTGTTCTGTTGCGCCGAGCTCATATCAAAGACAAAGGTCAGTTATTGTTTTTGTTCGTGTGGCTATCCATTTGTGGCAAGTTTATGTTGAAGGTCAGTTTTGCGGCGAGTCTATGTTGAAGGTAAAGGTCAGTTATTGTTACTCATCTTAAGATTGTTCTCATACTGCGAGTTCTTGTAGGAGACAAAGGTCAGTTATTGTTTCTGTTCTTGTGTTTGTCCTTTTGCGGCGAGTTCATGTTGAAGGTAAAGGTCAGTTTTTGTTAATGTTCTTGGGATTTCTCTGTTGCGGCGACCCGAAGTCAGTAACAGTGTTGTTTTATAGTCAAACGAGTAGTTAACACATGCTATAAGATCTCTGTTATTGATTGCTGTGCATTGGACATGTGTTTCTGATATAAAACGCATTCTTTTAAATAAAGCATTTATTTTGAAACGTCATTCAGGTGTGACAATTAAAATCTTGTCAATGTTAAAGCTAAAATGACAACTACAGGGACAAGCCAATAAGTCATAGGTTCAAACAAAATTCCTGTTTAGAAGCATAACATATTTAGAAACCGTTATGCGAGGTTTTTATTATTTTTTGTGTTCATTTTCGTACGATCTAATTGATGACGGAATCCAAGTTTTACACAGTGCATTATAAATTTATAATAATATTTAATCGCCTTATCGATTTATGCTTGTTTTATAAAAAAAAAATCAACGACATCAACCACTTATTTATCATAAAATAAGTATAAATCGCTATTAAGGTTTAATCTTCTGACCCCAATTTCTCGAAACTTCTTAAGTTTAACAGGCTTAAGTCGCTTATTTCAATTAGCCTAAATACATACTGAAAATGGATTTTGATAAATGAAAAATGGCTTACTGTCATTATCATATAGGATATTCCTACATAGTTTCTAAAAACTCTTTCAAAAGTAAATAATACGCATTGTATAAAACAACAAAAATAGTGAGATTAGCTTAATCCTGTTATAAGAGACTTAAGAAGTTTCGAGAAATTGGGGCCTGTTTCATATTGATGTTAACCTTAAATATTCAAAGTTATTCATGTGTGTGCTTTTCTATCCAGACAAGATCTACATAAATCCAACGACTTTTGAAAGAGACCACGCCCAATCACATGTGTATCAACAGGATATGCATTTGATGCAAGTGCGACCGGAAGCTGTAGGAAAGTCAACTCCGCCACCCTCCCACTGTGACAGTAGTGGTATTTTTCATGACATAACCTTACATGATGATACTAACAAGACAGCTACGACCCAGACGTCCGATATGTGATTTGTGTGTTGATAAAAACACTGACCACTACGCGTGATTAAAGAGATAATCACTTTTGCGAGGTCGTCAATCTGCGAACGCACGCGAAAGGCGTTCATGCCCAAGTGCGAAGTTGTATTATTGCTATTATCTTTAAAAATAAAGACATCATCATCGTCATCATCATCATCATCATCATCATCATCATCATCATCATGAACATGATCCTCAGAATAATAAATTATACATGTATCAAACAAGTACTCAAGACGTCGATTTTCTCCTTAGTAGTTTGCATTTGTTTTTGCCTGTGGGTCACCAGTTATTTGCAAAAAACATATACACATTGTATTTTTGCCCTCAAATTTGTATTTAATGTTTGTTGTTAACAAATGGCTTGCATGTATATGTGTTTGTTTACTCGGAATAAATATTACCGAAACACATCGTATTTAAAAAAGCAAACAGAAATTAATGTATATGATTCTTCATCGATACAAAATTAAGTCTTATTATCCGTTTTAACTCTTCAAAGCACATATCAATTATTTTTTTCTAATCTTCATCCGCTATTTTTTTCTCCGTAACTCCTCGAAAAATTATTGACATTTGGATCAATTGATGCAGAAAACTTCTTAAAGTCTGTGACCTTGCATTTGTTAAAAATGGTAAAATTGGCGCCACTACCGTTATAGGCGTGCCGCGGCATCTGCATTATATCATGATGGCGCAGGTAATGTTGTGATATAATTATGTAAAAGTCAGTGACCCTGAATTTCGAAACAACGAGAAAACAGAGTTCGGCATAGTGAATTTTGACTATGCAACACATTTATGTTTATTATTCATAACGCATTCTTTACGATCATGCCTCAACATGATTACATTATTGTCATGAACTTACTTATAATATCCACTAATAATTTACTTTTGATGCATGTAAAATCAATAACAATAATTTGAAGTGTATTTATACTTCTTATATCAGTAAAATATTCCGTTCTTACTACATTATTATCGTTGACTAGTGTTGAAATTGATTTAAACTAGTTGACAGCTGAAACTTAAAAGTCCAGGACACGTTATCACCAACATAACTTCAGTTTATAATTCATCACTATGTGTTGTCTAGAGTAACTTCCCCTACCAGTACAAAGAGTGCTCAGACTTTCTTACCAAAACAAACGCTTAATTAATGGTATCAGTTAATAAATCAGTAGAATAACGCCTCCGTTAGTAATGATAATTGGGTACATATGGCAGTATATTTCATAATATTATACATAGCCGTTTGAATTATAATGATAAAATATGGAATCTACAGGAAAGAGCCAAACATTCATAAACTAGTCTCGAGTTGTTTAAGAGCACACAGATAAAAGCCACTCAGACTCCGCAAGACATACGGTTGACACTGATTGCATCAATATTAAAGAATCGGAAGACATAAATTCAATGTGTCTTTACCGGCTGTTATATAAATCGGTCTGAGAACCACGTTGTTGTAGAACTATAAATTACAAATACTTTGAAGAAAAGGATTATTGGAGAGTTCACCTATATTGGACAGATAAATCCGTCATTTAGCCGATATCAGCTTTGTCTATCTTTCACTGTCATGGGTAGATTTGGCCATGTCTCAGTATGGTACTCGTGTTTCAAATGCCTTTGATGTGGTGGATTAACTTTATATCACATAGCGCCTATTCTCGTATGTCATCCTATATACAGACCATTCGTGGCCTATTTCATTTTGAACATCCATTGGATATAACATTTGTTTTGCAATTTGTATATCAGGTTGAGAGCCTCATATGATGTGGATATAACGGGGTATGTCGGCACTCCACTGGCATTAAATTTACTGTGTACATTGTGATTAGGGAATTGTTTGACAATAAAGTAGTGTTCTTAACAGTAGGCCGATTGTTAACAACTTAATTAAAGTTAATTACGTGATTAACGAAATCGTTGTGAACTTTTAACGTCAAATATTTATTGATGTTCTCACATATTCAAATATGAACAAGTTCAGCTGAAACTGTTTCCTCAAATGCAGGCGATCGTTAGTGTAACTTTTAAATTTCCAGAGCAGTAACTATTTGAAAGGTCACAACAATAATGTTGAAAACGTTGTTAACTTTAACATTTTTTTAACAATCAGCCTACCGTTCCTAAAGTTCCTTTAATTAATAAAGTATGTTCAAATACAATATATACATGAGCTTTATGGAAATTACATTTATTGTCAGTTAATAAACTTGACAGATTTCACACTATTTGTGATATTTTTATTCCTTCATCACGGTTTTTTTAACACAGGTTTCACAACATAACGTCGACCTTTCTTTTACTCTTGACATCAATTTTATGTGAATAAGTTCATGAAACAAACAAACATTGTGATATCCAGCAAACACATGACGTTGGATCAACGTCGGATATAGGTTGGATTAAGGTCGCGACGTCGGCGACTTAAATACAACGTTGTATCAACGTCAAAATCACGATGTCAGTCCGACGTCGCAATTAGACATCGAACCGACGTTGTGATTTGGTTATTGTTTGTAATAAGTTGCATTTTTCAAGTTAATACATGATATACACATGATGTAACAAGAAGTTGCTCGAAAAATCATGATACTGTTGCAAATAAATACTAAAATTCGATCATGTTATAATTCAAGTTGCTTCCCTTGTCTGTGCCCTTGGTTTCTGTAATTGGAATTTCCGCATTGTGTCGCATGTTTATAGACTTTTTTTTTTTTTTTTTTGTTGTGTTGTTAAAATTCATCTTGTTAAACAAAAATCAGCAGAAATAAGTATATCGATAGCTTCTAATCATGTCATTTAGATAATTCCGAAAAAAAATGCCTGTTTAATTCCTTATCTTAAAATAGACGCGCGCAATTTTGAACCCATTTCGATCCGCCATATTGCTCATGAGTTGTACGAATATTGATGAGAGAGAAAGAGTCAATTACTCCTCTAGAGACTCGACGGTTCATATTTTAAATAATACAACAAGGTAAGTTGATGCAATGCATGTTTAAAGGTTTATAGCAATAACTTTCTGGTGTTTTACAAGGTTGTTTCAATGATTTTTTAGCATACATGTAATTCAACCCGATTCGCCCTCAATTGACATCGCGCCGATTTGTACTTTTAAGTATGAGAAAACAATGTTAATTATTCTCTTGAATAATGTCTGTAAATACTAGTAGTGTTTGTGTAATTTTGATCTTTGATCAGGATCCGAAAGGCCCATGTTATTTACCATTGTTTTTGTTAAATTCAATGTCATCCAGCAAAATGATATATTGTTATCAAATTCATATTATTGTGTACCCCTTTTTGACAGGTTTATGACGGATGATGTGATGCCTGGCTTAACGGTGAAGGGAAACAGGAGAAAATGACTTTCCAAAAGCAGTTTTTCAAGGTGTTCAAGGTAATACTTGCCAAGTCAAATCACATTCTTGACAGTAATCATTTAATTATGTTATTATTAAAGTGAGTACCAGGTATAGTCTTGTGCATTCACCTCTTATAAAAATAGCACTAGTGCCCGCTCAAGGAAAACAAAGCAATTATTCACTGGAAATTATTTCATACGCGATAGCTTTGATCACAGATTCTAGTAACTGAAATAAGTAAAACAATTAAAAGATAATGAAAAATACAGCAAATATTGTACCAAAACTGGAAAAAATTTGTTGTGTGGAATTTGATATCAAAACTTTATTTGCAGCAGTTTCAAGTCAATATAATTTTATTTGACAAGATCGTTATGTATTTCAGCAAGTGTCACTGTGTTTACTGCTGCTGAACATGAGGTTGATGGGGCAATTGGATCCTTTCTGAAGTACGCTCCAGACAGACAAGCAGGTGGAGGACTGTTTACACAAGTTAATTAACATACATCTCTAAACTTATAAATTTACCATGTGTCATTTAATTTAATGTGCCTTTATCATTTAATACTTTTAGTTTCTGTAAAGATTTGTTGTGAAAATAAAACTTGTACATTCTCTGAGTTGTTTGTTAATGAATTTAGGTGAATGCTGCGGTAATTCCTAACTACCTGTTACCTCTGTGGTATGCATATTTATATATGTATTTTGGTCGTTATCACGACGTTGTTTCAACGTCGTAACTCCGACGTTGTTTCAACGTCGTAACTCCGATGTTGTTTCAACGTCGTGATTTCGACGTCTAAAAAACTTTCATTTTCAACCAATATACAACGTTTATCCAACGTCAGTTTCTGACGTTGTTACAACGTCTTTCCAACGTCAATTGTTTGCTGGCTGAGCTTTATGGAAATTACATTTATTGTCAGTTAATAAACTTGACAGATTTCACACTATTTGTGATATTTTTATTCCTTCATCACGTTTTTTAACACAGGTTTCACAACATAACGTCGACCTTTCTTTTACTCTTGACATCAATTTCATGTGAATAAGTTCAAGAAACAAACAAACATTGTGATATTATGTTTTTACAGATCACATTGTTCACTAATGTTATATATTGTAAAGAATAAAAATAAGCGATGGCAACCTAAGATTGTCGTTAGCTGACTGTTCATTGGTTCACTGAACGTTCCAGAGCTTCCATCTACCTATCGACGAGCAGCACAGGGCTGACAACGACTAACTTCATTACGAACAAAATGTGGCATATTGGAAGATGTTAATACAAATCACATTATTCTACAAAGTGGAAAAGTAAAAACAAGAATGCAAGTACAAAATAAAATAACACCATTCCTAAAATAAAGCACAGATATATCCTTTATGGTGCCTTGTTAACACCAAACGAACAGCGTTATAAATGCGTTTTAGAAGCCTTTTCAGCCTAAGGCTTACATAACGTTTCACAATACGGGGTAAAAAACACCCATTTCCGAACAAACACTTCGCCGTATTTTGTCACACCATTCAGAAGACTGACTTGCATAATTCCGCATCAACAAATTCTGAAAATGAAAAGCAATGAAGTGACACTTAAACTAGCATTGTAAAACCAAACCCTCTTGTATGTTTAAAGTGATCTGATTAACATACCTATAGCAGGGTAATCGAATTTGGAAGGCCCAAACTTGTTTATTTGGAGGAATCTTCATATCATTTTAGGGTGTTATATGTCGCAAATCTACAGGTAAAACATATCGTATATCCTTTTATATATAGGGTTGCGTTAAAACTTTTCGGGGAGTTGGGGGGGGGGGGGGTAAATGGAGTTTAAAATCTTTTGTATCTTATCCATATTCGTTTTTGTTGCAAATTTGCAGCACATATTTTCTATGCAATTTAAAGGGTTTTT
Organism: Mya arenaria; assembly: GCF_026914265.1. NCBI lineage: Eukaryota > Metazoa > Mollusca > Bivalvia > Myida > Myidae > Mya > Mya arenaria. The sequence continues at coordinate 48,858,984 of NC_069131.1, read as the reverse complement.
TAACTTTATTTTAATGATGTTCTCTTCGTAAAATATGCCCAGCTTTGAAGCATATAGAAAATGCTAGTTTGAAAAAATTGGTTTTACAGCACGTTATATTGATCTCACTCGTTGGCACACTGTAACATTAATGTGTGATTTTGTGTTGCGTACGGCCAATGTTCATGTAGTATGCCTGCAACCGATAAAACATAAATAAGACACCTAACTTGTCTTTTGCAACGTCTTAATATTCAATTTTGCTATGTGACAAGATGCCCGTTTCTTGATAAAAAGCTCATACAATAGTTTTATTTTTTTCTATTCACACTAATGTTTCGTCTTAGGCGAAAACACGTATTTTTTTTCTTATATTCATTATTCAGGCAATATTTAGTACTTTCTACAAACCATTGATTACGGTTAAACCAAAAGTATATCAAATAGTGTTCGGGTGTATACCTTTATAATCTATTTTCCCGTCGTGGTTTTTGTCCGCTCGGTCAATGATGTTCGCAATCTCAGTATCTGTAAAATGGTCCCCAGCTCCTGTCAGCGCGTGTTTTAGTTCGTCCGCTGTGATGTATCCATCGTTGTTTGTATCCAACACCTTCACCAGACGACACGTGTTAGGAGCACATAAATATAGAGTATCGAATAAAGTAAGCTAGGAGCTAATGGCAAAAGTGCAACATGTATGAGTAGACTTCAAGCAATTACAAACAGATGACAGAGTTGTTAGGTAACGACAAACAAACAATGTTATTCAAATTGTTTGGAGAAGAGATGAATGTTGTATGAACATACATTAAATATATGAGCATACTAAAGGTGTAAAAGTATGTATGAAACAAGGAGCAGACACAAAATTGCTAATTTGATATATTAGAAGCAGATATAAAAGTAGTTACATTTCTTCTGTATAAGCAGGGGGCGTATCCACTAATATACTGAATAGTAAGTAAAGAGAATGCTGCAATATAGATGGGATAAGATAATTGTTTGGCTACCCATGTTTTAACATTGTTTAAAAAAAAACGAGAATTTATATAAAGTTAATAAATACTAAGTTTGATTTATTACAGCGAAGTTGTAATACATTTGTGCTGGCATGAGATCGTCGACGATTAGGTATTTGGCTAATTTGTAACATTAAAACTATTCAAAATCGATAGTGACTTAGGTCAACACGGAACTATACAGACCAGGCACATTAGACCCCTGACATAGGTCAACATGAAAATGTTATAACGTGATAACACTAGTTTACAATATCGGTGTTGGCCATCAACATAGGTCGATAGAGAGATGCTATTTATACTGTGGAAGGATCAAATCGTTGTAAATATGTATGTGTAACCGTGCTAGCAACCGCCTTGATAATGAATTTCTCCAACCAAGTTCCTCAAAAATTGGTCGTTTTAATCATGAAAGTAAACTGAACTTTATCAAAGTTAAAATGCCCGGCTGAAAAGGAATTTGTTTTGCCAATAATTGCAACACGTTCGTCTTTTGTACGTTTTACCTCTTTTGTTTCATAAATTATTCCACTGAAAACCTCGTTAATGTGTTATCCATAGAAAAAAGATTTTAGGGCTTAAATGATTCAGATTTGTATGTTCTAGGTGTGAGCATGACTGATCAAGTTTACGGTATCAATTAGCATGAGCTTATATTAATTTGGTCATTGTTTTGTAACATACATGTTCTTCCATGTGTTCCCTGTTGCTCAGTTCAGTCTTACTTTTGGAAGAATGTTAGTGAAAACGCTTTTTTCGGATATGCTTCAATGATCGGATGTAATGTATACTGAAGACATAACTGATTTACAATTTACACTCAGATGGCATGTGAGTTTATTAAATATCAACATTTAATGCAGTATTAAATTCTACTTTATTACTAACTTTTGAATGATTATCTGTATAACGTGCAAATAATAAGTTTGGTTCCAATCTGCGAGAAGCTGTGTTGATCTTTACTTTTACACTCCAATCAAGTTTCAAATGAACAATTAATAATAGTTTAAAGGGGTATGTCCTCAATTCAAGTGAAGTCAGATAATTCTTCTACTGTGATATTCTTGAACTTTTTAGGTTAGTAACCTTGAACTAGATAATGTCCTTCCATAAACAAATTTTAGATTTAAACTATTTAGCACGTAGGTGCAAAAGTCTAAAACGAGGTCACATACACACTGCTAGTAACGGTCGTTGCCAATGAACTGGGTTGGATAAAAACATACATAAAACATTGTGAAGTGGAAAAGAGACCCTAGTTTAGGATAGACATGGTTTGCATCGTTTCCGTGAAATGTCATGCACTCCAGTAGCTCATACTCTTTTAAACAAAACTAAACAAAATTGACAGATACAGAATCAGGACTAAACCTTAAAAGCATTGGAATAGATGATGATGATGATGATGATGATGGTGGTGGTGGTGGTGATGATGTTGATGATGATGATGATGATGATGATGATGATGACGACGACGACGACGATGATGATGATGATGATGATGATGATGATAGATAGATACAATGCAAATGAATTTTAACAAATGAGAAAACATTGGCAAGAAAATGTAATACGAATCGCATGGGGATAGAATGTGTGATTTATTTTACCCGAAACGCCGTCTTCATGTGCTCTTTTTCGATATCAACCTTGCCCATCTTCGAACTCATTACGTTAAAGTATTCCTCGAAGTCGATATAACCGTCATCTGCAAAAGAAAACAAACGTCGAAATAGTAAGTATGGCAATTATTTTACTTTCTGAAATGTAGGTTTAAACTTTCTACAGTAAAAACATGTGATTGGGTTTTTATTTAGTTCTAAGAAATACTTATGCAAGAGAGTTAAGTTTCCTTAATGTTAAATAAAGGAGTCAAAGTTGTCGCTTTCTTCATAGTTTTAGTCATATCTTTGTTTTATTTCTTGACGGGCCAAAAGCAAGATCTTTATTGATTTTCAAAACAAGAGCTCTCGAGATGCATTTCAAGTTATGTAAAACAAAATCGCTCAATAATTAGAAACCTAACACAGAAGATTCTGCGATATGTCCTAAAATCATTGGAGACAAGATTACAATGACATTGTCGCAAAATATTTCTTTCAAGGAACACGTTTTATTTTTCGTGTGTCTAACCCCTTTTAGTGCAACACAAACTTTTTAAGCCGTGAACTCCAGTGGAAGAATACCTTTGCATACTCTTCTTTTGATATACTGGTTTTACGCCGTTATAAGGCATTAAGGAAGGCACTAGTCCTCTTGGACGACGTCCGTACATAACCGGCATGATATTGGGATTCAACCAAAAGTCACATGGCGAGATGTAATGGCTGTATGATTTATGATATATAGTATATTGATTAAAGTTTAACCTGAAGTAAATAAACATCAATAAGTCAAAAATCAAGAAGAAGAAATGAATTGGATATTTGAATACAGAATGATAATATTAATATGATATGTATCAGAGTTCATCTAGTGATTAATTTCAAATGTCTTTAATTTACGAACGATAAGCTGCGTATGAGGCGCACCGTTTCACATTAATGAAAATGCAGCTTTTCCAATGGACTCCTATATGTTCGAAGGGGGATTGACGTACCATTCTCATCATGTTCTTTTACGATATCATCCAATTCTCCTTTGGTTGGGTTGAAGCCCGCCAGTCGATATGCCCGCGCTATTTCTGTCTTCGAGATCCGCCCGTCCCCGTTCTCGTCCAGAACTGAGAATGACTGTAGAATTACTGAAAATAACGTTTATGAGAAAAAAGATTAGTTTTTATAGATTTTCCTATCAACGTTTTATAAGTGTCAAAAAGATGCCCTTTGCTACTTTATCCCTCGAAATGATTGATTACGCAAGACCAAAAGAAATGACTGCAATCAATTTGTGAAATATTTTCGTTTTCATTACCGTAGTACCAATATAAAATAGAATGAACACACTGCCGCTGAAAACAAAGAGACTAAAAGTCCAATAGGTGTCCGATGCGGATAGGAAAGTTCGACCCAAGGGCATATGTGGAAGCCGGATACTTGGCTTGGTAAGTTGCTTCCTAGGAAGCATGCAAGAGGTTCAGCATTTCCCGTCCGTATTTCTGGTTTGGATGGAAAAAACGGTCAGAGGGCACGCGGTTTAGGAGGCTGATTGATAAATTCTACCTTTTAATAAAAAAAGATCAATGAAATTCACATGATGAAAACAGCCTAGTTCACTCCATATTACTAAACGCCGTGAGTTCAAAATGTGCATATGTGTGGGTCGGGAAAAGCCAGCTTCTAGTAAGCAAAATGCTATTTGCCGATTTATTTTATGCCAATAGCTTATTGACAATTGGTAATTGTCACATACTATTTTCTATTATTAGATATAAAATAGTGTTGATAAGAATGTTTGACTTAGGTAAACTATCCATCTCTACCCTAGAATTAAACGCCGAAATGTACAAAAACAGTTTATGTACTTTTACAAATTGAAAGAAGAGAGAAATTGCTAATAAAAACTGGCAAATAGCAAAATGCAAGAAACAATAACAAGCATTGACTAGTGTGTGTAACATCCTGACAACTTACTTTTGACTTGATCATCATTGAGTGACGGATCTTTCAGAAGGCAGTCGTCCACACGTCTACAAATATAAAAAAACAACACTTTTTCCATTTCTTCGACATTGTTACTGGTGTGTGTATTGTTTTGGTTCCATATCAAACTATACGTTTATTTCACTAAATCAGATTGTCCAGAGTGTAGTACTTGTGTTTATAATAGAGATATAAAGACTTTTCAGCATTTACAGCATATTGACTCCATATCAAACTGGACTTTTATCTGATGAATAATTTTGTTTAATGTCATTTAAACTCATTTTTTTAAGTAGAGTACTTATGTTTATTATAATAACAAAATAAAAACAACATTGTTAATAGTACGTCTGACGGCAATGTCTACTACGATAACTTCTATTAATAATACATTACATACAATTGGTATGACCAATTGTTGCCAAGCTCTGTTTATGGATAAGCCACTAGTAGTTACAGCAAGTACAAGTCTGTTCTCGGGGATCGTGAATGTCAGTAATGGTTTGCAAAAGTGCTTGATGCTGGTAGTAGTTTTAATTATCGATGCATTAAGACTCGGAAATTCCATTTAAACTAGCGACACATTTGTTTCAATTCACTATTGAAAAGGATCGACTTCTTGGAATTGATCGATACCAACATTTATGTAACTTGCTATATGTTCATCAAATTGATGAATAATTTTATTATTTGTTTCAATGTCTCTGTTTTGATTTTGATAGGCGTAAAAAAATCCAGCACCCTTGTTTTGTGGAATTATTTTAAACTTCATATACAAATGCTATTACAAAGAATTATTTCTTGTTACAAAAGTCATGATAGTAATATTTAGTGTTTTAAATGGGTCAACTTGATCTACTTGTTCGTTTAGATAATTTCTTAGATTTAAGAATTGAAATACACTCATTTTCTATATGTACGTCTCTGTACTTATTTGAAAAATAGTTGGTTTTACGTGCCTTATATTTACTTTCCATGTACGGCGATGATGCTTTGTTGGTAATACTAGTATGGTAAACTATTTTTCATTTTTATAGCACTTACAATGTGTTCCAGGCTGCCTGTTATGTCCTACCGTTAAATGTTGAATGCACCACTGTATGTTTTCTGGTCAATATCTTTAATCCTTAGGATTTCATAAGAAAGTTTCAAATATAGAAACACTAAGGTTAGCTTATAGAGTAATTATTGACCTATGTTTAATGTGAACGTCTGACTTGTAAGATTCATATGTTTTCCAATATACAATATTAAGTGCTTTACAGAATGTATATAATTATTTACTTTACTTGTAATTAATAATAATATTATTATTATGTATCATCATGTTCTGAATTCTGGATTAAAGTGTGCTGTTTTATTTCATCCTTTGTCATTACCGTATATTGGTAGGTGTTGTTTTCGTTCCTTTTTTATTTTTTAAGTTAATGCTGAAGTAGTCTTGAGAGGAGTAAAACTAAAAAAGGTGAACATGTTTGCAATACCACTTATTGTGTTATCCCCGTTGTAAGTAAGTATGTCTCTTTAACCATTCAAGTTCCACATTTAAAGAATGCATGGACTAGTTCGATTTTGATATAATGCAACCTAATATATACTATAATATTTTCATTTTAACTTGATTGCTAAAGGTGGAGTTTAGAATGTGTATACCGTTTTACTTCCCACTTAATCCAACATTTTTCTAACGGTTTAAAGATCATGGTAACCCTAACAGTTCTTAATAGGCGGCTGTTTAATGGAATTTACCAAATATTTGTGTATTGCACTGTTGATTGTATGTTTTGCTGTTGATGTAACAAACATGTGCCGTTTGAAGATAACAGTACATATGGTTTGTTATTTTCTTAAAATTCAATTCTGAAAACCATATAAAACACTTGTATGAAATACCGAATTCCTCAGTCTCTTACAAGAGTTCGGTAAAAAAGGGGCAGTTTATGGTTTATCTCGCATCTTCAAATGATTTACTTTTCTTACTTGAAAACGATGACCCGTGAAGATTTTAAATGTTAGCGTTTGTTACCTTAACCGTTTACCAATACATCGAAATTTGTAGCACAGATAGTTGAAGCGGGTCCGACGACCGCCGGCAACATCCATCTCCGTCGGAAATGAGGCTAGGAATATTCCGAGATACTTTACAATAGATCACTTTTTTAGAAGATCAAGTTTCAAGTGCATAGGTGTTTGAAAAACGAACTGTTGATTCTTCGCCGTTTAATAATTGACGTCCTTCATGAATTAACATTTAAAAGCAATGGATATATATCCCGGTATATTCATTTCTGACGCACTTGAGTAGAATAAAATGAACTTTCATTTATATCAAACTCTATGTCGATTCAATACACAGGTCTTGAAACAATATCACTACCGACAAAAACACCAGCTAGCGAAACTGATTTAATTTACAGAACACTGAATTGATTTAAAGTTCTTTTCATCTTATTTCCGGAACAGGGCGTGAATGCAGCCAATGTTTGAAAGTCAACAACTGAATCCAATGAACAGTGAAATTATCCCCGCTGCTTTAAGCTTTATGCTTGTGTTTCGTAAAAAAGAATGGTCTGTTGAAATGTCAAATTTAAATTAATACAAGTGTTCTGTTTGATTAAAACATGCTTTTCTTAAACCCTGTGACGGAAGTTAAAAGTTCAGATTTAAGTAGAAGCATTTATTTCAGAACAGAATAACACGACTGACAGATCACAGATAAATCTGAAATAAACTCCTTCGATGTATCCATTTGGTTTTGTCTATGGTTCTTCCAATTCAGGTTGTAAATCTTATTTGAACTATTGGAGGTATTGAGTAGTTTACACTTAGTATTTAACATCATCTTGTTTGGATGTCCTAATTAAAAGTGCAAGTTTAAATAAAGTATTTTCAAACTGAAACACTTTTATACCATCTTTTCACAGGTGGATGTGAAGTGATGTTTTAAGCGAAGTACTTCTATAATTTATATTTGAAATGTATTATGGAAAATCGAAGAGCTATTTACAGAAAGTAATACAAAACTTTATTGGAACCCTATGGATTTTCGATGAAATTACCTTGTAAATTAAAAATGCCTACAGCGCTTTTCGGCTTAAACCGTGCGAGAAAAGACGGCATCGGAAATAGCCATGCAAAGCTTTTATTCATGTGAATAGAAAGTCACAATTTGAAAATATTTAATTTGAACTCTGCCATTTATGGCATTAAACAATCAATTGCTTAATTGATTCGGTACAAGTGCGCTAATCCATGAAAACGGTCAATGTATTGAAGAGCAATGTCAAGTATAACTACATCTGATAAATCTGTGTTGGTACTTACAGTGTGGGTAACGACGCATTTGTGATAAAACAGTTTCGCAATCCCGGTAGTTTTCATCAAATGGAAATATATACTCGCATTCTGTCCGAAGCTAACAAGTTGCCTTGATTGTTACTAGCGCCTCTGAATTTGTCGTACAGATAGTAAAAGCTGGTCCACCGACGACCATGCAGCGCGTTAATCAACGTCGCCAGTACGGTTAGGATATACCATGCGTTATTTAACATGTTTTGACTTTCAAATGTTAAAGCTTTTGTACAACTTGTTTGTTTGTAAAAATCTCACTTGGGAAAACGTTTGTTACAAGCTGCTCGTAAATTCATATTTTCATTACATCAATGAAAATATATCAATTCTTTGATTTCAAACTATTTACAACACTAGAATGATGTTCGATCAGGGTTTTTATATACGCTGCTCTCTTTCATTATGGATAAATATGTATTTTCTTGGTCGTAAATTTATGGGTTTTTATATATATACAATGCGTAAATATTTTACATCCGTAGATCGTTACAATTCATCACAATATCAATCATGTTGGTTTAAACAATTTATTCAAATATTACAGATATATTGCGTATACAGTTTGAGCATAAACATTATTTATTTGCATAGGTAACATTACATGAATAGAAGACATATGATATATGCACAAAACAATAAATATACAGACTAAAGAAGAAAGCTTGAAAGCTTATACTATGTCTCGCTTCTGTTATTCCGTAAGGCTGCTTTTAAAGGTGTAAATACTGTTTTGTATAGTTGAATACTAACAAAATAAGATATGAAGAAAAGTATGGGTGATATGAGGCGAAAAATGGTACAGAAGAGGAAGCGATAATATTGAAATAATAAGAAGGGTAAGACAGGGAAAACGAAGAGATAATGGGATGTGGACAGGTCAGGTCAGTGGTGGATTCAGGTTTGTTCTAATTTATGTAGCATATGAGAAACGCTTTGTTTGTCGAATATAGTGTTGTACTTGTTAGAAAATCATTATGTTTGTCAGGAGAGTTGCTTCTTTTGTTCAAAACAGTATTATTTGGAGAGACAATGGCCTGATATTGGATAACTGGTCATTCATGTTCGTTACTGAGCATTTCATAAAATGCCATAACAATTATATACACAAATTGTATGAATACGCACGCGAACTTGTAGAAGCGAACTTTCTTCCCAAATTAAATACCTTATTGTTTGAAAGGAATCTGTCTTACTGACGGCGAATGCGAAAAAAGCGACTCTAATATTATGTTCTGAAAACTGAATTTGTTTAGTATTCTTTTTGCTATTAATTTCAAAAACCAAAATGGAAATTAGTAACTGTATAAAATAATCATTTAAGTCACTGGCCGTGAAAAACCTCCAATTGTTTTATTTGTGTATGCGTTTCGAAAAACAATGGTCTTTTGCAGATGTCTGATTTAAGTTAGCGCAAAAGTTTGTTTTATTCAAATATGTTCTTCTTAAACCATGTAGCCTAAATTTACGTTGCAGTTTTGGATTTGGTTGGTAACATGACGTTCGAAACTGAGGAACATAAGTGGCAGATCAAAACTTTATCTGAAATAAACTCCTAGGCGTGCTTGTCAGAGAAAACTATCAAGAGTATGGGGCGAACAATAAAAAGACGTGCTTGTCAGAGAAATAAATTTAACCAATATAAACGTTCATTTGACGTTCTTTATAAAAAGCAGTTGATAAGTGTGCCAACGCAGGAAAACGACCAACGAACGGAAGAGCCCTGTTTGTTACCCTCAACTTGCAACTCCATGAACAAAACTTAATGTTTTACTTATATCCATTTCAAGTACCGATTTGAAATGGTCGACTATCATTTTTGAAACATAATCTGAAGTCCCTCAATGAAGCTAATCTGAGCGCAAAATAAAGGTAGGAATATTACTGTTATGCAGGAATTATTTGATAAACATTAAATGCGCTTAAATGTAATGCTATATATAATGATTTTGTTCCTTATTGCTAGTCTTAAGTGGTATTGACAGTTAAAGTAGGTAAAGAAAAAAAGCTCTAATACGGAAACAATGCACCTGAACGGTCCTTATGATTGACACAATAGGTTGACATTTAAAAGTTAAGTAAAATTTAGTTTTTATGTATTTTGATAAACTATAGACACCCCCTCCCCCCACCCCTAAAAAAAGTAATTCTAACTTCATCATGTAGACCTATGAAGTCTGTCAGACGATAGTACAGCTTCATTTTAGTTAGAAGGTCCAAATATGTATTTAACACTGCATGATTGGGTAATTTTAGGACACGATCTCTTAAGTTCTTTTTTGTAATAATATATACAAAAACAGGGCAATAAATACAATCATATCCAGAAATGAAAAAAATAAATATATCCTTGGCTGTTTGCGTTACGCTAAACCAGATAATTATAGAGGTAGGGCACTTATCTTGATAGGTTCGTGCTTGGATCGGTCGTTATCGTTCTGAAGTTTGAGCTTTGTTGTTGTTGTTTTCTGAGACAAAGGGGTGTTTTCAATTTAAAACCATCTGTTCGGATCCTACAGTCATATGATTAAAGATTGAAGGACTTTGCATTTAAAGATGCACTCTTACTGCCAAATAAGATACCATAATTGGTACAATTGTTTAAATATACCAAAAAAGGGTGAATAAATATCGAAATAAATAGTTCTTATGTAGGAAAACGTGTTTAATTTTTTGAAAGCAAGGTGCAGAAAACACGGTAGTTCTACCTTATGAGAAGATACTTTGATCACTGCAAATTTTTAGCACTCACCAATCATTTAATATTTGCGCTTTTTCAGCTATTTAATACACGGTTATAATCGTGTTATCAGTTATTAAATTTTTCGCTCAATGTAGTATTTAGTAAGTTTATTCAAAGTGTTTGTTTATTATACATGTGTATTTATTGATTTTAAATATCAGTGTCACTTTTTGTATAATAGCATTCAAAAGTTACAATACAGGGGCCGCATTCGAAAAGCTTTCTTAAATAAAGTCGATTTCCTAATATTTTTAAGTCATATTTAACGAAACGTATAAAACTTACATTATGCAAATTTGAAAATCAATTAAATCAATAAAAATAAAATATTTAATATATTATTAGTTTATTAAACAATATGACGAGTGAGATTCGAGTGATATCTGATTGACATTTACGTAGAGTTATATAACACTACATTGCAAATGGTAATTTTCAGTGATATTAAAGAATCAGAAAAAAAACAAGAATGAGGAAAATTAACAAAACAAATAGCAGAAAAGAAATATTTTTCAGAAGTACATTGATATTTCCATAAGTAATCGATGTTTCAACAAGAGGCGGTCAATATCGGTTTCATTCAGAGGTACGTAATTCATGTACGCATTTTACAACAAGTTTAGACTTTGACAAACCAATAAATATTTCAGTAATAGAGTTAATTCTGACATAGTTTCAGCAAGCAAATCTAAAACGAGTTGTTTATAATATATACAACGATTTTCATCGAATCATCGGCAGCAGCATCAGCCAGAGATGGTGAACATTGATTTTGGATAAAATTGTGCATATTTTAAGAGGTTTTTCAAGACGGTTGGGATTAATTAATAATAATAATAATAATAATAATAATAATAATAATAATAATAATAATAATAATAATAATTATGAATAATATATAATAATAATAATAATAATAATAATAACACAAATAAAAAATATTGATTATAATAGTAAAAATTAAAATAAAAAAATAATGATTTCAATAATAATAATAATAATAATAATAATAATAATAATAATAATAATAATAATAGTAATAATAAAAGTCATAATAATAGTCATAAAAATAATGATAATAATAACAAATGTAATAATGATAAGTAAAATAATAATAGTAAATAAGTATAATAATTATACTAATAATAAATCATTAATTTAATAAATACGTCTTATTTAAACGTTACCTTTGATGCTGGGACGAGGGTCTTTTGAGCGAAGATGTTGAAAACGCCAAAGCATCCATTTTGTTCAAACGTTCACAGTGTACATAAACTTATATTTTCAGGCTAGATGTTGCCTAGGAAAACACAATTAGAATTGCATCCAGCAATTCCTTCAGAGCGAAAGACTTCACCTTATATATTATAACATTTAACTGATCTTTGTTTTACCTAGTTTTCTGTAATTTAAGTTATTAATCGCTAGACATTGATTTTTCACATTTATATAAACGCATGACTTATTACTTAACATTATTTAGATTACGAATAGCTTGTGGAAAAGAATTAATTGCTATTAGTGTATTGTTGTGTTAACTAAACCTCACACAAAGGTCAAGCTGATTATTTAAATCTAATGCACTATAATTTGCTTCATGTTTAATCTCCTTTTAAGTTTTGTACTTTTGTTTTTTTTATTTAAGGTATGCCATCCATCCTACTGATGCAAAGATGTGTTAGTGCATTGTATATATATATACTCATTGAGATTTTAAGTTATGCTTAACTTGATTAACCATTTTAATAGTTTTGATGAATAACAATTTTAAACCCCAAAAGTTATGCTAAATCATTAAAATTGAAGAGTTTCAAGTGGAGGTTTTCATTAGGTGTTTGCTAGATTAAGAATAAACGAAATATGGTACTGAATAGACTAATCTGAAACAGTAAAAGTACAAAGGAAGAGTTAATAAGAAGCTGTTTTTACATAAACAAACAGAAGTAAAAATACTAACCATGACATACAAAAAATCAAAACAGGCTATATACACGAAGTGACATACATAAAGGGTTAAAAATACGTCGGGACATGAATCGCACTAAAACCATTTATATGAAAAGGCATGGGCAAAACAAATACCATGAAAATGTTTGAATATTTTCAAAACATTAAGGTATGATAATATATACACTGCCAGCATTTAAAAGTACCTGCAGGACACAGAAAAAGCAAAGAATTTGAAGTGATCAATAACATTGATATTAATATTGAAACATTATTTATTTTAAAATTTGAAAGCATTTATAGTCAATTTATGGATAGTGATGTACACGCAGCTCAGTTATAATGGATATATGAAAACAAAATTCAACCAAGATTTGATGTTATACATAATGGCAAGACGCAACATTAAACACCATACGAACGTGTGTGTGTGCATGTGTATGATTGCGTGTATGTATACATACGCGCTTGTGTTTGTGATTTGTATGTTTGAGTATGTGTGTCTGTGCGAGCATTATTGTTTTTATGATTATGTGTGTCCTATCAAAATACATAAAATTGTGGTAGTGGTTGAGAATTTAAACATGTGTGCTGAAATATACTCTTTGTGAAAAATAAAAAGACGCAGCAGTTAAAAGGGTAGATTTTATTACATTTTCAACAACATGAGAAATGATTATTGTTTGTTGACTTTCAATAACCGAACACTGATTAAATCATTTATATGAATGGTTTGAATTATTTTGGGTTGTCACAAAACAGATTAATGGCAATATTTGGCGTAAAGTGTTCATGCGTGAGTTTTAAATGTTGCAAATGTTTTAAGAAATGGTGTATGCACAGTTCTATTGCATCAATTATACATGTGAATACTCTGCTTAAATTAAAAATGCCGCATTTGTACAAAAGGAATTAGGGAAATTGATAAACTCAGTATTTTCTCATGTGCTGTAGCTTCAAAAAATAAAGTAGGTCAAAAGGTAACAGTCAAGGTCATCCTAAGACAACGTTGATAGTTGGTTTCAAAGCAGTACACATGTTCCAAATTGCAACGATGTAGATTCAAAAATAAGAAGGTGTTCCAAAACGTCACAGTCAAGGTCATCCGAGGACCACATTGATGATCGTTTTCACTGATGTATACATGATCCCCAAATGTTATGGCTGTAGCTACAAAAAGAGATAAATTGTTCTTGTATAAGTTTATTTTAAACTTGTGACTACTGGGGGTTGGGTCAACTTTGACCTCAGGGGCATAATTTAAACAAAAGTGATAGAGAACCACCATATGGTGCTACATTACAAATATCAAAGGTCAAAGGTTGTGACCCACGGAGCGTGGCCAGCTTAGTTCAGGGTCATAAGGTAGGCTATATACCAAGCATCAACGGTCTGGGTGCTTGTAGACAAGATAATTTTCAAAGTTGTTTTATATGAATCTGTAGGAGTTTTATGACCACTTTGGCGGACCAGCTTTGACCTATATGAGATGAAGATTTTTTTCAAGTAGAACAATAACAAAAAAACGATCACATACCTACTTCAAGTGCTGTAGTGATAAACCGAATACCACAAAGCAATTCCATTTCAAGCGCAACATGCATTGCGGAAGTGTAGTACCGATCATAAATTAAAACCGAAATAAAATACATGCGATCGTTTTAATTTTATCTATAATTAGAATGTTTATTAAGATGGTAATCTGGTAAGTCAGTATTTGAAATAACAGCAGAAACAATAAACTTTTATGAAATTTGGTTTCTTTTTAATCGTAACATCATATCCGGAAAGAAGATGTCTTAATTTGCTAGTATAAGCATGAATTCATTTCCTATTAAAACACATTTATTACCGATCGTCATTTATTCACGAAATCAAGACGAAATACCACGTATCTTTTAATAAATAGATTGAAATTTGAATACTGTATTCATATAGCATCTGTCATGAGTCGTCATAAAAATACACAATTGTATTGAACTCGTTCAGGGAATATGTCCGAAGGCGAACCTTTTGCGAACTAACTAATACAGTGTGTATACCACGTGATAAATTACGTCGTATATGCTCCGTCGGAAGGCAACATTTTTCTGAAAATGAACACTTAAAACAAAGATAACTTTGGGGTTTTTTACACCAATTTAAATGAAACAAAGGGCATTCTATGACGCTCAAAGAGCCCCGTCTTTGTTTTATTACCGGAGTTTGATAAGGTGAATAGTTTCATCAAACACTTCGACAAACCTGATTCCAAAATAATGTTTTGACAGTACTCCGTCAGACGGCCGTATTGTCGATTAAAGATTTGTCGAAGTGTTTTAAGAAACTAAACTCTCAATCAATCTCTGGTAAAAGACCGAAGGCGGGGCTCCGTAAGCGGCGTAGACTGCGCTATGTTTCATTTAAAATGATGAAGAAATAATGAAGTTATCTTTGTTTAAAGTCTTCATTCGAAGCAAAATTTTGCCTTACGTCGTAGCATTTATGACACAATTTATCACTTGGTATACACACACTGTAATATGTTTCCTGGAGGTGTTGAATAAAATTATGTAGAACAAGAATATGATGACAACACTATGAACAGTTAAGGTCTGTACTCCTGACCGGGGCTTCATTTCCTTAAAATGAATGTAGTGTTTATCAGTGAACCGGATCGCTGTTTAATTTTTCGGAAAATTGAACAAATTTCTTCAACTAGACCCATGTTTAGGTGAGAATTCTGGTTATTGAACGATTGGAAGGTAATGTGCATGTAGGCTGTTTGTTTTAGAAGCAACTTAAAGTTTGAGTACTTCAATTGGCATGTTTATCGTCCTTTGATCACATTGAAGTTGTTTCACTTTCAGATATGTTGTCATTTCGAGATTATCTGACCTTGTTAAGCTGCAGTTTTCCATAGTTATTTTATGCTGGATCGTTAAAAGTGGTGACACCTCTGATGAACAAAAAAATAAATTTTAGGTTAAATGCCACAAATATTTTACAGGTCGTATGACATCAGAGAAGGAATTCATTCCCATCAAACTACTGTTGTCAAATTCTGGCATAACTATACAGATGTTTAGGCTTTTGGTTTCCCAAAGAGGTATTTAAATCCAAGCAAATTAAATATTTAGTGATAGGGACGCTCGTTGCTGCAGACCATGTTCTTTCAGCGCTTTTCCAGCTCTCTACGACAATGTTGAAGAAGAATCGGATCTATTTAGAGGAACAATCGAATCAATTAGGCTTGTTACATTGCGCGAAAACATTGTGTTCTAAAGGTGCATTCACATATGAAGAAACGTCTTTAATATACTTGTAAGACAAACACAACAATCTTAACATGTTTCAAAAATATATTTCTATATACCAAATCAAGCACCAGTTACATGCATACAAAAGCACATATTCAAAAATGATACCCTAGTCACATAAATGTCAAATAATAATAAATGTATTCAAAACCTGCACATTTTTTAAATATTGGCAAATCACACAACAAATATGTTGCATATATAGCCAACAAGATACTGTGTACTTTCTAAATAACACAAACATGTAAATCATAGATAGTAAATCATAAGGCTTGATGAGATAGCTACGCGCCCGCTTATATATTTTTTCTTCCTCTCGTAATTTACTGTTACAATATAAAGTGTTTACAATATTAACCCATATTTATCAATTCTAATTGCTAATTGCAGAAATTAAAGAGGTCGCAACACACGTGTATGTGTAACTACACATGACTTGAACGTGGACTTGTATGTGTAGCTACACATGACTTGAACGTGGACTTGTATGTGTAACTACACACGGCGTGAACGTGGACGTGTATGTGTAACTACGCATGACGTGAACGTGGACTTGTATGTGTAACTACACATGGCGTGAACATGGACTTGTATGTGTAACTACACATGACGTGAACGTGGACTTGTATGTGTAACTACAAATGACGTGAACGTGGACTTGTATGTGTAACTACACATGACGTGAACGTGGACTTGTATGTGTAACTAAACATGACGTGAACGTGGACTTGTATGTGTAACTACAAATGACTTGAACGTGGACTTGTATGTGTAACTACAAATGACTTGAATGTGGACTTGTATGTGTAACTACAAATGACGTGAACGTGGACTTGTATGTGTAACTACACATGACGTGAATGTTGACTTGTATGAGTAGCTACACATGACGTGAACGTGGACTTGTATGTGTAACTACACATGACGTGAATGTTGACTTGTATGTGTAACTACAAATGACGTGAACGTGGACTTGTATGTGTAACTACACATGACGTGAACGTGGACTTGTATGTGTAACTACACATGACGTGAATGTTGACTTGTATGAGTAGCTACACTTACAGGTAAAAGTTAAAGGGACACTCTTATTCAAAATAAAAAACAACAACACATATATAACAAACATCAATTTTTGACTGATTAACCTTTAACTACTTACTAAATAATGAATGTATGGAAAATATTAATCAGTGATAACAAGATTGTAACCGTGTATTTAATAGCTAAAAAGGCAAAAAATATTAAATGATTGGTGAATGCTAAAATACTAGAAATATTATGATTTATGCACATTTCTTTAAAATTAAACTTGGTATCTTTCATAAGAATCAGTGTTTTCGTTATTTATTCAGCCTTTTTGGAATATTTTAACAATAGAATTAGTTGTGATAAAAAAAAATATGCCAGTAAGAGTGCATCTATAACGGTTACCGTTAAGTTTGTTCATGTAAACTCGCTGTTAGCGCATACATCACTTCCCTCGTGCTATCGTACCTGTCGTTCTAAACATCTACAAAGTACACATACATGGATGGCGTAGTGCACTAAAAGAAGCCATACATACACGTACCCGAACGAATAGTGTGTTTACAATACCTTTATAATATATACCTATATAATACAAAAACATTACATATTGTTATAATTTTATACAGTCAGAACTTGCAATGTCGAAGTAGTTCTGATCTCGATAAACACTTCTATATAACAAACATTCGATATAACCGAAATACAAATAGTGTATAACTATACATCTCACAATCGAAAAAAGTTCGACATAACCAGAACATCAAGATAACAGAGTTCGACAAAGCGAGTTTCGACTGTACTTTGATATTCTAGCACGTAGTGGTTTATCCAAAGATGTTTTAGTCCATGTTTCATTTTGTTTCTGCTGCCGAATCTGGCTCGTAATTTCACACGAGAACCAGCACATCAATAAATAATAAACGAAATAGAGTGTCTCCTGAGTGCCATTACCGTTCCAGACTATATTTTACTCACTCGGAATACCTCGGCCATTTTCCATCGAAAAGAACCTCGGATGTATACTGGTACATCGTAAGTTTATAAAAATTTAAATAATAGTATTAATTAAATAGTGCTGAAACGTGTGTTTTGTATTTACAGTTCTAAGTTATTGCAAGTGAATGTATTACTGCACAAATAATTAAGACTACCAAGTGTAAAGACATAATGGCTAACTGCTAAATTGAAATTACTACGTGGACTACTTGCAGCGTAGTTAAATGTAAATACTTCTGACATAGTAAATCGTCCATATACATACGAGGTTGTTTTCGATGGAAAATGACCGAGGAGTTTCGATTGATAATTTACGTAGACTGCACCGGTTTGAGAGTATGGACTTGTCATTATAGCTGATTTTCTTTGTTGTTTGTAAATGCGACATCCTTATAGTTGTTATGTATCCATCACCAGTCTTTTTCACATACAGAATGAACAAACTCTGAAATAAAAACCAAAATGAAATTGCGATTATTTTTACATGATACTGTGTTTCTTGAACATATTTTAAAGCTGCACTCTCACAGATTGAACGTTTTGACAACTTTTTTATTTATGGAAACCATGTGATATAAGACTGCTGACAAAAAATTGATCGCAGATTTATATCTAAATTCAAAAATTAGTAACGGTTTAAGCCATAAAACATTAATTTTTGAACGGAAATATGAAAATCTACAATCTGATTTTTTCAGCAATCATACTTCATTGGTTGGCAGATATTTACGCTATTATTTGCTCTTTCCAAGACAGAAAATATAAAAGTTGTAAAAATGGTATATTTGTGAGAGTGCAGCTTTAAAAGGCAGCTAAATTCATTTAAAACAAAACTATTTAAACATATATATGCGAAGGAAACGTACGAATATCACAAAAAAAATACATCAATTGAATACAAAATCAGCAAATTTCCACCCATTCGAAAAGTTAAGAAATGCTTGTTTTCAATTTCTGGCTTATAGTAAATACTCTATGTTTAGGTGGGTTTCGTACTAGCGCATACAGTTTAAAAAGTATATCCATTATAACACTTGATGAGTGTATTCCGTTCAAAATGTGTTTCATTTTTTATCACTTAACAGCAGAATTTGTCACGATATATAGGTACGATTGTAATCCGACTAGTGACACAATCGGCTGAGTTTCCGGAATGTTACGAGACGCGCCTCGTTGTCGGGAGAGATTGTCCGACCTCTCCGGACCATTCCCGATAAGCAGGACTCTTTTACGAACGTATACGACTGCGTTCAGACAATGATAGGACATTCCAGATAATTATCAGTGTGTGTGTGTGTGTGTGTGTGTGTGTGTGTGTGTGTGTGTATATATGTGTTTATACCACGTGATAAATTGCGTCATCAGTGTGTGTATACCACGTGATAAATTGCGTCATAAATGCTACGTCGGAAGGCAACATTTTTCTTCGAATGAAGACGTTAAACAAAGATAACTTCAGTAGTTCTTCACCATTTTAAATAAACATGGCGCAGTCTGCGCCGCATAAGGACCCCGGCATTCGGTCGTATACCAAAGTTTGATTGAGAGTTTAGTTTCTTAAAAACACTTCGACAAACCTCTTCACGATACGCCCGTCTGGCGGAGCACTGCCAAACGTGATTTTGGAAACAGGTTTGTCGAAGTGTATGATGAAAGTAATCACCTTAATAAACTCCGGAAATAAAACGAAGATGGGGCTTTTTAAACGGCATAGACTGCCTTTTGTTTTATATAAAATGGTGTAATAACAAAAAGCAAAATGTTGGCTTCCGACGTAGCATATATGACGAAGATTATCACGTGGTATACATACACTGATTAAGAATGAGGCCAAATAACAATCCGACTAGTTCACGTTTCCTGTCGAAACGCTGTCTGATCTCAAACGTCAGCCATAATCAGCTCAGCTAAACGTGACCACAGCATTACAGTACACTACCGCTTTGCAAATCACGTGACCATAGATATCTAAAGAATACTATCGGTTAAAAAATGTTAATTATCTCTACTCTTAAGAAAAATATGTATTTTAACCTCAATGCACCTTGAATAATTGAAATTTAATAAAAAAAAATATCCAAAAGAAGATAGCAGAAAAATACATTGCAAAAAAGAAGAAGAATATAGCTGAAATCCATTTAGTATACTCGTCCATGGTGGCATATATCTATTCTGCTTGTCAGGGGAAATCACTGCGTAGTGGATTGCATATTTATGGAATCGCCTTAACGTTCTTATCTTATTGTTATATCGCGATATAATGATATCTATTGTAATATAATGTATATCTATCGCGATATAATGGCTATCTATAGCGATATAATTGATATATATCGCGATATAATGGGTATCTATTGCGATATAATGAATATCTATTGCGATATAATTGATATCTGTTGCGATATAATTGATTGCGATATAATGGATATCTATTGCGATTTAATGGATATATATCGCGATATAATGAGTATTCATGCGATATAATGGATATATATCACTATATAATGGATATTTATTGTGATATAATAGATATCTATTGCGAGATAATTCATAATGCGCTTTAGTGGATCTCGTTAACGAGGTGCTTCACGTCATAAACTATTTACAAAACCAGGCACCTTCAAAGCTGATAACGCCGTCCCCATCCGTGTCTGCCTCTGCTATGAGGGCGGCCACTTCTTCTTCCGGCATGTCGACGCCAGACTCCCGGAAAACCGCTCTGATCTCCTCACCTGTTGGTCGCATTACAAATTGTCAAAAAAGGTAATCATTATTGTAAATCATCTGCAAAATTCATCTTCAGCAGCAGCAACAGCAGTAACAGCTGCATCCATCATCATCACCATTACCACCACCATCATCATCATCATCATCATCATCATCATCATCATCATCATCATCATCATCATCATCATCATCATCATCATCATCAACAACATCATCAACAACAACAACAACAACAACAACAACAACAATAACATTGGTGCATAAGTAGCACTAACAGCAGTAGCCGCAGAACCACCAACGCCATCAATAAAAACACTCCTGCCTTTCCAACTTATCTCATAACATCATAAAGCCAGCATAGATATTACCATTAGCTGGTTTTAGGAATAAAGGATAGGCGCAACTTACGCTTCATTAAGCCGCGTTACCTGTTATAAATCCATCTCCATCCTTGTCAAACAACCGGAACTGTCGCTGCAACTCCTTGTGCCGATAGTTGGCGACAACCAGCTGCCGACCCACCAACCGCTCAAATTCTCGGTACTCTATGGTCCCGCTATCTAAATTGAAGAACATTTAAGCCAAACTGATTAGTGTTATTTTGGCGGGGTAGCTGGGTTTAACCACAACTAACCAGCTCAGCTCACATTCTCAGGATTCAATTTACCTCGATTTTCTATAACTATCAGGCGATACGACTTCACATGCCCTTTATGATTTACAGATGTCATTTCTGATCGTGGATTTCCATTTAATATGGGTGGGTAGGTAGGTTTGCGGGGTGTGTGTGGGGGGGGGGGGGGCGAGGGCGTTGAACACCCATCTACTAGAATCTCATGCTAACGAGTACTCAGTGGTTTGGCTGTACGGACAGAGAACTAATATTTTGATTTGTAATCGTTTTTCACTGTTATTCATATATATATATATATATATATATATATATATATATATATATATATATATATATATATATTTTTTTTTTTTTTTTTTTTTTTTTTTTATTTAATTTATAATTTCTAGGTAGGAAAGGTAGGCATTTTTTTTCAAAGTCTGTCGTAAGTTCAGAGTGTTTTCTTGCACATGGCAGTCTTTCCTACATTACTGTCATTGCCTGACTTTGTTTTATCATATAAACAATAATTCTGATTAAAATATGCATTATCCGCCCTTCGTAACTCTCTATTCGCTACGAATATTATATTGCTCAAAAACGGAAAAAAATAGTTAGGGTCGGCGCATTTTTATAGGTAGGGTCGGGTTACCCGAAACAGACATATTTATTTAGGCCTACACAACGTGTAATCGCTGTCGACGTGCGCCCCGTGGATAACAGTGACCTCCCTTGACGAACAGAGAAGTATAGGGATATATCTTTTAATGTTAAAGGGTTTTAGGGAGGAAAGAATCGGGCTGTGTTTTTTTAAATTTGAACCATATAACAAGTTTCGTCAAGGCGTAATTAAGACACGAATCATAATCGTTCATTGTGTTACATTGTTTACGTTATCGAATGGGACTTCTTAGCGTAATAACAATTGAGTTAATCGCCGGCGACCTCATCACATGTTCGTATATCTTGAAGCCTTTTAACAAGGTCTGTCCCGAACCTTGCCGGAGATGACCGAGTTGTTACGTTTGATTACTTTGTTCCAAGTATTTGGTATGCAATAGGCAGGGGACATGACAAAGGATGAAAACGCACTGTCGTATTGTTTTGTTTTAATATTACAGACATAAATGTTTCATATCTTAAGGTTAAAAATATATTTGAAGTTTTTTTAATTTGTTTTTTTGAAATCACTTTAAGCACAGTCACGTGATTTGGTCATCACCACGTGATATACATGACGTCAGTAAAGAAACGTAACAACTATGTGGAGTTTGCCTGGATCATCGTACGCGGTTCCTCCTTAGAGAGAAGAATATATTAGAATGGAAAATCAAGATAAACCAATACTTCCGGCACTCACTGTCAGCGTCCGCCTCTTGGATCATAGCGCGCATATCTTCCTTGGAGAGAAAGATACCCAACTTCCGACAGCCAAGTTCGATGTCGCGCTCCGAGATGCGGCCGTCACCGTTGGCGTCCAGGGACCGGAAAGCCACATGTAAGGCTAGAAAGACACAACGAATATGACGTGACAGAATAACGTTTCACTTTGATTTCGCTAAATTAATTTTTTAATCCATTGCTGTATTATTCGCTTGAAATGAAATGCCAAGGTTGTCTGGTAAGCGCAGTGATCACACTCGCTTCCTACAAAGGCGACCCGGCAACGATTCCCGGCCAGGGCGGGTGTGAGATTAGTTGGTGTTCTCCATGCCGGTTTTTGGGGGGGGGGGTCTCCGCCCCCCCCCCCCGCCCCCCAATCACCACAACACAAATTCACACTCTCACCTAAAATATCGTGCCAACGTGAGTGACTCAGTAGAAATTAATATAACTTTCACCATAGTCGTTGTAAAAATATGTAATGTTTACACTTGAAGGAATAATACCAGCATTTATTATATTAGTATAAGCGTTCAAACGAACATCCCTTATTCTTTATTATATCAAAAACAACCCAAACTGTCTCTGCAGGGCGTACCCATGAATTGACGTTAGATAGGGCATTACCAAGGGGCGCAACCTTTTGACATGCGCCCCTCCTTTAGAAACAAAAAACAAATATGGCATCTCTTGTTTGTATTTTGGTTTGGGATCAATCCCTAAATTTTTAAAATAACAATTCCTAGTTCACAATTCTGCATTTTGAGCGTATTTTATTTTATTGTTTTCTCCGATATTGACATAAAAAATACACTTGGACGCTTGAATGGGGGGGGGGACGCCGGGGGCGCCGGATGCACCCGCTCTAAATCCGCTAGTGAGCTGAATGTCGTTTGCTTCCGTACTGTATACGGTTGCATAACAACGCATGTTTTTCATATTTGAAATGTCGCTACATATTTTATGACTCTTTGATTTGATAAGAACTTGTGACACACTCCGTGTATTGCAATTCATGAGCCACTATGGTACCTCACTGAGCCATTTAAACCAGGGATGTAAACGAATGGCAAAATTGATATTCGAATATTCGGTAATTCTTTCGAACGAATATTCAAATATTCGATTACCAAAAAAAAACATATTTTAAGTAAACTGTTATAGTATTCGCTAGAGTAATAACCGGGGCATTTTAGTCCTACCTTGTCGCAACTGCTACGCGCGGCGGACCCTGAATTTCACCAAATGAGCCTCTGAAATTCCTCATTTCAGACAGACAAAAAGTAATAAATTCTAAACAAAGTAAAAAAAAACACAATATTTTCAATTATATTCATGCCCCTTCATATTTGTAAACAACGTGAACTTAGATGGAACTCTGATCAAATGGCGTTAGGGTCTTTCCGTAGAAAGAGCAGCCTCGTTCTGGGATTGACCTCTACTAAATAAAACAATAGAAAAAACAACAACTCGGGAACTAGTATATTCCTTAGTTGGCAAAGGCATTTCCCGAAAATAATTGATTTTTGTGTCACTTGTCTTATAGCAAGATATTGTGGGGGTGGTGGGTGGTGTTAGTAGTTTATACTCCGGGTCCCGGCGTGAGCACATTGAAGGGTCCCAGTGTGACAGCACACCTAACCTGGGCGGTGAACCAGTACTAGGTGCCCTTCTGACAACTGCTGTACATGCCAGGGGCAGTGGTACAGTGCGAATGGTCGTAACCATTCACAACAGAAGTGACCTGTTCCGCCCGGGAATCGAACCCGGGTGGTCCGATTAACAGTCCAACGCTCTACCGACTGAGCTAACCGGGCAAGCTTTTGTAAAATCACGGGGACTTTTTATACTACCCGACGAAATGTCCCGAAATGACATATGACACGTGCGTGTTTAGTGTATTGTCATAACATTCACACCCCTGGCATAATGGGCCAATCGTTGTAAAAACAAGACAAACGAACTTTAAACACAACAATCGGGCTGCCGGCAAAGGGTTTATTATTATATTTATTCAACAGCAAAACATCGAATATTCGAATACCGATTTTGACATTCGAATACCAAACGTTTGATCGAATATTCGAATATTCGTTTGCATCCCTAATTTTAACCTTTTTGTATCCGTTCCTTGTTCTAGTGGTACACACTTGACTGCCATTCACGGGTCACTGGTTCGATTCCCCACCGCACCATTTAAGAACCAGGGTAGCTCTTACCAGGGTAGCATTATATCTGTGCACTATGCCCCAAAATCCTAATATGACTGAAAATCGCAGAAAAATACAATTCAATAACTTCAGCTGCAGTTACATGCACTTACTTGTCTTCTGTTTGTCCGTCAGTGTTACGCCCGTAGTTTGAATGACGTCATCCATCACGTGACTGTATATCTGATATACCTAAAACACAACAAAATAAGAAACGTTTCGCGCGTGTTCCTATATACACGATTCCATTTGAATATTAAAATTAATTAAGAAATTTACTTCATTGGCATAAAACCATGAACCTTTCTGGCAGTTCTTTGTTTATTTTAAGTAAAATTCGCTTTCAATGTCCGTTCTTAAGTTGTTGTTGCTGTTGTTTGTGATTAAATTTCCAAATTCCTTTATTGTTAAACATCCCATGCATTTGATCGTTTTTCGCATTGATTCCATATTTACCTCTTGTATCAGTTCAAATATTAATATTAAGTATAACGATCATTTATTGCTATTTTGCAGATGTGATTTTGACGGTACCAGGTTCTTCTGATGTCTTTTAATAAGCTCCGATATACAAAAATGAATGTCAATTAAACGAGCATTAACAAACAATATTCGCAAATGAATATTGAGATCTTTTATTTATTTATTTTTTAAAAACTTACCAAAATGAGATCGTGAGATTGTTTATTTTAATCCTTGTCTTCAACAATCAATTTTGAAGTTTTCTTTTTAATAAATTTATTTCAAAATATGTAATAGACATTTGAACAATGATATGTTATACCTTTGAGCATATTCGTGATCAAATTGTTATCAGTTTTTTATTGAACTAGACAAACTTTGGCATGAAAGGTGCTCAAGTAATTTAAACAATCATGAAAGAAGTGTTGGGTTACACCAGGCGAGTTTAACGCCGCCTTGACGTCATTATTCTCTCGTTAATATCCGGATCAGTCCGTACCGTTAGAAATAATTAGTCGAGTTATACCGACAAATCACGAATTCATTTTCGTAAGCAATCGGAACCTCTCGTGTTATCCCGAGATGATAACTGCCGAGATATTGTCATACAAAACATTGAAATAAAATAACAGCTTTTTAAATTCATTAGGTTTATCAATGTTCATCTTTGAACAATGAATTATTTAATCTGGAAATCTTTTTTTAAATCAATCACGGATTTCAAAAATATCGTGATTGGACATTCTCATATTTGGCTGGTTGAGTTGTTCATAGGCCACGAATAACATAAATAACAGGTTGAACTTGGTCCTTTGCACGTTTCTTATTAACCAACTTGATAACTGTCAGATAGCAAAGACTGTCGACAATTAAAAGATGATACGGTATGTCTCTAACGCACAAATGATCACGGTCCTTTTTGTTCGTGATCTGTTTCATTACGATCATTATTAAGATATATAAGGCGTAAACTAAACGCTGCTTATATTAAGAGTACTCAAGTGAACCCGTAAAGTCAGGGTCAGAATCTATGTTATATCCTTATATAATCTATGCTGATCTATGTCCTTACGATGGTTTAACTATTACGCATTATACAGAGGCGGCACCAGGATTTGGCTTTAGAGGGGGCGTAACTTAGGGGCGTAAACCGAAATGTATTTGGTCTTACGTGTTGACAGAGGAGTTTGAGTGTAATCCCACTAGAAAACTTCTAGACAGAAATGGTGCATTTTGGGTGTTGATTATTACTTGTTTTGCTATATTGAAATAAAAGTAAGCTTACGATAAAAATGGGGCACCGTTTGCGCCACCCCCCTGGAGCCGCTAGTGACGTACGCCCAACACGAGCTTAGGCCTGGAAATGTATGATTTTAAGTCCTAAGATTTTTATTGACACGGGGCAGTTGTCCCTATTTCTCGAAAGATTTTTAGCGTTTCAAGCTTAGGCATCTTGTTTTATCAAGACAAATTACTTACCTTATCTTGGTTTTACGACATGCAAACTAGGATATCGTGATTATCATTAAGATAATTCCCGTTTAAAAGTCTCAGAACTCTTCAAAAGGAGATTATTACACCACTTATACCCTTAACATAAATGGTGTTTGCATTTTTGTGATGACCAATGAGAATCGAGGATTTTTCAAATATTATGTTCATTAATTTGACGTAGTTCGATTCTGACGAATGCAAGAACAATTAGATTCATGGAATTATTTTAGTCAGTCATTTTTTTCACCAAGACTTACTTTTTCAACTAATGTCAATGGTAAAATGAAGCATATACTTGGTGTTTGTACTTTTGTGTGGGCCAATGACAATCGTGGATTTTTCAAATTTTTTGTTCATTTATTTCTCAGCAGGATTAAAATCACGGACATATTAATAGGTTTATAGGTCTATGTAAATGCATACGTCCCCTGCACAACAGGTTTAGGTGTAATTAAGAGTTGAGCAAAATTGACGAAAGTTACGTTATATTAGATTTTCAATAAAAAAAAAGCGTTTGCATTTACGCTTGCATGATTTATAAATTCGGAAAAAATTATAAGTGAAAAACTCCCATGTCCGGCAGAAAATTGTCCGAAAAACCTATCCAATTATGTTTGCAGATGACGTCATACCAGGTGGTAAGAACATTGTACTATACTGTATATAACGTTACTGTATGCTCTAATTTTGAAAGGGAAAACATTCCTTTTTCCTGTTTTATTTCGACGTGTAGATAGGACAAATGCAAAAAATGATGAAAATGAAATTATGCAGATCTATTAAATCATAAATCAATGATTTAAGAATGGACATAAATGGTTATTCATTCACGACTTATAGCACATTTTCCGGTGATTTTTTCTGTCATGTGATCAGATTTCATGTCACGTGGTCTAATTTCTTTTCACGTTATCTAACGTTTTGTCACGTGAGCCAAGTTATTGTCATGTGTTATCTTTCTTCACGGAGTACGTGCTTTCTAAAATCTCTTCGTCTTCGATCGGATCCGTCTGCGTGGAAACGTCAATCCCGCGTTTCATCGGAAGTGATGTCATCGAAGCTGTTAGACTGGCGGATCTGTTTTTTGACAATTCAAATGAGTTCAGGTCTGAAGAAAGTTCGTGTAGCTCTTTTGTTTTAACCTTGTCACCTTTGTGTGTGTTATGATTCTTTGATTTTGTGTGGTATGGTGGTTTAGGCTTAGCAAGCTGTGGAAATACCACTGTAGCCTTTGGCTTAATCTTTTTCTGAAGATTTTGTTGTGTTTTCATTATCACATTTGGGAGGGAGGATCTAATATCCTTACTAGTTTCTCTGTGAACTGCCCCTATGGTCATGATGTCTGTGTTCGCTCTGTATAATTTAGGTGCCGTTTCTTGAACGCTAGCTTTTTGGCCGAAGATTCCTCGCGTGTTAAAATGTCCAGGAATGTTAAGAAAATCGAAGAATTCATCGTGAAAAACTGAATTCATCTCCGATTGTGTATTTTCGCGGACGATGACTGGGTACGCGACCATGGTGGCGCTACGTGTCATTCCAGGGCCGGGGGCGGACGGACGTACGTCAGACACGCTAAGAACCGAATTGACGTCAGACATCACGTCTTTCTTAGACGTCATCATACTGCGCGTGGTAGTCACACTTCTTAAGTCCTCGGTACTTGAATAAGGATCCTTATTGACATTATGTTGAGAACTTTTCCACTTTGGCTTGTGAATTGATGTCTGTGAACTAAAAATATTTGTTTTTGATTTAGATTTTCGGAGGGTCATTCCATCGTCAAGCGTCTGACCGACCACACCCGACGGCTTACTGAGATATTTCTCAATCAGCGTATGGATGCCGGATTTCCCTTCAGAGGACTGACGTAACATCCGGATGTGCTGACGCTTGGATGAGTCGCGTGACATGGCGATGGACCGAAAGTCATCCTGGCTGGTATCCAGTTCCGGTTTGAACTTTTTGTGCATCTTCCGGTATTCGTATTGGTCCGTTTCCATAGTTACACCGGAGCTGGACTGAAGTCGAAAAGGCATTTTTTTGTCTAATTAAGAACATTAAATAGAAACTAGCAGTACAACCGAAATGTTCTAAATTACACTGTGAATTGAAGCTCTTGGAACGTTTAATCATTTAGACCACAACATTCACATACATGTATATTTTTCTTTACCAATCGAAAACGATTTTCTCAAAATTTTGTTTAACAAAAAAAATCAACTTACATCAAAGCACATTTTTTCACAATATTGTTTGCCAGTTTTTGATGTCAACGAGCATAGTTGGGTCAAACATACATACCCCTCAAATATGTAGCCATAATATGATCTTATGACCGTAAATCATTTCATTATCTTGGGATTTTTTATCATATCTTTGTTGTTTGTTTCCCTTAATTTTAAGCTGCACTCTCACAGATATACCATTTTTACAACTGTTTTACTTTTTATCTTGGAAAGAGCAAATTTTTGCGAAATGATCTGCAAATCAATGATATAAGATTGCTGACAAAAAATCAGATCGTAAAATCTTATATTTCCCTTCGAAAATTAATGTGCATGAAACATCAATTATCGAACTTACACATAAAAATCTGCGATCTATTCTTTTGTCAGCAGTATAATATGACTGGTTAACATGCATTGTCGCATTAATTTGCTCGTCTAAGACAAAAATAAAAAAGCTGTCTAAACGTTCATTCTGTGAGAGTGCAGCTTTAAAGGTTGAAAATGAAATGTTTTTGGCTTCAAACAATACCAGTGATGCTAAAACTGATTGTAGCTAAAGATGTTCCTAAAAAATATTTTGGGCAAGAGAAAAAACCTTACCTATTTGTTTTGACCATAATACCGAAAACAAACGTAGTATTGCTTTATGTATTTTCAATGTTGAAGATATGTTTTATATTCGTTTATTAACACACATGTTGTTTATTACTTCATAGTTTCTAATGAATTTACTCGAATATTTTAATCATGCCGTTTTAAACTTTAGTTTTCGGTTTCTTTGCAAACCAGGATTTGCGCTTTTCTAGATTTTGAACTTTTGAAAATTCAACTCACCATTTTATATATATCCAAAATTGCTGATTCTTCCACAAATGCATATGATCATGACACACATTTTCACCTCCGTTTATTTTCTTTATTACTGAAAGTTATCACTTTAAGCCAATAACATGTTTTATAAGTTTGTGATCAAATATTCTTTTATCAAATAATAAAGTACAAAAATGGATTTGCTTTACAGATTAAGATATTTAATTTCAGTAAATCCGGATTATAACAGGCTTGTTTTTACTCACATAAACCTCAGGGCACATTTATTTACGTTATGGTTTTCGTGACTGAATAGACTAACCAAACAACAGTTACTACAACAACAACAACAACGAAGACGACGACGAAGACAACATCAACAACAACAACAACAACAACCACCACCACCCCCACAACAACCACCAACAACAACGACAGCAAAAACAAAAACAACAACAATATATAAGTTAACTTTATTTAAGCTCGATTCTGATGAAAGCTGTTAGCTTATACAGTCACTATCGAGTCCGTTCTCTTTGATAGAAACCAGTTCTGGTGTGTATAACGAGAAACCATAGAAAATATATCCCTAGTAGGGATCGAACCCACAACCGCTTGGATGAGAGGCTGTCATCTATACCATTAGATAACTCTTGACCCCCTCGGAGCACTCGCCGAATGGACAAGGCCCAAGTGCGTGTATAAAAAAGCTCACACACCACCAGTCTTCTGTACATGTACCACCCCGATAGCTCAGTGGTAGAGCGTTCGCTTCGAGTGCGGAATAGTCGAAAGGACGTGGGTTCAAACACAGGCAGCGTCAAACGGGAAAATAGTGTAATCGGTACTAGTTCAGTCCAGTAAAGTTGTATCTCGTAAATCGATGCTTTACACCGAGCTCGCTAAAGAACCAAAAGGTATCTTTGCAAAGAGCTAGCAGGGTATCGCACCCGGATCTCTTGGACCTGTTTCTTCAAATCTTCCAATGTCTGGATTTGACTGCAAATTGCTGTCACTTATAATGGCATTTAAAACACTATTTAAGTCGTAATGGCTTCACGTGTGGTCAGCCATAATGCAGCGGGCAGACCATAACAAATCATGAACTTGCCAGTACACCGGAACAATATGCCAAAACTCATCAACTTTTTTTTTCACGATCGAAAAGGGGCATAAATAAAAAAAATGTCAGAGTTATGGGCCTAGCAAACCACGTGCTTATCGTCTCTGGGAACGTCAAATGCACCGTGTTTCACGTGAATATATTGCTAGTTTACTAGTTATTGCCAATGTTAAAGTTTGTTCATGCCGACGGCAGAGCAATCTTAAAATGTTTACATCATATTCCCAATATCGCTTCGAGTTGTAAAATGAAGTGAACGTCGCGACATGGTTGTTTTGAAAATGTTGACAAGGACATCAAGGATAGATACCTTGATGTTTTATCACGAGCAATTAAAACACTGGACGCTGCTTCCATGTAGAGTCGAACCCCGTTGGCTCGAACTCCCCAGGGACCAGCGAATATAATAAACCTCGGGAAGTTCGAGCCATGTGGGAATGCTTTCCTTCAGTCAAAAGAAATCGCTCCAATACATCCAGTTCGAGCAAACGAGGAAATCGAGCCAAGCGAGTTCGAGCCAATGGGGTTCGACTAAATACACAAACTAAGAACAATTGCGTTTTTATGAAAACCATCAAACAAACTATAGTGTTGCCTTTTTCGTTTGGATTAAAAGATTAAAGAATTAATTGAACTGACCTTTCTGCCGAAATGTTAATTTAAAGTATCACACACTGGCCGAATTATTTAAAATGCATTAAATTCCCATCTGCAGCTGAAAACAAGTCGCAATGTTAAATATGCCTATTCAGTTGGTAGCCTGATTGTACTTTATCCTAAAAGCGCCAGCCTGACATTTCATCTAATAAAAGTACATTAGAATTACTAATGCTACAAGTTAGCAAAATAATGACAATGCATGTATTGGTTTTGATAATAATATTTATTACAAATAGATTCAACAAATAATGATTTATTTACACAATAATAATATTGTTGTAAGAATGATCCATTCATAACAATGACAGCAAAGTAAGTTTTTGTAGTGCATATTTTCTCAATTGGTAGACGCATTTAATGAAAAATATGATCATAATCTCGAAGCTTAATTTATTTCCATGTACACATACTAACAAACATTAATTATTTATTTCTGAACAAAATTCATAAAGATAATCTGATCCCACAAAAACTCTTTTTGCACTTAATTTTAAACTAAAAACATAATTTTGGAAATGTACATATTGTTTATGAAGATGTACATCGATAATGACTTGTAATTTATATTCAGCATAATTAGCATTTCAGCATAAATCACCTCGATCAACGGTGTTTAATACAAGATTCTTTTATTGATTGTTTATTGATTTTTCGACTCTATGTCTTGCATGGCTATTAAAATACAATCAGATAAAATCAGGTCCATGACACATGATACATAATAAAAAAAATATATATTTCTTTTCTTTTCGACTCACTGAAATGTAAAGTGTTTTTATGTATATATCCATATAAAATAAAGTTAAAACCGCCCTGTATCATTTTTGTTTTTGTATGTTCACACATTAAGAAAAAAATGTTTCTTTTCGAATACTTATGTATAAATAAATGTTCGTGAAGATGGCCGATAGAATCCAAATTAAGTGTTAGAGCGGAAGCGGAAGTTACTCTAGACGAAGCTGAAAATGGAGACCTGGCGCCGCCTTATACCGGAACTGGCCGGTCCATATTTGTTGGTCGGTATCTGTGAAATTTCCAGTTCCTTCCAACCTGCAATATTAAAAAATTACATGTAACTGTAAATAAAGATCTGTTGGGAATACAGTGATTTAAGATAGTCTTGACAAATTGTTTTTCTCTCCCGAATTTAACGATTTGTTGCTGTTCTAATGAACACTTGAACGAAATGAAGTAGGTCATATCAATCAAAGCGCGTTCATCCATTTTCAAGGAAGTTTGTATGCAGTTAACAAACGCATTTTAAACAATAAAAATCAAATATCTTCAACAAATTCTTAACACTGCATCTTAAAAATTGGACTCACTTGTTTTCCACGAAGTCTCCCTCATACGATGACCCGTTAGGCCAGGTGTACACGCCCCGCCCCTGGAACTGGTTATTTACAAACTCCCCCGTGTACTTTGCCCCCGAGTGGTGGGTGAGCATCCCCTGGCCCGACATCTTGTCTTCCGACCACTCGCCTTCGTAGACGCTCCCGTCCGTGGTCACGTGACGGCCCTGACCGGTCCGAATGATGGAGCCGTCTTGCTGCATGTATTCACCCTCTGAAGAGGCGTGAGAGAAATACGTGCATGAGAATCAGATGATATTTGTGTTTATAATTTTCGTAAAACTTAGTGTTCGACATTATGTTTTATCTAATGGGATGGGATAATTTAAAAAAAAATTGGCAACTCAGCAGTCAACCGTTTTTTTTTTTTATTCGGGTAAATCGATATATTTAAATAGAGGCTGATCAGCCAGTGTACAAAAATCTAAACACAATCAACAAATCGGTTTAAAGATGTTTATCTGCTACAATCCGCGCCAATTTTGTTTAGTAAATGCATAGTTATAACCTTAAATATATAACTATATATATCGCTTGACACATCGAATTTTAACACACACAGACATATATCTAAAATGTATATTTAAATTGTAATTTATATACATTGATCTCGTTTGCATACCCAGTGTGTGTATATACCACGTGATAAATTACGTCATATATGCTACATCGGAAGGCAATATTTTGCTTAAAATGAAGACTTGATTAAAACAAAGATAACTTTTCTTTTACTACACCATTTTAAATGAAACAATTTTTTTACCGGAGTTTGATAAGGTGATTAGTTTCATCAAACACTTCGACAAACCTGTTTCCAGAAAAAAATGTTTTGACAGTGCTCCGTCAGACGGCCGTATTGTGGAAAGGTTTGTCGAAGTGTTTTAAGAAACTAAACTCTCAATCAAATTCTAGAATGCCGGACTCCGTAAGCGGCGTAGATTGAGCTTTGTTTCATTTAAAATGGTGAAGAAATAGTGAAGTTATCTTTGTTTAAAGTCTTCATTCGATGCAAAAAGTTGCCTACCGACGTAGCATATATAACGTATTTTATCACGTGGTACACACACACTGAAACCAACGGTAAAGAAACTAAAAACAGTATGTTCTTCTAAACCTAACTAATAATGCAAATACAAGGAAACTGACCATATTTGTCGCCATTCGGGAAAACAAACATGCCGTTCATGATGACGGGCCCAGCGTCCTCCCCTTTCTTCCCCTTCTTCTCTGGAAGATAATGTAAAAAATGTTTTATTACAGCATTTGAACGTCCGTGTAGGAGGAGCTACAATAGTGAACGTTCACACAGG
The DNA here is from genome assembly GCF_026914265.1 of Mya arenaria. Taxonomy (NCBI): domain Eukaryota; kingdom Metazoa; phylum Mollusca; class Bivalvia; order Myida; family Myidae; genus Mya; species Mya arenaria. The sequence continues at coordinate 48,824,668 of NC_069131.1, read as the reverse complement.
GGGTGCTACCATAGTAAACGCTTATGCGGGAGGTGCTAACATAGTGAACGCTTACTCAGGAGCTGCTAGAAAGGGACAGCGCATATATGCCTACTTCGGTCATATAAAAAATCTCAGTGAATAAGTTTTTATTTGAATAAACACATTTTGGCAAGCGTTTATTTTCGTTGCTAACTTTCATTCTTTTTATCAGCCATATGTGCACATTGATTATTAAAAAGCATTAGATGTGTATGTTTGGCTTGATAATTGTCAGTGTATTGAAGGAGTTGTAAAGTGATCAAGTTTGTTGCAAAACCACTACTGTTCCTGTAGCAGGTCCGATCGAACGATAAGGATGATATTACATGCCTGTGTATGTTAATTAAAGTAAACTCATAAATAATTAAATTTACTTTATTAATATCTTAACGTTATATATTATTTACTAATAAACGCACTATAAAAACAGTATACAATTGTGACTTAAAAATTGAAACAATACATAGTGTAGTGTTAGTTGTTTTGGGATCGATTACACTGATATTGGAATGTTAATTACGATTATCTGGTTACTAGGAAAATAATTTACACAATTTATAACTAATAAATACGTTTTTGTTTCAAAGAACTATACAAAACATAAAATACTCTGAGCAGAAAGGAATCTTAAACTAGAGATTAAACAGCTTTACTCGTTTGATCAAACAAAGATGTCGAGGAATTTGTTAAATAGGACGGATGAATCAAGAAAGCTTAACTATATTAAACTATTGTTTGTTTATCTATCACGGTTCTCGATGTACTTTGCAACTTTTCATTTCTAGTTTAAGTTCGGATTGAAAATCAAATTCTTTGAAAGGCAACGACAGACTATAAAAATCTTATTAAATACGGGTACAGTGAAAACCCGTTATGTCGAAGTCGACGGGACCTCGGAAAAGACTTCGAAATAGCGAATATTTCACATTACCGAAATACAAAAAATGTAGCTTCAAACCAAGAATATTCGAGTCCAAATCAAATGATGTCATTGTTGTAATATATATATATATATACATATGTATGTATGTATTGAACCTATTTAAGCAATGTTATAACATATATCTAAGTTTTTACCTTGCACACAAAAATGTTCGCCCATGTATTCCGCATACATGTACACGGATAATTTAATATATAATCATAATTTTGAGAACTTCAAACATCCATAAAACATCCATAAAAATTGGTACAACGACATAATACTACATTGTGAAAGCAAATTGGTTAAATGTGTACGTTTGTTCGTCATGCAATCACACCACAATGACCATTGGGTTACTACATGCATATATCAGGTGACAAAAGTCTGATAATTATAATTATGTTAATAGAACTCATAAAAAAACATATTAAAGGTTTGTCATAAGAATAATATATATGTATTTATAGATACCAAAGAACCCTGCACCAAAGAAACTGTTAAACATGAATAGCATAGAAAGTTTTTCTTAAGTACATGAGACAAGTTTTATAAGAATTATTTAGTTATTTAGTGTATTCCTGTGAAGGTAATCATGCTTGCATCACACAATGCTTTTTAGTAAACATAGCAATGTTTTTAGTAGAAGTAAAATGGCAAGGGCACAAAAGACCGGCAATGAATATGACAGAGGCTGATTTGTGAAGGCAAGCAAGAATGCATAAAAAGAGCAGGACCAGGAACAGTTTGCTTCAACTACAATGAAACTAATTAGTATGGTACCTTCCACATTCTCTGAAAAATAAATGAATGAATGGTCGTAAAATTTGTAATGAACGAGATAAAATACAATCTAACAAGAAAAATAAATTGCTATCTGAAAGAAAAGGAGTAATTGCTTGGTTTCTTTATATGTTATAAAAATGAAAAATGTGTGCATGCAATGAAAGGCAAATTAGTTGCAAATGCACATCAATCTAAATGTGATGTTAGGTATCTAATATCTAAAATTGCATTACATATTGACAATCTACTTCCATTAAGTAGTTTTAATTATAATTGTAATCAAGTGATTTGTATCTAGTATTGCATATAAATCATTTTATAAAAGGATGTTGTTTTAATTATATCCATTTCCAGGGACCGCTCCAGGATTTGAAGCTAGAGGGGCCGTAACTTGCGCCCCACCCCCTAAGAACTGAAACATATTTTGTTTGAAGTCTTGGCAGGGGGTCTAGGGGTTACAAACTCCCCTAAGACTAAAAGTTGGTGAAAATACATGAAAGCTTATTCAAACAAATAAAACCCTGCAATGGTAATTCCAGGTCACAATGGTTTACACTTTACAGTAAAATGATATTATCACAGTAGATGTCAATGAAGGACTGATGCAATAACCAAAAGTGGGCAACATTCCCCTAAGGGGTCACTTAAAGAAAAGGTTAAACTAGCTCTTTAACTTCTTTACTAAAACGTCTTCAATAAACCACCAAATGTTTTTGCACTTATGCTGGCAAAAGCAAAACTGGTGATGGCCCAATAAACATGTTCATGAATGAACATTTACATGTATATGAATGTTGATACCAAACATGAGTTCGCAATCAAATGTTAAGCAAAGTGTCACTTTTTTATGGATGCCAAATTTTGAGATGTTTTGTCCTTGAAGGCATTGCTGGTAACATGTGTTTAAAGATTTATGTGTACCTGGTATATGTCTGTGTATATGAGTTTTTATATGGCTCAGATTTGAATTAAGTAATTGCTGTTTTATTTCCAAAAAAGATGCTACTGACATTTTAATCCAGTTTCACTATACCTCAACCTTTCCTTGAAAAAAAAGAAAATTATTCAATTGTCTTTGGTGCATGCTGTTGGGGGAAGGGAGCAAGACAAATCGGCCACTTACCAAATCGGCCTACTACCAAATCGGCCCCTAAGACGTTTCGGCCCTGCCATTTCGTCCCCTTAATTAAAATGACTCGAGATGTTTCGGCCCCTTAGTGATTTTCAACAGAGACATTTCGGCCCCTTAATTTTATTTTATTTTTTATCTTGAGTATAAAGAAAAACATTGTCGTCTTATAAATGTAAATGAGATCTGTAAATAAGTTGTAAATAACATCTTTAAATTTACAAATAGACAAATATGCATGAAAAACATTGATATGACTGGTATAAAAAATATAATTAAAATCTAAATAACTATTAACCCCGATTTTTAATATAAAATGTTAGAAAATCTAAGAAAGTTTATTTGTTATAACTGTTAATTATTAATTGATCATTAAAGACTTCAAAGAAAATGTGTCTTTGAACCATGCGTTCTTTGCAAGGCAAACTGTAAGTGTTGTGGGTGTGAAAAAGACATTCAAAGACGTGTGAATGAATAATTGTCTTTAATTCGTTAATGTTATTTACAGTTGATTTGAGTAATTATAAACAACGTAAGTATATAATATATATATTATATTAAATCGTTTCTAAAAGTGGGTACCATTTGTTTTAAACGTGTTGCTGTGCTACTGTTAAATTTTCGTGTATTGGACATTATATTTTTATTGTGTAATGGAATTTTGTTAAAAATTGTAATGTCTGATTAGGATTTGTGTATTGAGTGTGATAAGGTTGTGAGGCCGCTGCAACATGCCATCACCTGCGATGTATGTGACCGTTGGCAGCAAATCATTATCCATCAATTCAGATGTTTCGCAATGGACATGTCATTATACATAATATTAGCAACATAGTTATGTATAATATTTAAAGATTATTTAAAAAAAATGAAGTTCAAACAATTTTTCTTCAACTCTATTTCGTTTTATAAAAATATCTCGTGAATAAATCTTTACATGTTTTCAAGTGTACAGATATTTTCTTTAAATCTATTTTTATCTATACCTTTGTATGCATGTATATAGCTTTGTCTATTAAAATAAAAAAATGAAATCACATGTTTTTTACTTATATTTAGAAATAAAAAAATAAAATATAAATAAGGGCCGAAACATCTCGGTAATCAGGGGCCGAAACTTCTACGGGATGGGGACAATTTGGTAAGGGGCCGAAAAGGTTACCGTTTGAGCTAGGGGCCAATTTGGTAAGGGGCCGATTTGTCTGGTAGCCTGGGGGAACCCATGATAGTGATATCGAATGCACTTGGTGTGCCTCATTTTTTACCAACATGTCACAATGAGAACACTATTATCATAATCTCTACAAGTAAGAGTGAGTGGAAGTCAAAAGTACACACTAGTATGTGCAATGTTGATATCATACATGTACATGAAATCTGACAAATTGTCAATCACTGAAATTCTGAATCAACTTTTTTGTGTTTTTTTGCCTAATAAAAATGTAAAATAGTGATAGCATTACATATCTTAAACATATTGTTTAAGTGCAGTTCCATGAAGTTTACAACCTAACATATCTGCCAAATTACCTGGCATATTGGTCTCTCTTTTGTACTTTTCTCTCTTTATTCTTTTTATTTCCTGAACATGGGCGCCGCCATTTGTAAACAGTGTCCTAGGCGACACATTTTGAGCCGCAGCTTCGACTCAATATTCTATGGAGAAAATGGAGATCAAATTACGAAAATGGGCAATTATTGTTAACTATTTCCAAACTTGAATACTAAAATCATTATACAAGTACAAAACTATAGTTTATTGTATACGAAACTAAACCGTAAACAAACTGACTACGAAAACGAGGCTTACGGATTTCTGTCGGTCACAGGGGCAAGGTCGCTCCACAAAAATCATGTTTCGATCAGCATCTCTTGGTCGAGAAGTTGTCAGAAAATGTGCATCTCGTAGATGTCTTTCAACTCTACCTAACTTATGCAAAACCGTTAGGAAATCGCAGAGCATCGGCCTAAGGTAAGCTTGGAATTAAATGTGTCACACAATTTCGTGCCTTAAAACTCAACCACTACCACCTAGATATTACTTCTGACACAAGTAACTATGTTCTGACAACTTGACATTGAATTGAAAATTATAGAAACCCTAAATGTCTATATTTCCAAACATTTTATGTTCATATAAATGATCAGTGATTAAGTGTGTAGTGGCTAGAAAAAGCCACCTGGTTAGTCCAAATAATTGTACATTGACGGATTTTTTTAGATTTTTGATATGGCTATTCCTTCACGTACAAATTGTTTAGTATCAAAAGTGGGTAGTTGTTCCGATCAGGATTCCGGGTTAAAGCATATAGCGTCTATAAAATATCATAAAAACAAGAAATATTGCCAGATAATTTTATTTTACATTAGTTCCGTACACAAAAAATAAATATCCAACTTATAATTATGAGTTTGACGGCTTTTCTTCATTTCATTCTGTCAAAACTTAACGATATATACATGAAGGGCACCTGCAAGGCTTCAGGGCACAGTTTTAAATCGCTCGGAACATTTCGGCCATGGCCGAGATGTTACGATTGTGCAACGAGGTCGATCTCGAAGCTTTGTCGGAGGAGGCCGAGTTATTACGATTGTATCGAGTTGTTTCCCTTCGCATAATTGTTTTCTGTGTAAGTCAACTTTCGTTTTATTGGAAAGGTAAACAACTTGTTTTAATGCATTAAATGCTTGTTTAGTGCAAAATAACTTTTCACTTACATGGTAAAATATGAATATAACTCTTTATGATCAATTTCAACTATAAAATACTTCACTTAAAACAATTTCAATATTTTTAAAACACCCCCGTTTTTTGCACATTCCCGTTTAGACGTTAGGGATTAGAAGAATCCCGTATAACACATCTATTATTTTAGACTAGCCACCTGGTTAGCTCTGTTTGTTAATTTATAGCCACGATAATGCGCGTATAGGGAACTTTTTTTAACATTTGGATATTCATTTTGTTCCCTAAACGGCACAAGTCGACTGATTCATACCAATGTAAAATACATTCTTCAACAGTACTGTAACTCCACAATATTTAACACTGCATTGTTAAATAAAAACACAAAAGTTAAACATAAATTGTTTTTAGCCAATACCTTTCTCTTATTACGCTCGTGTTTAATGAAACACAAATTTAGATCGATCTGTAAACAAAGCATCGCCATTTTTTTTAACTATCTAACAGGTGCCCATTACCTTTCCGCTCAATATACTTAGCGCTGGGATCTGTCATTCTTGGCTAGGAAAACAACAAGTAGGATATGGACGTGTAGAGTTGCCAACACAAAGATCTTCAAATACTCTGAAGCCGCTGTTTATATGGACTAAGTTTGTTAGAGCTCCATGCTAGTGTTCCAGCGGTGGTGGGTTTGAGCCCCATATTGGGCGCACTTTTCTTCCAAGGCTTACTTAAGTGATCATTAGATTTTGAAATCAACCAGAGACTGTCCTGGTTTCACTTTCAGATGCAGAGCAGGTTTCCCTAATAGTGCGGTTTGCAGTCAGCCATGGATCAGTCAGCAACGCTTTTACTCCTCAGGTAATAAACTCCATTAAATAGTTGGTCGTTATCAGGCTGCAATTGTTTACAATTATCTTTAAGTTACAAATGAAAATCCAGCAGCTGAAGAATGAAACCTTAAATAGCCACAAAAGGGCTTGATTCATTACAACTGCACCAAAGTCAGAGCTGACCAAGCTCTTCTCTCTGTGTTTTAATGTTTAGATGTTGTATATCCTTGTTACACGGCCACATTTTTGCGACTGAATTATTATCTTGGGCTTTATAAAAGTGGTGGAAATTAACACAAGCCCTCAAGCCCTGCACTTGTAAAATGTGTTCCAGGCTATCTCATCTTTTGACTTTTATATAGCAGGGCTTGTTAAAAAATTAAGTCTTATTTCAATGACTGCTTTATACCTCAGTAAAGAATGAGGGTGAATTTTCACCCAAGGCTTTTATATTCCTTTTTTAACTGCACAGGAGATTCATGAATTACATTAGTTGTTCACCATGTGAAAATTCCCTAAATCCAGAGCTGCCTAGTCATATCAAGGTCGTACTGCCAGCCCTATCACCCACAATGGAGATGGGAACAATCGTGAACTGGCAGAAGGCTGAAGGGGACAAAATATCGGAGGGTGACCTATTGGCTGAGATAGAAACAGACAAGGCAACAATGGGTTTTGAGGCATCCGAAGAGGGATTTCTTGCCAAGATTTGTCTTCCAGAAGGCAGCAAAGATGTTCCTATTGGCAAGGTAGAACAGATTTTGGCTTATACTCTATTAGACTTTCAATTAATGTATAATAAAGATAAATATATAAGCCTTAAAGCTGTACATTTTGACAACTTTTATATTTTTTATCTTGGAACGAGTCAATTTTGGCGAGAATGCATGGAATCCAGTGTTATAAGACTGCTGACATAAAACAGATCGCAGATTTTCATACTTAAGTTCAAAAATTGATGTTTTATGTATTTTGGGCTTTACTTTTCGAAGAATAAGGAGAGCTGTGCTACTCACCCAGGTGTTGGCGTTGGCGTCACACCTTGGTTAATGTTTTGCATGTAACCATCTTTATACCCCCCAAAACAAAGTTTGGGGGGGGTATACTGGAATCGGGTTGTCCGTCTGTCCGTCCGTTTTTTTTTTGTCCGGGATTCATCTTTGTCGTTATTGAACAAATCTTTTTCAAACTTTCAGATATTAATGGCCATGATGTAAACTTGCGCCTCTGTGAAATTGGTACGGGTCACATGACCCTGACCAGAGTTATCTCCCCTTGATGTGTTAAAGTAGGCAAAATAAGCCCTGTCCGGGATTCATCTTTGTTATTATTCAACAAATCTTTATCAAACTTTCAGAAATTAATGGCCATGTTGTAAACTTTCGCCTCTGTGAATTTGGTACAGGTCACATGACCCTGACTGGAGTTATCTCCCCTTGATGTGTTAAAGTAGGCAAAATAAGCCCTGTCCGGGATTCATCTTTGTTATTATTCAACAAATCTTTATCAAACTTTCAGAAATTAATGGCCATGTTGTAAACTTTCGCCTCTGTGAATTTGGTACAGGTCACATGACCCTGACTGGAGTTATCTCCCCTTGTAGGCAAAATTAGCTTTGTCCGGCCTAACTCCAGGGCAAACAACCTAGACATGGAGGGGTGGGGGGTATTCGTTAGCCTATGGCTTACAGTTCTAGTTAGGTCATTATCTCAGCAAATGCATCATGTATTGCATTGAAACTTTAGATATGTATTCCCAAGTATCCAACCTGCTTAATTAATCAAGTTAGATAACACTAATTTGAATATAATAGCAAATTATGGACCTTTATTATTTGACTTAAAAATTCTGGTTAAGGTTTTGCATGTAAGCACATAAAGGTTAATATCTCAGCAACTACTTGATGTATTGCATTGAGACTTAATACAGTGATTCATGCATGTTTTGCCAAAACTATTCAATTCTTACAATGAAAAGCGGCAGAATATTTCAGTGGAAGAATTTATATTATGGCATTTTTATGCCCCTGAAGGTGGTCATATTAAAATCGCACCGTCCGTCCATCGGTACGTCCGTCCTTCCGTCCGTCCGTGTGTCCGGCTCAATAACTTGTGTCCAGGCTGTAACTTTCCCTTGCATGGACAGATTTTGAAATAACTTGCCACATGTGTTCCACATACCAAGACGACGTGTCGCGTGCAAGACCCGTGCCCCTACCTCAAAGGTCAAGGTCACACTTGGGTGTTTATTCACAATGGAATGCTGCAGCATATATAAGGACATAGCAATGACGGTTGTCAACTATGGGTGGTAATTTTTATGTTTAGAGGCAATTTAAAATAACTTGCCATATGTATTTGACATGTAAAGGCGAAATCAACTTTTCGTGTACTGACCTGGTTCATAGGTCAATGTCACAATCGGGGGCATTCGTCACATACTGTAACAGCTTTTGTTTTATAATAAGACAGTTAAAATTTACATACAACATGAACAACTTTCAGGTACATGGAATGATCATTTCAAGGCCAGAGTATGAAAAATACCCAATTTTTTCAATATTCTTTTCTTTTTTGTAAGTTCATTTATCTATTTGTACTTTCTTTGAGACTCATATGCTATCAACATGGATTGCTAATAATTCAAATACATTAAATTTTCATGAAAAGCTATCACACTCTTATTTCAGCAGATACTTTGGAAGTTAACACATTCTTGATTCTTATTTAGAATGAAAAAAAATCCTGAATATGTGCAGTTTATATGTTTTCTGACAAGATAACATTTTTTTATTTTCTCTTAAATTACATTAACATAATATCGCTTAGTAAATAAGAGTTGTAATCAATATTGATATTGATATCTAACTTGAATAAAATCAGCTTCATCATTATGTATAATGTTCTTTTCAACACAAATTAATGGCATTTTATTAAAAAGGTCAATGTTATCAATTACCATATAATAAACGTGTCCAAAAAATACCACAGGTACAAATTTTCATACTTGAAATAAAAAATGCAACATATCATAATGATTAGATGATATAACTGTTTCATAATGTACTTCATACGCACATACATTACTACGCATTTCAAAATGTAGGTCAAAATCATTTGAATGCAAATATGATCCATTTCGACAGCGCTGTTTTGATAAAATCTTCGTTTTGTTTGAAGTCCTAACATAAATACAATCACAAAACAGCTAATTGATATATTTCATCTCTTTTCCCATATTAAAAGACAAAATACAATGTTCCTACTTTAAAGGGCATCCAGTGCAAAACGAGATACATGTATATGAAATGTGTTTATGAGTCTCATGTAAGCCCATTTAGCCGTAAGTATCACCGTTTAAGTCCATTTTGTGTTTTTCCAACCTAATGTGTTAATATTCTAGTACCAAACAACCCAATAAACATCTTTCCCCTGGTCGAAACAGTATTTAGAAAGCAAAAACGTGTTTCTATAAGTCCACTGAATTCCCAAACCCCATTAGGACGCAATTTCAAATTGTGTCTTGTAGACAAAATAGGTCTCCAGCAGCTCTTTGCATCCTTATTGTGGTTACAGACAAACCGACTCATTATCAAACAAGCCCCAGACAGGCTCGAAAAAAAAGTCAAGCCAGAGGTCATTCAACGTCATTATGGCTACTATCAACCCATATCTGCCAAACAATTACCATATATAGAATGTTCTCAAGTCCACTGTGTGTCGAATAAACATTATGTGCCAAACAAACAATAAAGGGGCTCTAAAAATAGGGGATATTATGATAGGACGCTTTTCTGGTGACCTGTATCATGTTGAGTTCGGTGTGTAAACACGTATCCGTCGAGACTTCATGTTTATTCACCGAAGGAGACGTGATGCAGGTCACCAGAAAAAACGTTTATATCACTGGTTTGCAGATATTAGCGCAAAAATGAATAATTTCAAGACAAAATGTAAAAAAGTTGTCTAAATGGTAAATCTGTGAGAGTGCAGCTTTAATTATATGAGTACCGAACAATTAATAAATCGATAAAAAAAACTTAATTTTAAAACAATTTTACTAAAGAGTTGATTGAAAGACACTAAAGAGTTGATTGAAAGACACCATGAAGTAATTCATATTCTAAGAAAAGCTTCAATTCAATATGTGTAACCTTTGTAGAAGCTTGTGCCAATTGTTGTACGATTTGTTATAAATACTAATTTCTTTAAGCTTGATTTAAGCTGATCTAGCTTGAAGAATCACTCTCAAGTCTGTTCGCTGGGTAGAAACCAGCAATTTTTTCCATTTAAAAAGGCCATGAGGATCAAACCCACTACCTAGGCCTTAAAAAAAATACATTTGGTTCGGGTAACCCGACCCTACCTACGGAATAGGGCCGACCCACCGTTTTTTTAGTCAGTTTGAAAAAAAAAAATGAAAAACTAAAAAAAAATATTTCATTTTGTAGTTGAAAACCTTTAATAAATGCTTATACAGAAGATAACTTTAACACCATTATCCAATGATGAAAATGACATTCTTATATAAAGCCTAATAAAAAACAAAACAAAAACCAACCTCACCCTATTTATTTTGAAAAGGATGTTACCCTAACCAAACATTTTTTTAGGCCCTATTGGGTGAGAGGTGGACCAATAGTATCAACTTTTATTGTGATCAGGTCTATCTGTTTTCACCTGTATAGTCATAAATATATGATTGTGGTATGTTATATAGGCATTATGGCCCATAATTTATGGATATATGGTATTTTATTATCAGTAGGTGGTCAAAAAAATCAAATAATTCTCTTGCAGCTGCTGTGTATCATAGTTGAAGATGAGGCTGACATAGCAGCATTTAAAGACTTTACTCCAACAGCTGATGATGATAGTCCACCTGATACTGTTCCATCGAAAACAGAAAAGCCCCCTGCACCAAAACCCGCCACACCACCCCCACCCCCTGCTGCACCAGGTAAGAACGAGGCTGTATCATGGATCAACACAACGCCATTATGGCATTAAGTCACAGGTTTTTTGTCCGGTATTTTGGGATCATGACCTTTACCTTTGGAATCTGGAATTTTCTTGCATGTTGAAAATCTTTTTTTTTAAAAGTAACGAAAAATCCTTGAACAAGATCTTAGTGATTGACTTTCAAAATGGGCTTACAACTTTATTAGCCAAGCATCAAGTCATGGAGCCATTTTTTTAAATCTATTTTCTTTAAGTGCTAGACTCTTTGATTTTGACTCGAACTCCTTAAATTTGTGAGGGTGAAGACCTAATAGCAGAAAACAGTCGGTGTCAAACATTGGCAAGTAGGCTTAACATATAAAGTTACATCAGTTTTATAGGCAGTAAGGGTAAACCTTCAGGATCAGGGTTAAAATTTAACTATTTTTGCCACTAGCTGCAAAGAACCAGTGGCCTAAAAACATATTTGCTAAATATAAATTCTGCTAAATTGTCAAAAAATCATCAAATCACATGACTTTCAATATTACTTTGATAAAATTTAAACTATTTAAAATTAAAACTCAGTATTCTGGGATAATGATGTCACATGTCCAAACAGTTTTTTTTTCCTAAAACATGGGACATGTGCGTGATCAATGTAATAATGCAGAAAAATCAATATGTACATAAGTGTCTTGCTAAAAATATCAAGTTTGCATCACATGCTACACGCATTTTCTGAAATTGACTTGCAAATAGGGAGTTAGCAACTGCTAAATTTGAACCCTGAGGATAGTACTAGTTTTGATTACTGCATATAGAAATAATTCCATTTCATTCCATATTCAGCCCCTCCACGGCCGACAACGCCAGCTCCAGTAGCCCAAGCCCCACCAGCTGCCCCTGCTTCATCGCCTGCCAGCTCTGGGGGACGGGTGTTTGCTACTCCATATGCACGAACGCTTGCAGCAGAGAAAGGAGTTGATCTTAATGTAGGCAGGGTGTTCTTTTTTTTAACATTATTATTTTCTTTTTAACCATTTGGCAGCAGCTCAATATTTATAAATTTAGAAGCATATTTCACAAAGAATCGTGATGTAATTTATTTTCAGTAAAGATCCTTCTACGTATGATAGTGAAGTGCATACAAATTAAGAGGATCATAAAATATTTGAACACCTTAATAAAAACAATATTGGTGTAACATTTGTCCAGATGACTCCATTTATATAGTTTTACCTTAAAAGGAGGTTAAACAATATTTATTGGAATATAAACCACGTGGAGCTTTGTTTGTAAAAGGTGATATAGTTTACTTGTATTTTGTTATTTCATGGCAACATTATTGTCAGAATATGCATACAGTCAAACACCATTGGCTCGAAACCCCAGGGACCGGAGAAAATACCTCAAGCTTCGAGCGGGAATGCTTACCTTAAGTATAAAAAAATCAGTCAGAGACAAAATTGAGACAACTTCACAAGCAAGTTCGAGCCACCATGGTCGACTGTATATGTTAACAAAACCACAAAGGTTGATATATACATATGATATCTGAATTTAATTTAACATGCAAGCATGATAATCTCTGCAGATGGTGACAGGCACTGGCCCCGACGGTCAGATCCGGGCAGAAGATGTAATGAGCTTCACCCCCAGTGGCACCGCACCGACCCCCTCAGCACCAAGTGTGGCTGCCCCTGGGGCTTTTGTAGACATACCTGTGTCTGGTATGAGAAAGGTAAGATATCAATTTATGCTTTTTTGTTGTTTGAGGGTGTTGTGCAAGCAGTTTACCCTTGGCTTAAGTACAAAAATGTTTGATGTCTGTTTTCAGCCCTTTTAAATAAACAAAAAAAATCATTAAATGGTGTCATATATATATATATATATATATATATATATATATATATATATATATATATATATATATATATATATATATTTTTAATTTTTTTTTTATATCAATATTTTAACTTATTCTTTTTAGACAATCGCCAAGAGACTGACAGAGTCTAAACAGACAATACCACACTATTATCTCACCATAGATGTAAGCTTGGATAAAACTCTCTCGTAAGTAACCAGGTTTTAAACTTTTTTTTCCTCTTTTCTTTTAAATCCACAATTTATGGCTGCACTCTCACAGATTGACTGTTTATATTTTTGGAATGAGCAAATTTTAGCTTAAATATCTGGAAACCAGTGACAAAAGATTGCTGACAAACGATCAGTTTTCATTTTTACTTTGGTAAATTGATAGTTTATGGCTAAAAGTGTTACTAATGCTTTAAGAAAAATAAGATTTTCGCAGTTGTCCAAATAATTGAGATATGCTCTATTGTGAGTTATACTATATGACTGAATTGAAGGCATTGATACCAAAATCCGCTGATTCTGGGACAAAAACTTAAAAAAAATGTTAAAGCTGTCAATCTGTGCGAGCGCAGCTTTAACACAAGTGTTTGTACACAGACCATATGGAATTCATAAGACAATTGTTCTAAAATTTATATTTATAATAAAATATTGGTTAAATAGTTGAAGTGAAGTGACTTAAAAGAATGCTTTTAGTCATTTATACAAGCCTTAATTCTTATACTATGGCTTGGCATCACATTTTTGAACAAGCCCTGCTATATAAAATTCAGAATTTGAGCAAGCCCGGAAGACATTTTACCAGTGCAGGGCTTGCGGGCTTGTGTTAATTTCGACCAGTGTGCTTTGCTTATAACCAAAAGAAATTACAAAAAATCATACTTTAAACTCTTTTTTGCTTCAGATTGCGTAAAGAATTGAACACTCTGCTCGAGAAACAAAACAAAAAAATATCAGTGAATGACTTTATCATAAAAGCCTCGGCTCTTGCGTGTAAAGTGGTCCCAGAGGCTAATTCATCATGGCAAGATTCATTTGTTAGACAGTAAGTATCTTATTTGGGTTATATAAATCATGATGTTAAACTTTTAATGTTGAATTTTATATTGTGTAATCTTATTAATGTGTGATAAAAATTAACTTACATCAGTGATCGAAAATATGTAATAAACTAGTTTAATATTTTGAGCTAGTAAAACTTCTCAATTTTCTTATTGTTTATTATATATAATGACAAGCTAGTGTAATTTTTGGTCTGTCATAAGAATATAGTCATACATGCTATATTTTCTTGAGACCATTCAGGGGGATTTGTTCAGAAAGGCTGAAAATTCGGGGGGATTTTGGTAGTATTTAGGGGGATTTTTTAGCAGGTTTAAGTTGGCGAAATATCAAAGTATTTTTAGATGCAAGTACGAAAAAATGTATTCACATATATTTTGCTATGAAAACCTCTAAATTTTTCATTATACAGAATTATTTTATGTCATGATTTATCATATTCTTATGATACACTGTCATGTCATACTGTAATACTGTAAATTAAATTTAACTTCCTCCAAAGTCTTAAAAATTCTGCTTTATACTATCAGCTATGATGACGTTCAGACACTAAGTGAATGGACTTATTGTTAAGGTTTCCTTTTGGCATTAATCAAACATTTTTTAAACAGTCATTTCACCCTTGCGGAGATGTTCCTTTACATTCAGTTTCACTCACATACTCAGGGTTCGAATTTAGCACTCGCAAAATGCGAGCCAAAATTGAAAAATGCGAGTTGAATTTAAAGACATTCGCAAAAATTTATGAGTTCAAATTTGCAGAAAATATGCAATTCTCGAAATAGATATGAACATAATTGATGATAAATTCCTGCACAATAGATATAAAACTCATTCAAGAAATGCCTTCAGTTTTCGGATAATCATACAGATATTTATGACGTAGATTAACGTTATGCGCACAGGCAGGTACTCGTTATTATGTGGCAGGTACTCGTTACTATATATTTTTGTAGACTGGTTTTTCGTTTCCATTTTTGGCGGCGGTATTTAGCGATAATCGTATCGAGATACAGTCTGTATAATGATGAAGAGCAAAAAGATAAAAAAAATTACGCGTGTTGATTTTAAATCGCAGACAGCTGATGGCAATGATAAACCAGTTCTAAACAAAGAAGCCAAAATGAAATAATTCGTCCGTTAAAACTGTTCCGATGTGGAAGAGGAAGTTGAACATTATATTGACCCTTAACACAGATGTCAGTAACACTCGGAAGAGGAGTTGACATTAAACAGAGATAGATAGATAGATGACGAAAAGAACGTTTTCAAAATATTTCGCACATACCAATACTTGCCTAATCAAGACTTCCTCAGTACATAATATCAGTGTTACATATATGATAATATTGTTTAATATACAATTACAGTCATGATCTCTCATTAAAACAATTACACCATACCTTAAACCATTGTTTTTCATACAATATATACTTTCGCCTTGCAAACACAAAGGTTTGCCTTAAAAAATACGAGTGAGTGTCTGGTTTTGCAAGTTGAGAGTGTCAAAAAAAGTTACATTCGAACCCTGATACTGTGGTTTCACTTAGTCATTATTGCCTGATGTAAAATATCTAAAAAAAAAAAGACCAGGGGATGGATCGAAATTTCGGGGGATTTTTCCCCCCGCCAGGGGATATGGCATGTATGTAGTGCAAGAAATTTGGGCTTGTGCTTTGAAACCTACATTTCATTTACATTCAGAAAGTGTCATCATAGCATTTTAGAAAGCCCATGATTCTATAGCTTAGATTATAAAATATAACTAAAAAACTGGTCATGGTATTCTAATACCGCATAGTTCACATGTTGCAAGAAGGAATATTACAATATGCTAATGTGTAAGAAAGCCCATTAATCTGGCATTAATTAAGTGTTTTTTTCTGAAAACATAACCCACACTGTCTTACAGACTACCATTTGCCTCCACTTGCGGTGGTCCTGTCAAAAGGTGGTTTTAATGTCATTGAAGTCTAATAAATACTTTTATTACATGCTTGCAGGTGTTTTATAGAGATTTATCAGTGAATTTAAATTGATATTTCACTGTTTCAAACAGTGAAAATATCAAAATGATATAATTTTTTACTGTCTTTTTCTCACATCCAAATCAAACATCAGTGTGCAAAGGGCTAGGCCACTTGTGAAATTTTACTTTTTTGAGCTTACTTGGGGAAATATATTGCGATCTTACACTTAAACATCCAATTATCCTCTATACATGAATCTCTGTTTCAGATATAACACAGTAGATGTCAATGTTGCTGTGGCAACAGATGCTGGTCTTATTACTCCCATAGTTTTTAGAGCAGATTTAAAGGTACAATTTACTTATTGTATTTAAAACTGTTATTAATAGAAATGTGAAACATTTGCATGTTCATGTGTTCCAAGAACTGAATGAGCTATTAAATTGGTTACTTAAAAATAATAAAGTGATTTGTTTAACCTTACTCGGCCCCCATTTTGAATGGTGGTTTTTTTTTTTTTCTGGTGTATTTTTTGTTTTGTTTTACTTCCTATGGCTAACCTTTATGAGATAATGAAAACATGAAATAAAAAATATGACCACAAGAAAGGCTAAACATTCTTTTGGGTTGTGGGTAATTTTGTATGTTGGTCAGCTAAGGCCAAACAAACTATTTATTCATTGTGGTCCAAGTTCAGCAGAAATCGCATTTACCTATTGAAGAAATACTTGATAGTTTGTGGGTGACTAGTAATTGGTATGTGTTAAAGCATTTGCTAAGATTCACATCCCATTTCTATACATAATACAAGCCTGCCTTTTTACTTACTAAGTAGAAAACAAACTTACAGATGAACAGACAGACAAGGGATACTTAGAGGTTATTTCCTCTGAGGCTATAATGAAAAATGATTCTCAAGTTTTTATGTATTAATAATATTGATGTAAGAAATTGAACTGATTTGATAGAATCAGATTTGATCGAAGTTCCACCCCTTTTCATAATTGTGTTTAAAACTTTCCCCCGTTTTAAAAGTCGAAACTGATATAAACCCTCTTTTTACTGAAGTAGTTATAAAAGTTAATTTTTGTTGTTTTATTGATAGGGATTGTCTCAGATAGGAAAAGATGTTGGGGTGCTGGCCACGAAGGCTCGTGAAGGGAAGCTACAGCCTCATGAGTTCCAGGTATGGGGGATGCAGTATTTAATTTTTTGTGTCACTAAGGTAGCATGGCTGACTCATAGGCAGGGCTTCTAAAAACCGGCATTTTGCCGGTCTGGATCGATTTTGACCAAGCCAGACCGATTTCAGTTTCAAAAAGTAAAAAAAAAAATTGGTCCGAAATTTTCTCATTTTTTTTATAATTTCAGTCCAAAACGACTAAGTCAGTAAAAATTGTAGAAATTGTAATACAGAAACATTCTTGGGTCATTCACACATTCAAAATTACCCCAGAAATTACAAAGTGTCCTAGTTACCATCGGACCAATGCGACCAGCTGCTTTTTCCGCTACGCTGAACACTCGATATCTGTTAATTTGCAGACGCTTGAGTCATAGGGATTATTTTGTCTGTCAGCATGGCAGCATCACACTTATGTTTCCAATTAATAACTTTTGAGCAGCTTTGTGTTTTGTCTATTTTACTTGGTGTGCTCATAGGTCAAAGTCAGTATATGACCTCTGTTGGTTTTGGGGTCAATAGGTCGAAGTCATCATGACCTTTGCTGCAAAACTACAGGCTTTTCCAATAAATAACTTTTGGACAAATTAATGTCTGCTATCTGCTATGCACATTGGTCATGGCCGGTAGATGACCCGTGAAGATTGAAAGGAAATCTAAAGCCTCATGAATTTCAGGTGGGCAGTGTTTTATTTTTTTGCTAGGGCTTGATTTTGACAAAAAGTCATAACATTTCAAATAACTGCTATTTGTAAAGAAAACAGGTTTTGTCCATCATGGGGACTTCAGGCAAGAAATAAAATGCTAGTAAAGCTTGTTAAACGTTAGAAAAATAGTCACAGTTTCTGTTTTTGGAGGACGAGCTCTAAAACAAGAATGAAACCGAACAACAACTTGTTAATCACTGACCCTACTTTTATGTTTGTTCCAGGGTGGCACATTCACCATATCCAACCTAGGCATGTTTGGTATCAAGAGTTTCTCGGCAGTAATAAATCCGCCCCAGGCCTGTATTCTCGCAGTGGGAGGAGCAGAGAAAAGACTGGTTGTGGATGAGAACTCCGAGACTGGGTGAGTGTGTTATAAGTGGGCTGTAGGGGTGGGGTGGAGACAGGACTGGTTGTGTATGAGAACTCAGATTCTGGGTAAGTGTGTTATAAGTGGGCTGTATGGGTGGGGTGGAGACAGGACTGGTTGTGGATGAGAACTCAGATTCTGGGTAAGTGTGTTATAAGTGCACTGTAAGGGTGGGGTGGAGACAGGACTGGTTGTGGATGAGAACTCAGATTCTGGGTAAGTGTGTTATAAGTGCTCTGTAGGGGTGGGGTGGAGACAGGACTGGTTGTGGATGAGAACTCAGATTCTGGGTAAGTGTGTTATAAGTGGGCTGTAGGGGTGGGATGGAGACAAGACTGGTTGTGGATGAGAACTCAGATTCTGGGTAAGTGTGTTATAAGTGCACTGTAAGGGTGGGGTGGAGATAGGACTGGTTGTGGATGAGAACTCAGATTCTGGGTAAGTGTGTTATAAGTGGGCTGTATGGGTGGGGTGGAGACAAGACTGGTTGTGGATGAGAACTCAGATTCTTGGTGAGTGCATTATAAGTAGCCTGTAGGGGTGGGATTGGTGGTTGACTGTCTATTCAGTGGATAAAAAGATTATGAGTGAGTGTGTTTAAAAAAGCTACAATAGGTATGTTAAAGGGTAATGTTGGAGATCAGGATAAGAGGGCTACCTGTGTAATCCCAGTGGGAGGGGCAAAGAAATGACTTGAAGAGAATGAGACCAAAGATTCTGGGTGAGCCAGTGCCTTATAAATAGGTGGTAAAGGTTGGGCTGTGAGGGAAGGTTTATGTATAATTGCAGTAGGAGGTGCAGTTAATAGAGTGTAAGAGGGTGAGATCAAAGATTCTTTTGTGTTATAAGGGGGCTCTAGGGGTTGGGGAAAGGAAGTGTTTGGCTGGATAATAAGCGTTAGAGGTGTGATGAGAAGATTGGTAATTGATCAGAAAAAAAGGATTCTACAAATATGAATTATTAGATATTACTGAGCCCTGTTAGGGAAAGGCTGTGATGGCATGCAGGGAAGCTACAGTCATATAGATATTGTACAAGCTCAAAACCTTAGTGCTCCCAAGATGACCTTTCCGAATAAAATTAGGGATGCCTTACGCATATTGTTATGGCCTTGTTGTTTGCATCAGCAAAACTTAAAAAAAAACTGTTTAAGAGCCTGGAAGAGGATGTTTTATACATATGTTCACTATGAAAAACTCCTTCATACATGTAGGCAGCTCCATGACTTGGACTTTTATAAAAGTTATGCCTGTTATTATTTGAAAACAATAGACAGTGGCATCCAATCAGAACATCTCAGCCAATACATCAAAAACAACCTTGGATGTATATGGACAGTTTACAATGTCAGAATTCTTACATTAAATACAATGCATGTAGATAACATTGATATTTTAATGTAGCAGATAAACTGAATGACTTTATTCTTCATATTATAATACATACACTTCAATTTGAACTCAGTAATACAAATTACACGTTAAAAATACAATTAAATAATATTATTGATTTTACGAACTGCTTCTACTGGTGAACCAGCGTACGTTGTTTTTGATGGAAAATGGCCAGGTGTTCTGATTGTTCAGTGGCCACTTGCAGAAGTCTTGGATCATACTTACACTTATCATTGTCTGCATATTTCAGATACCGAGAGGCTACAGTGATGTCAGTTACTCTTAGTTGTGATCACCGGGTGGTTGATGGAGCGGTGGGGGCAAAATGGCTCGCAGAATTCCGCAAATTCCTGGAGAACCCGTCAACCATGTTATTATGAGGGAACATCTCAGCATTGTAGAAATCTGTTTTCAAATTTAGACTTATTGAGGGGTTTTCTCAAAGTTGCAGTTTTAAATGAAACGTTTGGGGGTTTTAGTATTAGGGATTTCCTCAAAGTTTTAATGCCTGTAGTTTGAGGAGCATTTTGAAATTGACTGTTGTGTTTCACTGATATTCTTTGAACATCTTTTGGAAGTGCTGTGGAGAGATCGAAGTGATTTTTGAAGAAATGACTACTCTATATTGATTAAATATTATACTTATTTATTGACTGACATCTTATGCAAGAAAAAGTGCTATTCACAATAAGAAGTGCTACCAAGTTTCACTTACAAATCATTTTTATTGAATTGAAACTGTTTCCATCAAGAGTGCTATTTAGTTCCATTTGTTTTCTTTATTAAATGAATCTCAGTGTTTGACCATATATTTTGTCTAATTGGAAGGCAATATTTTTCAATTCTACCATGCAATATTTTTGGTATATCAGCAGTCACCTTTTATTGAATTTGATCAGGTGAATCAGTAGATTTTAACAGGCTGGGCCAGTATACAAAATATAATCTCAAACACTAAGTTGGCCAAAGGGTTATTTGTCTGCAACTCTGTAGGCTCAATGCCCATTATTTTTGGTATATGCACATAAATTTTCTCTATGAACAATTTCAAAGAAGCGTTGAAAGTTTTGAATTTATAATTTTAGTTTTATCCAATTCATTTTCTGTTAACCCATATTCGACCTAATTAGTTTGATAACACAGCATATATGGTATTTTGTGTGTTTGTTTCTTGGTTGCCTGAAGAAATGACAATTGCTCTTTAAACTCAAATGCTTTGAATTTAGTCTAGTTTGGTAAGTGTTTGATAATACATGGCATAGCTGGGCAATCACTTTGATTTGAAAATTTTACAAATACTTTCCTGCTAAGTGTTCAAAATTATGTTTTGTCTACTGCCCTAGATTTTTTTTATAAGCTGAACTACTAAAGAAATATACATTAATGTTTTGAATTTTTTTTGTCTGCCACTAGACAAAATTTAATTTTGAACACCAATGTTTCAAATGCCCATGTAATATATATATATTATTAATCTATACATTGTATGAAGGTGTGGTAAGAGAAGTGATAAGTAAATGTGAGATTATTACCGAAGTAAGATTTTTAGTTGAGGTACCAAAATTTAATGAATACTGTTTTTTAATTGAATTTATCACATATAATGATATATGAAGAAAAAACCCGCACATGTAATTAAAAATACATATACATGTTGTCAGATGTATATCTATGCCATATAAGGGACAGGGCTTAAGCCATGTTTAAAAAGGACAGAGTGTTTCAGAAAAGGGACAGGGTCTAAGTGAGAAATGGGCACATTGTATCAGGCTGTGAACATCTTACGTATTTGTCAGGAAATGTTATGCAAAAAATGTAAAGTTTGTATGTATTTATAATCATATTATAAGTTTTAATCAAAACAAAATAAATATTTGACAGTCTTAAGCATTTTCATTCTATGAAGGCAGAAGGGTGCTATCAAATAAGGGCAGGGTGCAGCACCCTTCCATAATTCTTGAGCTAAAACCTTATATTTGTTCAGACATGACTAAAAAAGTTTGTTTTTTTAAATCAGACTGAAAGTTGTTCAGTTGTATGAATGTAAATGAAGCATGCATGTAAAGCAAGCAGCCATAAAATGTTGACTTTAATGAAGTGCTAATGCTCCAGTAATGTGAATTTTGAGTTCGTAGTCAGTTTTTAATCTCCAACTGTTTGCGATGTTTTGTTGTTAAGTTTCGCTGTAAGAATTATTGTAAAATATACTAATAAACTCATTTAAACTGGTCGCCTTGTTTGAACTGTTTTGTTGCGGTAAATTTCATAAGTGTGGACGGGGGAAATATAACCTGAACTCAGGAAAAGTGACCATCTTTTCTGAAACCAGAAGGCACAAATATTTAGTCCAAATTTAGGAATGTACCGGCAGCAGATAGAATCCATTTACCAAGTTTGTTCAAATTGGCCCTGTCACTTGGTTTATTGTTTTATAGTGTTTGCTTTTTGGAATGTATAGCTCCTTTTAGAGACATTTTCATGGGGGGAAATGTCTCTCAAAGGAGCTATACATTCCAAAAAGTGTCAATGATGTAAATACATTGCTGTCAGTTTAACAATCTATTTGCATTTATTATATTGCATCTTCCAAAGTCCAAATATTTGAAAGCATCTAATAATTAAAAAAATACTATTTAATGGTCACTAAAGAGGATTTGAAAAGTAGAATCGTGGAATTAGTAAACAGAAGGGTAGGTCTAAGATATTTGGTAGAAGTGATATACTCACTTTATGTAATAAAAACAAACCCTGGTGTAATGTTTGGCCCCGCCCTGGGGCTCATTGTTTAACTGTTTTAGTTCTGTAACAGTGTTTTCTGAAACTGTTATGCTCGGAGCCTAGATATTTGATATAGAATGTAGGACTAAGTGAACCACTTCCCAAGTGAACCAGGACTAAGTGAACCACTTGGTGAGACGAAGTGAACCATCTATATGTTATATAGGGAATATTGTCTTATTGTTATATTATGTTTTAGAGTTTATTTTCCCGGTTATAAAATGATTTAATAGGTAAGGAGAATAAATTGTTTATCATATCAAAGTGTTTAATTATTAGAAGTTTGTATTTTGCTATAACAATGTTTTGAAAAAATAAAATAAAAATGAACAACAAAATTCGCTTTTATTTAATCCTTATAATGAATATATTATCAATACATCCTACTTTGTTGAATTTTATTCCATATATGTTACAAATCTCTATGTTTATTATTTACACCTCAATCATCTCCCAAAAACAAATAAATCTTAAGTGTACTTAATGGATAATAGGCCTTATTAATTGGTAATTACTAATTAAACAGCTCACTTACAGAAGCTGTGAACAAACATAGTGACATATACTTTCATTATATCAATTATTTTTTTCTATTCGGAATTGCCAGTTCATGATCAACAACACGTTTATTTATTTATTTAAAAAAAAAAGCAATACATACACTATAGAAATAGAAGTGGAACAATATAATTTAATAAAGGAGGTGAATAGTGAACATTTTCAAAAATGCTTTAACATTATATTGTGATTTCATTAACAAAAGTGTTCATAAAACGTTTAGAAATGATGCAATGGGCAATTTGACTTAAACACTGTTTACAATATTATACTCTTTTTGGTCAATTTTGTCACCTATTACTATATCTTAAATTATTTCTGTATTCCACATCTTTCAAAAAATCTCATGTATAGCATTCCAGAAAGTTGTCAAAAATGGACATTCAATAAAAAAGTGTTCGTAGTCTTCATTGCAATAAATACATGAAGGGCAGTCCTTCAGCTTCCATGTAAATAAATTAAAATCGTTGCTACATGATTATGCAATAACTTTTTTTTTATTTTAACTATCGTTTGACTTTATTATCCACAATGAACAATATAGTGCCAAGAGTTCCAGCGAATATGCTCTTGTAAACGTCGATCCAAATAACCATGAATGTAATTCATTGATTTGTAATAAATAATTTATGTCACTATCATACAGTGAAAATAGCTACTATTTTAATTGTCATGAAGCTTAAAAGTCTAAGGTTTCATGCCTTTTCAATTTCTAACAGCTAAATAAACATCTTTAACTGTGTAACAAACGTGTGAAGTATTGCATTCAAATGGCGATAATTACTAGTTATTATCACCTTTCAGGCAGTGTGCCATCACACAATAGCCACTATATAATGCATATGTGGTTCACTTGGTCCTGAAATGGTACACTTAGGAACAGGTTCACTTGTGAAATGGTTCACTTCGTCCTGCACCCTTTGATATGTAAGCGTCAGGTTGAGATTCTGTATTATTTTTGATAAAATCAAATCAGCAATACTCATTATTTAATTACAATTGACGGAACAATATAAAATCCGAAATGTCGGACTGTAGCGTATTTGACTGGACTAGGATTAATAATAAAATGATTCCAGATTATGGCAGATATATCTTAAATCCTACTCAAAGATATATCTAACCATTTCGTTAATCATTGGCGCAGTGTACCGGAGATTAAATTTCCCGCCTTCATATTGCTACCGAAAATTGCCGAGGAGTTCCGATTGGTATTCGGTGAACCTTAGATAGTGAGAGCACATCAGAGTGACCGCCCCTGCATTGTTTACATTGTAACCAAGTCGTGCAATTGACGAAATTTATTCGTGTAAAAGCGAATAATTAAGCGAAAAAAGAGTGAACTTGGAAGGAAAATGAAGGTAATGTATTTAATTTTTATAAGGCGCTTATGTTTTGTCATGAACGGACGTTCATTGCACGATTTAAACAGTTTTACATGTACCTCTCTAAACATGTAAACAGTATATAGATCGAATAGTGCTAAAACCCGGTATCAAGTAACCGGTATTGCCCGCTATCTGGTTTCGCGTATCGTGTTTTAAAAGCACTAATAGATTTAACACAAATATCATTTAGTTCATAATCAAGCGGAAAGTGGACACTTTAAAAAAATAATTTTTATTTTAATCTTGAAATTCACTGTGTTAGAAAATTATGTACGGAATAACTTCTAGGACATCAAGAACGCGTAAACTGATTGAGTAATTTTAAAGAATTGTCAACATTTTATTAAACATGTTTATAGGAACGAATTATAAGCACTGGAAACAAAAAACCTTTCACGCAATAATTACAAGAACATTTTATATAAATATAGGACAGTGTATAACCGTTAATGGAATAATAATTATAGGGACGGAATAATAGCCACAATTAAAGATCAATACAAGCTATACAAAAAGTAACGAATAGTCATGTATATTGTAGATTTTAAACAATTTAATTCAATATGGAAAGGTAGTACCTAGTATCACCTCACTTTTATGACAATTATTTTTATTAGTATTAGTATAAGTATTATTATCAGCTAAAACGGTACTACAACAGCTTCTATAACAGGAGAGCTACCAAGAACAACTAAGTATCATGGTTGTTTTCTTTTCAATAATCGATCTCTTCCTCTCTAACATATCAATTTGAAATCTGTTATTGTTAATGTTATCGACATTATCGCACTCGTCGTCAAAAAGAGAGGGAAATTGGAGAAAAGAACATAGAGACGAGCTGAGGTAAGATTATAATTGAGGTTGATAGGAGATGGGAAGAAGGGAGAGAAAGGATAGGAGAGGGGACAGGAAGGAATGATGATGGGAGAGTGGAGATTAGATGAAGGGAGAGGGAGGATAAGAGAGGGGAGAGGGAGGATATGGGAGGGGTGAGGCGTACTAAAAAAGGGAAAGAAAGGAGAGGGAGGGTAGGAGAGGAGAGGGGGAAGGTAGAAGAGGGGAAGAAGGGAGAGGGGGGGATAGAAGAGGGACAGGCGACAAGGAGGATGGGAGAGGGGAAGAAGGGAGGGGGTAGGAAGGAAGAAGGGAGGATGGGAGAGGGGACAGGGAGGATAGAAGAAGGGAGAGGGAGGATAGGAGAGGGGAAGAAGAGGGATAAAAGGAGAAGTGAGTGGGAGGATAGTAGAGGGGGAGAAGGGAGAGGTGGGGGATGATGTGAGAGGGAGAATGAGGATAGCAGAAGGGAGAGGGAGGATAGGAGAGGGGAAGAAGGGAGGGGGGAGGGGGATGGAAGGGGAGAGAGAAGAGGGAGGATAGAAGAGGCAAGAGATATAAGTGGGAGGAGAATGGTGAATATAAGATAATAATGGTGATATGAGATGGGAAGAGGATGGTTGTTGGAGAAAAGAAGAGATGAATCCTTAGGGAAGATACAAGAGGAAGCGAGAATACAAGAACTGGGAAATGAAGGAAATAGGTCGATAGAGCAGAGTTCAGAGGTAAGTGGGGAGGAAAAAGACATAAGGATAAATAGATGATTAGAAAGAGAGGAATAATGGAAATGAGAAGAAGTAACGAGACTTAGATACTATTAGTGCTAGCATTAATGAAGAAAGTAGATTTGATAGTTTTCGTAATATGCGCGACCACATACGCATGTACGATGGGAACTCTGAGAGTCAATGGAACACTGTCAAAACACTATTTTGGAAACATGTTTGTCGAAGTGTTTGATGAAACCAATCACCTTATCAAACTCCGTTAATGAAATGAAGGCATGGCTCTTTAAGCGGCTTAGACTGCCCTTTGTTTCATTCAAAATGGTGTACTTAAAGAAGTTAAAGTTATCTTTAATTTTAGTCTTCATTTTAAGCAAAATATTGCCTTCTGACGTAGCATATAAGACGTAAGACGTTTTCCCCCACAACACAAGACCGCACTCTCGCGCGACTTCGTGCCAACGAGAGTGAATTATATAAGTTGTAAAATTAAATAAGTTCAAACTAACGTTAGTAGCTGTTAATAGCTCATTATAGTTCTGAGTAGCTCTTAATAGCCTTTAGGAGCTCTGACAAGTAGTTTTAAGTAGATTTTAGTTAATCTTAGTAGCCCATCGTAGCTCTGAGTAGCTTTTAGTAGTTCTTAGTAGCTCTAAGTTAAGTACTAGGTAGTTGTTAGTATTTGTTAGAAGTTCTAAATAGCTTTTTTGCTGGACCAACCAATACCGCTGAATCGACATTCAAGAATTGTCTAAAAATTCGATCAATTTCAATGGGACGAAAGTCAAATGCATAGTATCGCTATGCTACTAATTATTCTAAGAATCCAAATATATGGTAGAACAGCAGTACAAATTATTTTGCATTGAGCTGAAAACCTCATATGGTTGTCATTGAAGAATACCTCCAAATAACAAAAATAAAGCATAATAATTGCTTTCATGTTTGTTCATTCTAGAACACACATTTATGGTATTCTCGTATTACTCTGAAGATACACTCTTATCAATTATAACTTTTGTTTTAATTTTTCAAAAAGGATGAATAAATGTTGAAAACAATGATTCTTATGAGGGATACTGAGTTTAATTTGAAAGAAATGTACATAAAACTCGTTTTTTTTCTACCTAATGAGACGATAGTTAATCACAGTAAATCTTTCAGCATTCACCAATCATTTAGTATTTTTTTGCGTTTTCAGCTATTGAATACACGATTACAATTTTGGTATCAGTAATGAATATTTTACATAAATGAAATAATTAGTAAGTAGTTAAAGGTTTATCACTCAAAATTTATGTTTGCTGCACATGTGTATGTATTGATTTTGAATAAGAGTGTCACTTTAAATGAACGTTAAATCGAAAATTGATCGAAATGTCTTGACCGATTATTTCCGATGATCAATTATGATTTAAGACAGATTTTAATCTTTTGACAATATTGTAATGAAAATTGTCAACATTGAACATACATGTACATATACTATCATTTTTGCCCACTGTCATCGAAGGGAATGCATTCCTACTTTGGTGTCATATGAACTGCAAACATTTAGTAACATTTTACCTTAAATTATTTATTTTTTCTTCAGATTCACCAACGATCTAGCATAAGATATTTTAGCATTACTGCAATTTGAAATATCGGAAAATCTCAAAAGGCCTGGATAGGCTTGATCGTTACTATAAGAGACCCCTTTCGTAAATCTAGAGAAAAAATAAAATAATTTTAGGTTAATGTCACTAAATATTTTATATGTCATATGATACCAAAATATGAGTTCACTCCCTTCAAATGACTGTGTTTTTGTCAACGTTTTTATTATCACTGGTATTCAGAAGTAAGAAGAATTCAAGTGTGTTATTCGATCAGTTTTATAAATTTATAATAACGTCTTTATTCGTAAATATGAACACATAGTAATTGGTGTTTCAGGTAGATATGTATTGATATGAAGATGTAATTCTAAGACCGAGGAGTTGATGGGATCTGCCGTGTGCGGACACTCTAAAGTGACCGCTGTCCAGACCCTTGACAACAAGCCGCACAAGCTGACTGACCACACTACTGACCCATATATTGGGCATAAAACTGACCAGGAAAACAATACCTTGGCTGACCAAAATACTCATTCACAGGAAGACTGCAAAACTGGAGAGGAGGTTGAAAATAACATTGCGCAACACTTTGACCATCAAAGCGAGCAGAAAAGTGACCAGCAGTTAAGTGAGACTGAGTATCAAAGAGGTGGTGAAAGAACTGTTTTTGAATCAACTGATCAAGGTCTAGACATGTTTGCTTCAGGGAAAATCAAAAATCACACAACTGTTGAAGAGAAAGAGCAGGGTGTTGAAGGAATTCTAGAAGGAGACACACTCAAGGCTGATGAAATGGAGGATGAGAACTCCAAGCCTAAAGAAAGGGAGGTTGATAGAACTAAGAATGAGGTCGAATCAGATGTTAGTGATGATGGTGATGATGATGGTGATGATGATGATGGCGATGCAGAGGAGGGGGAGGGAGACGGTAAAAAGAAGAAAAAGAAAAAGCTAAAGCTGACTGCTGAGGAACTCAAAGAATTAAAGGATAGAACATATGGTTTCTTGAGGAAAACTGTCGAAGAAGTTATGGAAATTGAAGAAAGGGTTAATGAAGACGGGTACTTTGCCATGAAAATACGAAATGCGTTTTTGAGATGTAATCAGTCATATTTTAGCTGTAAACGGACTACCCTTGAAGATAGGGTGCAGTATAGACTCGAAATTGCGGATATATTAATAGAAACAAAGTTCTACGAAATATGCTGTGAAACTTTGATTAAAACCTACCCAAAAGGATGGAATGATGCGGAAGGAAAATCTGACACCAAGAAGTACGCGCCCCTCGTCAACGGGATGTTATCCTTGTGTAATTTCACAGACCAGTCGGAGCCCCTGCGAATGGCCGTTGCGGATTACCCAGCGTTTCTTGAGACGCTAAAACAAGCCCTGGAGGATTATGCTCCCAGACACAAGCTTGAACAAGAACCACCACTATCTGTGAGTTTGCATTGCTTTTATACTTTTTATAGACACACATAATCATTGTGTGCATATGATAAATTACATAAATTACGACTTAAATGCTATGTCGGCATTTTGCTTCGAATAAAGAATTGAAACACTTTTCTTTATTCACCATTTTAAATGAAACAAAGGTCAGCCTATACTGTTTAAAGAGCGTTTTATTGCCGGAGTTTGTTCAGGTGATTAGTTACCTCAAACACTTTGACAACCATGTTTACAATTAATACTTGGACATTGCTCAAGCACAGTGTGTGTGTATACCACGTGATAACATAGTAGAACTGAACTGATATTTGACATTTAATTATTACATAACGATATAAAAGATTGATAATTTTCAAGTTTGATACGATATGTTATTCAGTTCAAATCATTTTCATAAGCTGGTAATTTTGTTACAAACTACCCCCTGTTCCGCATTTTCCGAAAAACTCAACTGACTTGCGTCCCTTGGCGTTGCTATACATGCGTAGTTGCTTCCCTTGGTACTGCCTCTCGGTTTTGATAGAGAATGAAGATGAAACGGGAGCCAGTCAATCGACATATCAACTTCCGCGTCCGCGAAAATTCAGTAAAAAAACATGGACTTTCCGAGGTTTCCAGTCCACTTACATGGTTTATCACCAAAATAACGAGTAAAACATATGGATTTTGCTTAATCTTCCGAAGTAGACGCTTTTAATTTGAAAGTTAACAGAAGAAATGGAACGAATCAATATGTTCAACCAAGTCAAACTCAGAAAGTTTGAAACAGTTTCAAACTGACAATAAATCCTGTGTTCCTGAACCGGCTGAAGTCTGAATCTGTGAATAATTTAGTGTACCAGTATCAGTATAATATGCAGGGGCGGTTATACAATTTTAATTGGGGATCGGTGTGTTTGCCCAAATAGGCAACAGCTTTGCCTCTGTCCAATCCAGACCAGATGTGATGTTGAAAGACCAAGAAAAAAATTGCCAGCCATTACAAATTTAGGCACTTAAATTCTCATGAAAAACATGGCATAACAGTAGTGACACGCAAAACGATGGCAATGCCAAGCTGATTTAGTGGCAGTCATTTGACTGACAAAAGGAATGTCGTGCTATGTTACAACAAAAGTGGCTTTAATAACCTAGGTATTTATCGATGGAGTACTATCAAAGTTTGTATTTAAAGAAAGGCCGTCTCTAACCGACGGCTTGACTAAAGAGTAACATCCCTTTTATGTAAATTAGCCATGGAATAGATTATTTGCTAAGCAAAAGTTCTCAAATGTCAACCAAATTTTACATCAAGGTTAGCTAGATAAAACCTGCACAAAATGTTAAATCATTTAGCAGAAACTTCAAATGTATGCATCTATTTATAACATTAATTTTGCAAAACTATCTATTGTGAAATTTGCAATGAAGCGCATATGTTGTTCATTCTAAAGGTGAGAGAACTTCATCATGGTTCATGCTGGCTTTGACCAAACACATGTATTCTCTACATAGAAAATTGGTGAAATTACTACAAACATCTGAACATGATTAGTATGCCATGAATGTACTATGCACTGGCAGTTCCAAACCAGTGCATTTGTAGTCTATGGGATGCTTAGTCACAATCTGCCATTCACGGAATCTGATAGAGTTATACAAATTAACTAGATAAATTAAGGTAAGTGTGATACGATTTCAAAGAATGAAGTCATGTGTAAAGATTAAGGACAAACTTGCAACTCTAGAGTCTAAACATCAAAGTGGTCAAGACATGTTAAAGCTGCACTCTCACACATATAGCATTTTTACAACTTTATTATTCTTTGTCTTGGAAAGAGCAAATAAAAGATTGCTGACAAAAGATCAGATCATAGAACTTCATATTTCCATTCGAAAATTCATGTGAAATGGTTACTAACGGTTTAAGAACAATGCATAAAACATCAATTTTTGAACTTAAATATAAAAATCGGAGATCATTTTTTTTTGTCGGCAGTCATATAACTAGTTTCAGTGCATTTTTCGCAAAAATTGGCTTGTTTCAAGGAAAAAAATAAGAAGTTGTCAAAACGTTCAATCTGTGAGAGTGCAGTTTTAATTTTATGATATGATGATAAATTTCATTGATTAATGCTTTTAGCGCAGATCTAGATAATGTCTTGAAAAAACATTATTCACAATACTGATTTTCCATATGAGTATTCCATGTATTCATGAGCATTTTATGATGTTGACTTATTTAAGTTGATTCATCTTCATGATATCCAATCAAAATTATACACAATAAACAATATAACTGATACTTGTTTTTATACATATATTAAATGTTGAAAAAGATACTGATATAAAAATATTGCATGTAATTGATTTTCAATACTCTAATATGCTTGAAATTTGATTCAGTGTTTAACCTAACAGTATTTTTTAAATCCTATAAAATTACAGTTTAAGGACAAAAAGCAGTAAAATAAAAGTAAACATCAAATGCTGAATACAGAATATTTCACCAATAAAATCATAAACAAAGCAACAGTAGGTCATAACATGTACATAAAGAACGAATCTCCACCAACACACAATTTGACATACAGCATACAGATTTAATGTCCTTAAACTTTGATTTATTTTAGTTCTTCTGAATGACAGTGACAACATTCATAAAAATGGTCATGAAACATTACTATTATTAATTATTTGAAAAGTGTAAACTTATATTTCTATGAGCACAAGTTAAACAGTATCTTAATACTTGTGTATTTAATACATGTAGTATTATTAAAAATCATACACAAGTTTTATCAAATTAATTCTCTATTTTATGTATGAATACAACAAATACAACAAAAAATGCATTTCAGCAAGCAGTTATATTTTTTAAATTTTCAGGAAAGATTTTTCATTGTTTACAATGATCAGGACAATAAAGAAATTGACAAACTTAATAATAATTAATTGCAACAGAAATTAAAGTGTAAACCTCTTTTCAATAAAAAAGATAAATGTCATTATTTGGGAGTGACAGAATACAGCCATTGTCCATTTCACTCTTTGTACTCAATGCATTTATAGCAGCTGATTGCTTTTTGTTCACAAAATGACTTGTATACTTGTAAATATGGTAAACATATATATTTTCAAGTGGGGTTTAATTAAAATAATTCAGAAAAAAAAGAAAAATTTTTCAGTCTGCTGTACAACAAAAATTTAGAATGATAAGAAGTTTGTCTTAAAGCATTAATATTTTAAGTTTTCTGATTTGTCACCATTTGATAGAGAATTTCACAAGCAGATCCAGTGGGATGGGGACCCCCCCCCCCCCCCCCAATATCTAAGATCAGTTTTGTTTCAATATAGTAGAAAAAGGAAAAAGAGTAATAAAATAATATCCCCAAAATGCACCATTTCGATCAAGAAAATGTGAAAATTTCAAACACCACTGCCAATGCTTTTAACTAAAAACATTTCAGTTTTGATGGAGGGCTGCAAATTAAATGTTTTTGCCCTTAAATTATGCCTCCCAGTATCAAATACTGAATCCGCCCTTGAATTTCCCATTGTAAATCAAGCCTCTATTAAAAATTGCACAATTGAAGGATCAACAGCCTTTTAGCTAGGATCAACAGCCTTTTGATGACTGTAAATAGTACAAATTTCTATTAAAATCACTGAACCTTATTTTCACCCAGAATTATGAACTGAACTTTCCACAAACTCTAAAGTTGTTGATTTATGATTTTTTTCAGTCTTTCTTGTTTTTAATCGTTTTATTATTTTTATGGATAACTCCCTTTTAAACGGTTCCTAAAAGTGTTAAATCATGTGATTATGGGGGATAAAGGCCCATAACTCTAGCTCAATGATTTGTTTACAGATTTATTTTACAACATACTTTCAATAAATAGGCAAAATAAGTGAGTATCACTTAAATGAAAACCAACCATTGTTGTATTTAAAATGTGAATGACGGTCTTTAAAATCTCAAAGTCTCTTTTTGGCCAATATAAATTAATTGCTTTTCAACCATTTTTTTAAATGGGGGTATTTTGTTGTTCATTAGATAAATGTTCATGCTCTTTCTTAATGCATAAGGGGCCATAAACATGAGTTTCTAGACGAACCACAATCAAGATCATAACATTTCTCCTTTTTGATAAGTCAATGTTTTACATTGAAGAATAAACTCAGTTCCTAGACAGTTCTGGACCGATATGCAAATACATACCGGTACACTAGATCAACATTTTTATTTGAGTCAATATTTGAAAGTGGCGGCAAAAAAAAAAGGATGTCGGGGTATGGAAATCCAGCAATGAATTGATAGTTGCCTTATTGTTGTAGTGTGCATTGTATTTGGGGAAGCAGCAGCTTGGTTAGCTAAGTTAATAAGAATTCCATCCTAACGTTTGAGTGTTTTTTGGCTAGAGTCCAACACCGGACACACTGTTCATCCAAGGTTAACTTTTATGTTAAATGCAAGGGTGTCTTGATAAGTCTTTAGATAAAAGGGAGAGGGGTGAAGTTTGTGGGTAATCCTATACGAACATGGGGCATCGGTTAGTGTTTTAGTATTCATAGGTTCGAGCCCATCATTGGGCCCGCTTTTCCTCACAGATTTACTGTTAACTGTTATTGTGGAGGTCATTCTTTGATAAAATACAAGTAATTATCAAATCACTCACCTTTATCACTCACAATTTTATCTTCTTAAGTAGAGTGCAACACAGCATTCCATTAAAAATGCTGACTTAAAACAGCCAAATGTAAAGCAATATTATGGAATGCTGGTTGTTCCAATTTCCTTGTATAAAAAAATCTCCAATGTGTATAACATGTCCAAGTCCTCGCAAGTATTACGATTGAATGGCACTGCAATTATTGTTTGGTAAATCAATCCATTTCAACCAGCTGCCCCAACATACGAGCACGGTCGTAAAAGTTTAAGATCGTCTGCATTTCATTATCGCTACCTTATTTTGTGCCACTGACTTGTCGGTTTCTGAAAGTAGTGTTGCCATGGCCTCCATTTTAAATGGCTTATTTTAATCCAAGGGAAGTAACACGTTTATATTTATCGCAAGGATACAGACTGACTTCATTTAAAACACTTCGTATCGCTATTCAAACCGACTACGTAGATTTTGTAGATTTAATTCTTATATCAATGTGTAGGCGATATCAGAAACCCAGAAATATCTAACATTTTCCGGGAAATTAAAGCAATGCATTGTGGTAAATGGTGCAATGCATTGTGGTACTCGCTGGGCATGCGCACTTAAAACAAAGGGAGACAACATAGTGTCCACTCATTTCAAGGGCATTAATTCATCTAGCAACCATAGAATGGGCAGAACAGAGGCCGGATTCCGTGGTAACGGTAGACCGTAGAAGCAAAAATTACGCTTTGTATATTAAACTTGAGCGCGTTTAGTAGAAACAATGAATAAAATTAAGAACTAGAAATTACAGTTCAGTTCACCTTTAATGAAATGTTTTACTCGTTGATATCATAATTGTAAAAAAGAATACCAAAATTAAAAAAAAAAAGTGTCGAAGACCGGGTTCGAACAGGTGTCGCCAGTGTTGTATCCACTGAGCTACGAAGGCTAACTCTAAACGGGTGATATAATTAAGCTATTTACCTAACTCGATAATATCACGAGATAACATCGACTAGCCAATCATACGAAAACACTGCGAAAAAAAAATTAATTGTAAACTATGTGGTACTTCAGTTAATAAGTTTCAATGCATTGTACACATCGATACCAAGAGTATGTCAGTTTTCGAAAAAACAATTTTTTCGCCTTTTCATCATACGGAGTACAATCCCTTTAAATATGGCGAAACGAAATGATTTCCAATTCTTACGAAAAGTGTCATATGTATGAAGTTTCATCGGTTGGCCTTGTTCTAAAAAGCGGTCTTAAAGATCTTTCTTCTCAACAAGTAAGCTATCCCCCGCGCCAATGCTTAGTTCAGTCGAAAATAATGTGGACAGTATACGTTATCTAAAAAAAGTAATTAAAGCACAATTAAATGATTACAAATGAATTGATTAAACAGGCTGAAGATCAAGCGTTTTAGTGAAAGTACACATGTATGCCACTATTAAACACGCACATTTTCTATTCTTAACTAGTTTATATGATTTTATCATGTTGAAGGAAATTAAATATACAATTCAAAGTGATGTGTTTTAATATGCAGAAACAAACGTGTTTTACGATTGGTTGGCTCTGCTTATGAACAAGTTGCATTAGGTCAGGTAACGAACTATATTATTTATTTTGGTTCTGCTGTTTCGTTGTTTAGTGTGTTTTTTTTTGTTGATGGTGTTGTTGTTGTTGACTTTGTGTTGTGGATGTAATTGTCTTTATATTTGGGCATTAACCCAACAGTTTTAAGTGTAACGTTATTCAATGATATTGCCTCTTAATTATAAGACAAAAATAAGTTATCAAACCATTTAACATACACGGAATGCATGTCACAAAGATATCTAAATATACAAGATTTTAGGTTAATATTTGTGACTTTAATGCCCAGAAGTTTGTTTGTATATCTATGCACATTTTACGTTGTTTTAACATATTACAGGCTGTTTTCATTGTGTCTGAAATGGACTAGCACTACTCATGTGCCTGAATATTTGAACAGAAATCGAAAACCGTGAGCGTGTCTTGTTGGTTTGAGTGACAACAATTAATTCATTTTTGATAGAGCAATCGTCCAACAAGATAGGTTTGTTAACAGCCGTTTAAAATCATTTGTGTAACAACGTTAGATATGAAAATTTTCCGTAATGATTAAGTTAAATCTATCAGTCATGCGTCGTATTTAGCCGACTGCCTTCTTTTTACATGCCAATACCAGTTCGGTAATAAAACTCATAACCCGAAGAAAAATCCTAACTACTCATTAACGACTTTGAAACAATATTCAATTTACACCATTGCTAGTGTGGTAGTTTACATGTATTTCAATAAATTGTTTTTTTAAACAAATATTGTATTGATGAACTGGAACATTACGAATTCACATATAAAACCTGCCAATGAACGGCATTTGGATGGAACTACTTTCAAGTACTTGCAAATACTGTAATGTACTATGTATCTCGTGTACCGTGTTTCAAACCTGAATCAAATTTGAACTGATATGTTGATACTGATATACTGATAAATTTACCATTTTAGCAACATGTTATTTACTTTGGCAAATAATTAATGATGTATGTGGGATCTGCCTCTACTAACACGAACTTTTCAACTACATTTCATAAGCACCGTATGCGTCTTGGGGCTTGAGGAAGCAAGCAGTATATTATATCCGTATACAATAGCAAAAATATGTTACATAAACAAAAGCACAATACATCATGTAATATTTATTGTATAAATGTTGTATATATATATATATATATATATATATACATACAACCATGACCCCATATTTTTTCATATTGAGTTAGTTAATTTAAAGTACCAAAATGGCGGCCATTTTCGATACATAAATGAAACAATTTCCATAATTTGATTAACATAAACGGTTTGTTGACGAAAAGGCTTCGCTTACATCATATTAAGGTTCCTTTGCCCCGTAAATCCCGAATCGGATCACCTAGTAACACCGTAACTTAAAAGAAATAAGTTTGTAAGCGGCTCGGTAGCTCAGTCGGTAGAGCACACACCCTGTTAGCGACGGGTCCGGGTTTCGAGCCACAGTCTGTCTAGTCATTTGTCTGATCATATTGTGCCCAAAGAGGGGTTGTGACTGTGTATTTACTCAAAAGCTCTACCCGTGGTTTCGTCGATATCATGTTCACTTTGTTCTCTATCATTGAACTCAAGGACGAATTCCAACTTCGCAGAGGAGCATCATTATACTATAGCATTACTTATACAGGTGTTGAGAATGTGTTTAAATAAGTAAGTGGGTAATATCAGACTAATTGAATATTTTATTAACATGGCGTGTGCATTAAACAGAAGATATAATTATATATGTAAAGTATATAATGATAAGTTAGTTATAACGCATTCGAAATAACAACCGTACAATCAGACTACATAGAAAAGCATGTACGAACACGATCATTAAACAAAGTAATTACTTTTTATACTTGTTTCATACAAATAGAAAATATGATATGGATATGTATACAAAACGTACTCAGTAAGGTTAAATGAAATGATGGACTTAACTTAGTTATTTATTAAGTGAATTTCGTCGTTTAAAAAAAATGCAGATATAAGATATTAAGTCCTATTTGATTCAAAATATTTGTCTCTAAGGCTGTTATACACAGGACAGCAGAGTATAAAATCCTGTTCAATTTCTACCAGTCGCACATCGCAAAGTGTACATAGTCTCCCCCGACGTATCTGCCTGTCTCCATATGTAAAGGTTATATCCCAGACCGTGTCTCGGCAAGTAGAGATTCCTCTCAAGGTTCCACTCCAAGTACCGCTCAGTTTCAAATGAGCGTTTGAATGTGGTATAGGTACGAAGCTTGGCTACTTCGTTCACATCCTGTTGCTATTCAGTGTTAATAAGGTCAATCATTCGTTATTTTAATTCGTAAAAAATAACCATTGCTTTTTATGATAATGTCCAAGAGTGTTAAAACATCTCTCATTTCAGTAAACATCCATACCCCTGTTGTAGTCT